>NW_004567117.1:46421760-46455749 GCF_000260355.1 Condylura cristata | reverse complement strand
GGAGTCTGTGGGCGCGGGAGTCGTGGGCGCTGGAGTCTGTGGGCGCTGGAGACTGTGGGTGCGGGAGTCTGTGGGTGCCAGAGTCTGTGGGCGCGGGAGTTTGTGGGCGCGGGAGTCCGTGGGCGCAGGTGCGATGACTCATTAGTGGAGGGGCCTCTCTCTGCCATCCCTTGGGTTTGGCGTCTGTGGCGCTGTGCAGGCTCCTGGCGCTGGCGCCATGCAATACCCTCCCGCAACTTCACCCCGGGGCCAAACCTCTCCTGTTCTGACTCAGAGCCACCATCTTGTCTGACTCGGAGTGGACTCTGGTCTGTGTCCAGTGAGACGCTCCATGCGGCCTGGTCCAGTCTCGCTCACACATTGCGGTCACCGAGGAACTGGACGAAGTAGCTGTCCTTGGGGGTCTCACACCTGTGGCTGACGCTGGAGACGGGAGAGACTGGGACAGGTGTGCGGCACACACGCCCCTCCCCAGGGCTCGCTCCCCTCCTCAAGACCAGCCTGGATTTGCTCACAAGGGACAGGGCGCTGCAAAGGTGGGGTGTGTGGGAAGCTGTGGCTACCTCTGCAGGACCTCGAGTACACCTGTCCACCCTGGCTGATGCTGCGCGTGGGCGAGCGCACTCCCCAGTAAGCCGGCAAACAGGTCAGCAGAGCACAGCGCACTCTGTCCTGCAAATAGCTGCAGCCCACGACTTGTTTCAAGTAGAAGCTACAAGAAAGAACCCCCAGGCCCGGTACAAACATGCACCCTACCTCTGCGCCGGGCACATTTCCTGTTTTTCCCTGCACCTACAGACCCCATACATACCCACGGGCAGTCCTAATAAACTGACTTCGGACTCCAGACCCCAGGCTCCTGCTTCAGTTTCTTTCTCGCGTCTCCGAGTCTCCTGTGTTCGGGTGACGAGCGAGCGTAACGGTCAGCGCACCCCTCGGTGGGTTTGCAACAGGAAGCGCTGTCGGAGCCACTCTGGGAAGTCCCACGCGGTCAGCGCTGGTCGTGGGCCCAGCCGCTGCCCGGGCGGGGAGTTGCCTCCTCGCCACAGGAGCTGACGCTGGACACAGACCACAGCCGCAGCTGTCAAATGGCTCCATCAGCCTCAAACAACCCAGAAAACCAAAATAGTCTTTGTTGGCAGTAAAGCGAGTCCCATACTTTCCCTCTCCAGGCGCAAGTTGCAGGTGCATTTGCTTCTCCCGAGAACCGCCTCTCACACCGACGCGAGCCAGGCTGTCTGCCCCACGTGCTGGGCGGGGCGGGCGGCTTGTGGCCTGCCGGGCAGGCTCAGCGTGGTCGCCTCTCTGCGTCCCTGAGCTGACTGGTGGGTGGCTGGAATCTGCCATCTCTGCTGTTGAGGTGCTTCGGCAAATAAGAAAGGATTCATTGGGAAAGAATATTACTTACTTATACCAATGCACAATGCACGAATCCCAGAAGGGCTTGTCTTCACTTAGGTCATATAAAGGACTGGTATCTGGCTCGAGATCCAATCCCAGTGCGAACCTCGATGCTTCAGGCAGAATATTACTCTCCGGTCAGCACCTAATGCAATACGTGATGTCTGCAGCGGAGGAAGTAGGAAGACAATGACTTCACGAAATCAGTATCCTTTTTTGCAACACAGCCAATCAGAAATAAAACATCACATCAGGCGATAAAATGATTCATGGGCTTTTCCTATGTTTACCTAAAAGAAAAATCATCAGATTGCTCTAAAGAAAACATTTATTTCTCATTGTACGACATCGGCCACGGCATATTGTGGACTATTTCTGACCTTTTTTGGAGGGGGTGTTTGCAGCCAATGGAGAATGAAGTGAATTGCCTTTTGGGAAGCTGAGAGAGAACAGAGGCGAGTCAGGCGCTCTGGAATGGCAGCGAGCTTTAGTGGAAGGAGCAGGACATGCGGAGTTACGAGGGGTGAAAAGGCCCGTCAGTCCTCACTTCTCTGCTCTTACTTCCCACGCACGTGACACTCTGCTATAACATGCAGTAGTCTAAGGGAGGGCTCCGGGCTGCCAGGGCCCGATGTGGTCAGTTAATCCTGTCCACGAGAAGTGCAAACTTTTACAAAAGTGTCAGACACAACAGGTTTGGACCTCGTCACACTGACTGAAGTCAGGAAGCAATTGAAGAAACGTGTCTTTCTGAAAAAAGGGTCTAGAGCGTGTGTCCACAGTCCTGCTGCTGAGGTGATCCTGCCCCCGGCCTCCCCTCCAGGTCAGTAAGTGAAACAATCGTTCGGCCAGCGTGAGGTTGTCCAGGAAAACAACAGCTCTGCAGTCAAAGGACTCTGGTGCTGTGAGCTAAAAATGGGCACTCCTGAGACAACACTCGGGAGACCCGTGGTGCTGCCCCCGAGGTCACCATCCCTGTGGAGGTAAATGTTCACTAACTCGAACCATAATGGGGGACACTTGAGACGAGAGAGCCACGGAAGCCGGCTCGCTCTCACGCCTCCCGTCCCACGTGAGGGAAATGCCGGCAGCTTGGCAGCAGGCGCAGCCGCGGGAGAGGGAGCTGACTGAGCCCGGTGCACGCAGTCCCCACACGGTGAGTAACAGGAGGGTGCAGCTGCAGCCCAGGTAGCTGGAGCGTTTGAGAGCAATGTCTCCCCAGGTCACTGGCCGAACCCCAGGGTACACTCTGTAGAGGCAGCTCTGGCAGTTGAGTGAATTGTGCAGTCAGGACTGAAAACATGAGCAGAGCGCAAGGCTTTCACGCCTTCCTGCAGCCCTGAACCCCCGCACGCCTCTCCCTCACCCCCCCAGTGCTCCCCAGAGATGTTCCCAGTCTGGCAAGAAGGTGACAAGCCTGGGTGCGAGGTGGGGACCGTGAGGCCAGTGGAGATTCTGGCGCTCAAAGTGAAAAGGCTGAAACCACTTCAGACGGGACGCTTGGACTAGCTCCTTGTATTAGCTTCTCGGGTGTTAGCAACTTCTTCCCTCTCTCTGTCTCTTCCCACCACGTCTACACATCTCCCCATTCCCGGTCCTGCCCGACCAGCCTATGACTGGTCTCTTCCTCGTCCCCATCCTGTGCATCTCCTTGAAATTCCTGTGGCACCAGTGATGAGTCCGGGGAAAGAAGCTTGAAGTCCCCTTTTTCAGGCCCGGGAGGACATTTCCAGTTGGCCTCATTTTGCAAGCGGTTGTGGTGATGGGTCACAGGGAGGGAACGGGCAGATGGCGGCACACCCCCACCCCGTGAGCTGGTGAGCTGGAGGGGTGATTGATTGCACCTGCTTCTTGCTAGCTGTGAAGCTCGAGAGCAGTGATGTGTATGTTGCACCCATGGCTGGGGGTGGAAGACCCGGAGCTTTGGCGCCGTGTCAGAATCAAAGGTGGATCGCTCAACAGAGCGCGTAACCACACATGTCGCTGGCGGGCGCTTCGGGAGCCTGGCTGAACACCACTGGGCCCCGAAAGTGGACGTGATTCATGGCGCCACACCTTCTAAGCCGCTTCTTGCTAGAATTTTAGGTTTGAAATTCATCCCGTTTGAAAAGAATACATGAAACTTTCTGTGTTCCATTGACATCTACTTTGGGTAGGATTGGATCTGATTCAGTAACAAACTTCATTCTACATTCAGTTTTCACAGTCTTGAAGTTACCATTTTCAGGTTATTTTTAACAGTCATTATTTATAATGTCAACAAGCAAGTGTATTCTGTTAGTAATCTCAGAAGCACCTCTTTTAGTCTTATTAAGGAAACATCTCTCTTTTAACTCTGCAACATTTCTCATAAATACAGAAACACCTACTTTCTGATAATGTGAAAAAACAGGCTAATTATTTTTTCTCTCTAGGTTGGGTTCATCTGCCAATGTCATGAAAAAGAAAAGCTAATTTTTCACAATAGCCTCTCCCGATTTGAGCATTTTGTTAGCATTTGATTCTAGACTAGAAAAGCTCTGAGTGAAGCGGCTAGATCTCTTTCAGTTGAGTGACCACGACCAGAATGATCATGGTCACATGAGCCAGGCAGGGCTGATGCATTTGGATGCAAAAGTCCAGTCATTAGCTGCCCAACTCCTTAGCTCTGCTGGCCAGTTAAGGTGTTACTAAGGAGCCTAGTAAATATGTATATTGCAAGAATATAACTTCTAATACTGTTTTCATGGGTCCATAGAGGGGGGAAGTCCCATTAAATAGATGTTGATAAATTTGAAAAAACATTGTAACTGATGCTAACTTCATTGAACATCACATCACTGGCCATTAAGTAATGAAGGAACAGCTCCTGGGCAGAGCAAGCCCTTGGCCGGGTGTGGGAGCGCAATGACGCTCTGCAGCAGCTGCTCATGTCATGGCTGCCCATCCTTTCCAGATTTTTAGAGCATCGACCTTGGAATTAACACTTCAACCTGTGTTTGCTCTTGACACACTTGGGTCACTTACTTTATTAATTTTATTTTGCTCATTTCAGAGCTTCAAGCAGGAGCCTCACATTTAAACACAGAGCTGTGCTCTTGGGTCTTTCGATATTGTTCTGCTTTAATTAGCATCGGTGCGAGAGGAGCGAGTCGGGGAGTTGGTGCAGTGTGCAGTGCCGTAAGGCGTCCTGCTCCAGCCCACTTAAGACCCTTTTCGGTGCTACAAAAGGTGGCTGATACCGTCCTTTATAGAGAGCCCGATGCGCACACAGGTAGCCAGGCTAGTCACAGCACAACCTTTTCCCTTTCCTGGACTGCTGGGCCAACTTAGTTGAAAGAGAAAACTAGTCACTAAGATCGAATCGTTATCTTTTATCTACCCATCCCATAAACGCTTCTACTTGATTTGATTTGTTAGAAAAGGCCCTATATTCAGTATCAAAATATTGGGTTTTGCACCTCAAGACATGATTGTTGATCTTTAACAGACTGTATAATCTATACATTCTCTTTGGCCGAGGGACACAGAATGAAGCAGAGCGTCACTGCAAAAAGAAATAGAAGGACAAAAGTCATCCAAGGCGCAGACATTTTTAGTGTGTTTGCTTTCTGTTTCTTGACTATAACTAGTGATACTCTAGGAACAACACACACGCAGATAGGTGTGAAAGGCGTGAAGACAAATGCACAGGTATCCGTAGAACGCGACTTAGAACCTTATTGTGGGGACTTTGAATTTCTGCATCTACCTTTTGTTCAATTGTTCATATTCTGGTTTCCAGTTCACACTTTACATGCTTACAGTACACTTTGCACTTCACTCAGAATGTGTGCAATTCATCCCAGTGACTGAAGAAAATGCTTCCCAGTCATGTATACCTATGTATTTGTAGCAATCTTCCTATGTCTTAAAATATCAGTTGTAACTACCGTGCCAAATGTGAGAATGAGATCACTGAATTTTAATTGGAAGTGGATCTCCTCTCAAGGATACTGATAACAGCTCAACACATTATCTGGTTCACAAGTATCTAACAAATGACCAGTGAACGCTGAGACACTGAATATTTCATCCCAAGTGCTCAGAATGAGACTTATCTGGAGATGGCGTCACCGCAGGAACCGCCCCCCCCCCACACACACACAGTTACCGAAGCACCGAGATGCACAGGAAGCTCAGGGCACGGCGATGCAGGGAGCAGCCCCTTTGGGAGGAAAGACGCTCTTTCTAGCGGCCATGATGCTTGATGGGCGCCTCAAAGGTGAGCGGGTGATTTGCTAGCACAGTGAGACAGTGCCACAAGACGCCTCAGGAGAACATTGTTGCATCGGGCAGCACCACACTGACAAAGAATGGGAGTCTGGAGCAGGCTGTATGATGCAGGACGCTGCCGAAGAGCAAGCCCTGGCCTTGTTGTTGATAACCAGGCAGATAGCATTAGTCATGTGAGGAAGTAAAAAATGAAAGGAATTGGAAGAAGCTGGGGGAAAGGTGGAATAGTGCACCTGCTGATAGTTTGGTATGTAGGACAGCCCCAACTCCCCAGTCAGGGTTTCAATCTTAGCAATATGGCATGCCACTGCTCAGCTTTGTTATATCAGTCAACAGCCCTCCCCCCGCCCCCAGGTGTTCCTCGTGATGCATAAGTCAGGAGGAAGTTTATTCATCCGTCCTCAGCACCCCCTGGCACTCCCCGTTGAACCTCCTGAGGCAGACCCTTCCCAGGGCGATCTAGCTTTATGCTCTTAATTGATGTGAAAGGTGCCTCATAGGGTTGGGCTCTTAAAATGGAGGCTGGATAAGCCACTCAGGACTAGTAGACCCACAGAGTGTGTGACAGTGACCAAGTCCCAGAGATCCATGACCCGTCCTGCAGGCAGGGCATCATGAGCAGTTCTCTGCTGCCCTGCACAGCACAGAGGGCCATCAAGCAGGGCTCAGGGTGGGTGTGGTGAGGCCTGAGGGGGTCCTGCTATGGAACTGGAGGTGATGGGATGTCCATAAAATGTCTTTTTCCAAAGTAATATCTTGCATTTTTTAAAAGATTATTTATGCATACAGAACTGGGGTGCAGGCCAGAGGTGTAGGGGGTAAGACGATTCCCCAGAGACAGAGTGGGGAGCAGAACAGGCAGATGGACAAAGTACATAGCTGAGGGGAGCAGCGGGCGGGTCTGGAGGGGTCTGCTGCACCCTGTGGGCCACCTCTGGAGCGGCTTTAGCATCTTAGTGCTGTGTTTTAACCTGCTGTGCCACCAGGGAGGGCCCACAGTTTTGTTTTGTGTGTGTTTTTAAATGTGACTGTGACAGAGATGACTCTAAGAGGGATACAATAGAATGAGAATTTTTTAAAAGTTGGAATGTTTTAAGTGAAAGATAACTGATTGGGTCTAGGGCATATCCAGGTTATTTCTAAGAGTAAACCTCATCTGAGCTTGTACTTGTCTGGAGAGACGTTGCTTGGGACGATAATGAATGAGCAGTGATGTCTTTCTTCACGCTTACAAATCAGAAGGGGCAGTGGGAGTGTTGGGGGGCGATTCCAGGTATGTGGGGGACTCAGCGCCTGGAGTAGCAAAGTGGCGACCACCTACCAGTGAATGGAACTTTATCCTGAGTCTCAGAGGGAAACAAACTGGTGGGAGTGAAAGTGAGCGTGGATGGAGACCTGAGGCCAAGAATTGCTGTCTTGTACTTTCATTTACTTTTACTTTTCATTTGATTCCTGCTCACTTCCTTGAAGGTTATCTTGCTCTCACACTTTCCAGTGTCGGAAAGTGACATTTTGTTTTAGTCATCCTTCTGTAATGTGAACATTTACGGGTTTCACTCTTCTCCTTTATCCTTTTTCGTCCTTGCGGAACCCACGAGTTGTGAAGCATTTTGCACATCATTCAGATTAGACTGGTTCGATGGAGTCCTTAAAATGTGCTACGATATTAAACATTTTATTTTAAAATAAACTTAGTTCTTGAGTCATTTGAGATTTAGAGACGCTAGGACAGGGACTTCCCGATCCCCACATACGGCTTCCCCGGCTAGTGAAACCTTAAAGCGGTGGGGTTGATCCCTGAATATTACCTGTATCCCTACTTTATTCAGTTTCCTTACTTTCACCCAATGTCCTTGTTGCTTCAAAATGTCCTCTAGGACAGAACTTGCCAAGTAGCAGTCATGTCTCATTAGGGATTAGTTTGGCTGTGACAGAATCGCAAGCTTCCATGTTTGTGAAGACCTGGACAGTTCTGAGGAGGGCTGGTCAATAGCTCGCAGGAACCCTTCTGCTACAGTAGCTCTACTGTCTCTCACGTGATTTGCCTGAGATGATAGATTTTGGGAGAAAGACATTGATGTGCCCTTTCACCCCATCATAGTAGGGATACACCAGTCACCACCATTCTGACTGTTACTGACCCGATCACAGACTGCGGTAGTGCATGTTAGGTTTCTCAGCAACTTCTCTACAAGTTACTCTCTGCTTCTCTTCCTGACTGAACGTTTTGGAAGGAAATCTCCATGAGTAGCCTCTACTTCAGTTGGGATGTGCTTTGTTCTTTTTCCTATAGGGAAAGCATCCATGGAAATTACTGAGAATTTTGTTGATAGATTTGTCTTTTCTTTCAATTGTTTTTTTCCAGTAATTTATTTCAATGTTGGTTCTCAGGTATTTCTTTTATAATTTATGTTTTAATCCACTCCTACTTTATTCCGAACAGATCTCTTAAGTTGTCCTTTTAAAATTCATTTTGCACTATCACAGTAATTAGATAATCAGAAGCACTCTACAGTACCAACTCTGATATTTGTTGACACTTCCCTTAGCAATAGATATTAATTTTCCTTTGCACGCCTGAAATTAATGTGTGCTCTTCAGGTGCAGTGTACCATGTGTGTTAATTACATCAAGATCATCAATTTTAATTTTCAGAGTCTTAATACTGGCTATTTCTTCTCCACGCTCCACTCCCTTCCCTCACCTTGGTATACCAGTTACTGAGAAAAGTGTCAAAACTTTTTGTCCAGTTGAGAGGAGGTACCTTGTAATGGTTTGCTTTATTTACTTAGAAGCTGTGATACACAGGTTTGTGGGCCTGAGTTTTCTAGTACTTAGTTGATTTTTGTGTCAACATTTGTAAGAAACATCGGCCTGCTGTTTTAATGTGTCTTTGTCTTGGTGTGATGTCAGACTGACCCTGGCCTTGCAGAATGAGTTGGGAAATGCTTTTTCTCTCTCTGTGTTTTGGCGGCCGTTATCATTTCTGCTCTGAAGTTTCATTAACATTTGTCTTATCAAGCTTGAGTATTTTAGTCTTCAGGGAAATCATTTCCCTATTAGTTTCTTTGAATTGCCACAGCAGATCATTGCTCAGTGGGTGATTTAAACAACAGAAATGTATTCTTTAGGATCCAAAGAGTTAGAAGACCAAACTCAAGATGGTGGCAGGGTTTTGCTCTCTCTGGAGGCACTAACGTGGGTCCTTTCTTGCTGCCACAACTAGCTGACAGCCACATCACACGGCCTTCCACTCCACGTTTCTCTCTCTAAATCCCCCCTTTTCCTAAGGCACCAATCACTGGGTGAGAGCCCCCCTATTCCACTATGCCCTCGCCTCTACTTGTTTATGACTCCAAGATCCTATTTCCAAGTAAGTTCACCTTCCCCAGTACTGGGAGTGAGGACTTGAGCGCACTATGATTGGGAGGCACAATTCACCCCTGATCATGAAGGGCAGCTGCACGATGAAGTTCAAGTATCTGTGTGAGAGTTGTTGGAGTGTCTCATCCAGTCCCCTGCTAGGACAACCTTGTTTTTCCTATTTTCCATATTTTGACTTCTCTAATGTCTGCAATGATTAATTTCCCAACTATGAATTTCTGAATTTCTCCCCTCTTTCGCCACTGCTAGCCTTCCCCCTGAGAATTGTGTGTAGTCAATTCTACTTAAGCATGGTCATGATTTCACTGGGATAAGCATCGTCTGTCTTATATACATTTCCCCATCTGGAATGAGGAAGGAATAAAGAAGGCATCGGTCCTGTGTCTGTGCGTGAGCGTGCCGTGCTTGGACAGGAGCCTCTTGCCTGTGAGGGTGCAGTGCCTTCCCACCTGAGCCCCAGAGCGCCAGCAGCAGTAGGCCAGGCGTGGGGAAGGTGTGTCTTTCCACGGATGCAGCTGGGGGCTGCTCGAATGGAGAGATGATTCCTTCCAGAGAAAAATTCATTCTAGTGATCATTTTATAGCCGTTCGTTGACTGGATGTACTGAGTCAGCTGAGAGAGGAATACAGAAATCCTTTTCATAGTTAGCTTTTTATTTGTGTCCTCTGACAATTATTCCCTTTTTTATTTATACACTCTTAACTCACTGTGGCATTCTTAATTTCCAGACATTCAGTGCTGCTTGTAGGCACTGAAAGCTAATCAGAAGGTGTGAAAAATGCAACTTCATTTTCTTCCTGTCATCTAAAGGCTTCGCTCAGGCTGTAGCTATTTTTATGAACACAAAGGGTACAAGCACGCTATTTGTTCCTTTTGCCAGCCATATGTCGCAATAACAAGTGCCTATGGCTTAGCTTTATAAAGGATATTAAATAATAGCGTGTATATGTTGCACCCTGTGATCACAGATTAACTGATTATTCTCAGGAGAATTTCAATGGATGAAATAAATTTTCCCTTCATCGAGAAGTCAGACTTTCATTTACATCAATGGCAGTCCTTTTCCGTCACACACGGGTGTTGCTATTTCTGTTTCTACACTGGCGGCTCTAGGTGACACCGAGGTGGCTAGGTTCTGGAGGGCTGGTGAGCAGATGCTCCCTGCCCTCACCCAGTCCTGCGTCTGTCCTGCCTCCCTTCCCCCTCCTCCTCCCCCACCTCTTCCTCCTCATCCTGCTCCTTCTCTTCCCGTTCCATCCCCCCCCTCCCCACATCCCTCCTCTCTGCCCACCAGCTCCATTCCCCTCCCCTATGGCTGCCCGATGGTTCCCCAGTTTTGAAGCTGCCATAGCTTCACCCATCCATGCTACAACCACCGTAAGCCAACGAGAGTTTATATTGAGGGCCCGTATGACAACATTGCATTTTTTAGAATTTACAGTCATCCTGAGGGGTGTTGGTACCGCACTTTTCACTGGGAGTAACACCAGTTCAGGAGTCATAACAGCTGCTCCTTCAATGCTAATGCTTGGCACCCACCTGAAAACTGGGCATCAACACGCGCGGTAGGTGGTCAGGTGTGTTGGACAACTTGAAATTCATGAGATGCTTTGCAACTGTATCTGTGCTTGCACGTCTGACTGGCAATTCCTGATGAATTCTGCTTTCGAAATCACAGCTCTTTTTTTAACATAGAGTCTGTGTGCTGGATATCAAGCTGAGAAAAGAGATTCCTTAATGAGAGATGATTGAACTCCAAGAACTCATTGTATAGACTGCAAGTTAAGTTAACCTTTAGGTCCTTCTGTACATGAATCACAATTCAGTGTGATCTAGTCATGGTTTCTGTGCTTCCTTCTATTTAAGTTAGAAATTTTGAGCTTTTTTCATGTTTGTATTTGTATTTTATTTTCACAAATACACTAATTCCCATATGTTTGTCTTAATTCAGTCAGTTAAATTTTGTTTTGCTTCTTTCAGTCACATTAAATGCCTTTTATTGTGGCACATTTGAGCTGGAAGTTAAAGTTTATACTTCCTTTTCTCTCCTGTACTTTCTTGCATATATTTAGAGGCTCAGAAAATTTTATCAGAACATGATCTCTTTATGATAGGAAGTGGGACTGAGTTTAAAGTGTGAAGATATTTTGATAATGAGGCCTCTCTGGTGTAATATGCCAAAGAAATGCATTTCAGAAAACCTTATCTGACAATAAAGTACTATTGAAACGCTCGCACCCAAGAATCACTCATCGTAATGTGCCTGAACTGGAGGGACTCGCGCCCAACCGATTCGCTCCATCGCCTTGCTTTAAAGCTGGAGAATGACCTTTGGGATTCCGGGGAGCCACACACCTCCCACAGAAGAGGACCTCGCAACCCTCACGGAGAAACTAAGGCAGACAGGTAAGTGAATGAAGCCCTGACTGCTTTGACCCCAGCCGTCTAGAGGGCTCGCTCCTCACCAAGCAGAGGCGATGTGAGAAGGGGAGAGGACTGTGGCCAGGGGAGCCCCTGCCAGGGGCGTGTGACAGACTGGGGCTTCCGGAGGGGGTTTGCTCGATTCAGTGGCCTTCTGCGTGCCGCCTGGCGTGTGGTGGGAGGCTGAGGCCAGGCGGATGATCTTTCCCAGGACGGCACCATGTTTGGTGATGGACAGAAGCACGGGCTCACTGTGCTGGGCCGGGGTTCCGTGACCAGCGGCTGGCAGGGCCGGAGAGAGTTTTCCCCACGCTGAAGGACGGAGGCAGCGTTACCTGGGCGAAAAGCGGGGTGTTACAGAAAAGACCACAGGTAGGCGGTCTTGACGACGTCAGACAAGGGAGAAAGTGGGAGAGATTTGAGAGTTAATGACTGCTGCAAAGCGGCCCAAGTTTCCAGAAGAGCTCCGAGGGAGCTGAAGGAGAGACTGGCCCTGTGGCCCCGGCACAGACGGCCGGGTTAGGGGTGCCCAGCGGCTGCTGGTGGAGGTTGTGCCGTTGGCGTGCCTCTGCCGTCTCCCCTCCTGTCGCACCTCTGCAGTTTTAACTCAAGCTGTCACGCTCCTCTCTGCACCGAACAGGTTCCCAGCTGCTTTCCTTCCCTGCGATGTGTCGGCTCCAGCCCAGCCGTTACGCAGGCCAGAGAGATTGCGCTGGCAGACAGACTCCTGGTCTTGTCACTTTCTCTGTAGCTAACACTCTGCCCCGGGACAGGCTCCCCAGAGCTCCAGCCACCGCCACCTTGGTTTTGAGCTCCTGGCTTCCAGACTGTGAGGGCATACCATCTGCTGTTTTGTCACCGAACATGAAATAATGTACGATATATGGAATATGCAACGTAATGGGTACACAGAAACGAATATAGGCAATGGAGCAGATTTTGGCAAAAGCCAGGTTTAGCACCCACTTCTGACTGGCTGGTGGGTCTCGACAACAAAAGGAATGAACGCCACAGCCAGAGATTTTCTTTTTTTTAAAGATTCATTTATTTATGCAGACAGAACTGGGGTGCAGGCCAGAGGCTCAGGGGCAGTGAGAAGATTCCCCAGAGACAGAGGGGGGAGCAGGACAGGCCGATTGACAAAGTCCACTGCTGAGGGGAGCAGCGGGCAGTCAGGAGAGGTCTGCTGTGCCCTGTGGGTCACCCCAGGGGCGAGGATCAAACTCCTGCGGAAGTGGCTTTAGCTTCTTAGTGCTGCACTTCAACCCGCTGCGCCACCAGGGAGTTCTCCACCCTCAAAGATTTTACCTGAAAAGTTAAGATGAAGAGAAGCGACAGGACCCGGGCGCAGGGGCCCCTCAGTGTGGACTGGTCAGCAGGGGATGCCAGTCTCGCGAGGAGGGAGCCTGGGAGGAGGGTGTTGGAGGGTGCAGCCCCCACAACAGCCGCAAAACAGTGAGCCCCGACGCCCCCAGGCTCCCGACTGTCGGTGGCCCTGAGCCGACTGTCGGCACCGCTCATGGGCGCCGAGGGAAGGGCCGGGCCGCCCGCAGCACCAGCCTCCGAGTAGAGTGGGGGAGAAAGGAATGGAAAGCGGACCTGGACTGGAGCAGACGGACACAGCCGCAGAGGACCGAGCCCTGGCAGGGTGGGTGGTCGTGCAGCGGGCAGGCGCCGTGCCCTGGGGGCCGGGGCTCCTTTACAGGGCGGCGCAAACGCTGAGAGCCCCGCTCTGCTCTCCTGAGCGGCGTGTTCAGACCGGGAAGAGGCAGGGCTGGGAGCTGGGCGCTCCTTGCTGCGCTGCCCCTCCGTGGAGGCTGTCTGGGACTCAGCATGGTCCATCCTGGTGTCGCGGAACCGGAGGGCATCAGCAGTGGCCACACAAACTCCCAGGGACGCCTCTTCTGGTCACCTCCAGCCGCCAGAGGTTTATTCTGCAACCGCGAGTCGCTGTGAAGGGGCTGGGGAGGGTGCTCAGGGTGACCGGTCTGGGCTTCCGCTGAAGTCCAGTAGAGAAATGAAACCAGGCTCTGTGGAATAATTAATCTTGTCACCCTCTGAAAAGCTTACCCACTAAGTGTTTACGCACTTCTGTTTTATACCCTGCAGTGTCTGTGGAGTTTCCTGTAAAACTGTGGGTAGACTCCTCATGAGACATTTTTGAGCCGTTATCTTCTGTGCCTCCATCACCTCGTCTGACAAAGAATGAGCCTCTACTGTGTGGTACCAGGTGCCAAACGTTTAATGGCCGCAGTTGTGGGGCAGCCACCGTGGTTCAGGGTGGCAAGTTTAGCGATAGTGAACACAAACGGGGTCCTGTCCTTCTGGGGGGAAGGCCTCCAGCAGGTGGAGCAATCATCACTTAAAGGCGTAAAGAAGTGAACTCATGTGCGTAGTGAGAAAAAGACAGTGGCGTCTGCTTAAGGAATGACTTGTGATGGCAGAGTTATTTTAGAAGAGATAAATATACTAGTTGAAAGCTTCTCAGTACTGTGAAAGAAACATGCTCTTTTCCTTATGTATATTTGCAAATTAAAAATGGTGTCCATTATCCTCTCATTTTATACATGAGCAGATTGCCTGAGGTCACACACCGGGAGGTCCAGCCTCTGAATTTGGAGTCGGAGTGGACTGAATGGACTCTTGACTTGTCATGAGTCTGCATTTCCTCAAATAAATCTTCAAATAATTTGAGTTATTTTCATGTCACTTTATGAAATATATAGTTCTGCAATCAACTTTTAAGAGGCTGTCGGAGGCAAATGATTGTACCCAACTCTGTAATGTTTGCATCAGGCTGTTCTGAAAAGTCGATGTATGAAGGCTTGAGGACGCTTAAAAGCGATGGTGGGAGAGAGTAAGGAGGACTTCCAGGCCTCAGGCGAGCCTTTGGGGGTCAGGTGGAGGACGACGGGGCACTGGGCACAGAGGTGCCAAGGCTCGGGTGGGCCTGGCAGCCGCGCGGCAGCGTGTGGGCGGGAACAGAGAGCTCGTGTGTGAGACTGGATTTGCCCTTGTGGTCGAGCAGGGAGCCAGCACCGGGCAGAGGCGGGAATTGTGGTACTTTGCCGTGGTGACTATGCCGCAGGGACTCTACCTGTGTCACCTGGACGAGTCCCAAGGACAATCCGATAAGTAGATCACTGTTACCACCCTGACCTTACCAGGGAGGAGCCTGAGGCGCAGACCAGTGTCCAATTATTTAAATTATTCACCCCAAGCGGCAGGACGAGAGTTCACGCATTGTTCTGTGGTTTTACCATCCAGCCTTAATACACAGTGTTACCTTGCTCTAGAATCAGCTCCTCAGATTCATCCTAGAGTGGCTAGATTAAAAAAAAAAAAAAAGATTATTTGTGCACACAGAACTGGGGTGCAGGCCAGAGGCGCAGGGGCGGTGGGAGGACTCACCGGAGACGGAGCGGGGAGCAGAACAGGCAGGTCACCAAGTCCACTGCTGAGGGGAGCAGCGGGCGGTCAGGGGAGGTCTGCCGCGTCCTAAGCCGTGTGCCACCAGGGAGCGCCCAGAGCGGGTAGACGGCAACAAAATCCAAATACAGCACGGGAGGCTGAGGGAACCGGCTGGCTCATGTCTTCCTGTGGTCTCTTCGGCACAGATGTAACCATGCGCCCAACGGCAGCCACGGCTGACTGGAGCGCTGACCGCTGTCAGTGGAGAGCGTGTCTGTGTGCTGGCCAGTGGGTCTGGCGGCTTCCGTGTCGCTGTTGCTTGCGGAGAGTGTGCTGGGTCTGAGATTCGCCCCCTGGGGCGCGGGCCTGGCGTGGCCTTCTCTGTGCGGGGCTGCGCGCTGCTTCTCTCCTGCGTGCTCGCTGGCCGGGGCAAGGGGCGCCCGCCTCCCCGCTGCGCGTCTGATCCAGGGAGACTGCACCGTGGCCGCGGCGGCTTCTCCCGACATTCCGGGCCACAGCAGCGTGCCCGCGTCTTGCGCACGGCACTTAGGTGCTGCCCAGGCTGGCGCGCGTAGCTTTACCCTCTCCCCCACCTCCGCCCGCCGCAGCAGGGCGCCCCCACTTCTGCTCGGCTCCTGTCAGAGCCAGAGCCCCTCAGCCTCTTGGTTCTCCCAGCGGGAAAGCTGGCTTCTGGGTTGCTCTGCCTTCAGACACGGGGCCTCCTGCTCAGGCCTTGCGCTGGTCCTTCCCGACCCTTCCACAGCGCATTATCTCCCCATTTCTACCTCCATAGCGTGTCTGTCACACACTTCTGCCTTTTTTGGGGCTCCCCCAGAGAACATGGAGGCGCTCTCAGGACACCATCCACACTGCAGTCATGCCGCTGAGAAAGTTCCCCAGAAGTCAGTTGATACTATCTTGATTGAAAGCTGCCGACTGACAGAGCTCTTCAGGTTAAGCCAGGATCGATTAGTAGTAAATATCCAGACAGCATGCAGCTAAGAGAATATGGAGATGCTTCACTTATTTAAAAAGATCAAAGGGGAAATTCAGATGTTGAGAGAGTACAAAGGAGTTGTGCTATCTAAAGTAATGTAACAGAAACACTTCCCAGAGGGTGAACAAGAAGTCAATTTATTTAAATGTATCTGATCTGGCAATAGAGAAACATTTTTCATCTTTAGAAGCAACACTGAGTGCTACAAAAATAGTATCCAGACCCAGAACACAAATGCATTTTATTTTCCTCTTTATTTTCTAACTATAAAGGGAGAGATTTGAGGACCAAGTCAGCCTCTCCTTTGTAATATTTGGACAACATGCTTCCCTTTCTCAAAATGTGCACATCACAACCTCTCAGCAGCTGCGCTGCCAGACAGACCCGACCCTCTCTGGAGTGGGGGAATCTTGGAAAAGAACACCTGCCAAGTCTTTCTTCCTCTTCCCCCTCGGGCCCTCCTTCTGCCCCCTTCCTTTAAAATAATTTTCTTTCTTGGAGACATTAAGTGTTGAGGCTCACGCAAAGAAAGCTGAAGAGAAAGCAGGCAGCTTGGTCTCCAGCACAGTAATCAGGTGGCTAGAAAACGGAAGGTAACCTTGCGCCCTGGTCTTGGCGCAGAGAAGGCTGAAGGACGCCCACCCCGGCGGGGCCTCGGCGAGAGGGGCCGCGGGCTCGCAGCAGCTCACGGGCCACGGGCTGCAGCAGTGGCTGCTCAGACTTGGGAAACGTCACGGTGGGTCATTGTGGCGACGTTCCCATGAGGCTAAAACATGGAGTCAAGGTAGGTCACACTAAGGAGCGTGCTGGGATTGTGATGTTTAGATCCACATGGGTCTAATTACCTATCCCAGAACGACATCACTCCAGGAACTTTAGGGGGGCTTTTCCTTTTTCTTTTAGAATGTGCTGACAGAATTCTGAGGTTTCGTTCATTTATTAGGATAACAAAAGGGCAAAGAGAGGGAAGATGGATCGCCAGTTGTAATTTAATCTCAAAGTGCCGAAAATATCATAAACATCATCACAATCTACAGATTGAACTACAACTGTGCACTCGATCTCTATTATCGTCCACAGGACAGATGATGGCAGAGAGATCTAAATTGGAGAATGTGCCAGCGGCAAGCCTCTTAAACGAAGGTGGGCTGCTCTGAGGCTCCCCTAAATGAAACGAATACGCACTGGTAAGAATAAATGAATTGAAGGCTTCTCACATTACCGCTGGAGCTAAATCCATTGGTTTTCTTTATGAAGACAAAGGAAGACCCTCCGACCTGTATTCCTACAACTTCTGTTGTCATGAAATAACGCCGACGCTTGAAACTCGGTGAAACTTGCAAGCCAGCACTCCACTTTCCTCAGAGGGCTTTGTACTATGAGGTTTGCTGTTGCCACGTGGTTCTAAGCCATGTTAGAAATAGGTATTCTTTGTTTTACAGGTTGAATCAAAATCAGAGACCCTCTGAATCGTGGTGTATAAATTATTAAACCCCTTGCAGTGCCTCACCTCACTACAACACTCTAAGGAGACATCTGCAAATATTAGCAAGGACGTATGTCAGGATGCGGGAATAAAGAGAAAGTATTTCTAGAAGGACAGGGAGCTAGAGATGTGAGAGCAGGTCTGAAGTCAGCTTCTGAAGAAAGGCTACTGCGTTATCTGCTGGTATCGGTACCTGCTTCACAATCGCTGTAAAATCTTTGATAATTTGCTTACATTGTGCATTGTAACTATAAACTATAAACGTGCACTCCTGAAGAAACACAGTAACTTCTTAAAAGGTAGTACATTTTTAGCACTCTAGATAGCACCATAAAATTGGAATTTTACACAATTGAAAATGATCCTGAACATGCGAGTGAGAAATGTTCAGAGTAATGGTCAAGAGTGATTACCTCTAAAGTAAAACAAACAAAATAAAACAAAGGTCAAAGTTGACTGATGTTAAGTTTTGCTAGGGGTTTGGTAGAATTCTCCAGTGAAACCATCTTGTCCTGCACATTCCATTTCAGGAGATTTTTAATAATGAATTCAATTTCACTGATAGCTCTAGACTGTCAAAATAATCGATTTCACGTGGGCTGAGTTGAGTTTTATCCCTAGGGCTTCCAAGGTGTTTGTCATTTTTGTAGTGTTCTGCTTGGTGGTCCCAGTCGTCTTTCAAAAAAAAATCCATAGTGGTAGATCCTGGATATGATATGGGGATGTGTGTATTGTCTATTTTTAATATTGTCTGTCTTGCTAGAGGTATACATTTATTTTCAAAGGACAAGGTTATTTTCTCTATTATTTCCCTGCGTTCAACTTTCGTGATTTCTGTTCTTCACATTACTTTCTTCTTGATTTGTATGTATTTTTTTCCTTGGTTTTCTCAATGTGGTAGTTTAGGTTTTTAATTTGCAAACTTTCTGGTCTCCAACCCTGAAATTCAGTGCTATAACTTTTCCTTTTAGCCCTAATGAAGCTACATCTCACATACATAAGTCTCTTACATTTTTATTTCTATGTAGTTTTTATCTCATTTATTTATTTCACTTGAGACTTTGCATTCGAACCTGGAATTATTTAGAAGTGTGTTTTGATCTGTATGTTTACAGTTTTCCTGTTTTTATTGTCATTGATTTTTAATGTGATTTCCCTCTGGTCAGGGAGTATTCACCTGGCTGTAGCTCTTTCACACACGTGTAAGTGTTTCCTGGCCTTGGGTTGGGTTTAACGTGGTGGATGTTCCACGAGAACTTGAGAGGAGTGTGACCTCTGCTGCTGCTGACTGACCTATGCCCTTAGTGCAGGCTGGCTCTTCTCGTCAGGTGTCTGCCTCAGCAGTTTAGTTCTGTCAGTTGTTGAGATGGGTTTCCAGGGTTCCCGCCCTCCGGCTCCGGCAATTTCCTTTGCTCCTTGGAGCTGGGCTACCTGCACAGCCTCTCCTGCCCCCAGCACTGTTTGCTGATCGGCCCCTTTGTCTTCACTTCGGCCCACCTTTGCCTTCGGGCTGGGCGGGATTTCTTGCAAACAGCCTGAATCTCTCTGCAGAGGGTTCTCTGCTCCCGACCACCTGTAGAGTGGGCTTCCAGCTGGCGCTGGGTATGAGGAACTGCATTGCCCCGCCCGGCCCCGGCTCAGGTGGCACAGAGACTTGAGTCTTTGGCAGTCTGCCTGCGCCTGCTCGCCCGGCTGTCCTGCGCCCTGTGGCACATCTGCCCACCCTCCGGCCTCTAAGTGCGACCCTAAGCCCGAGGGCTGAGTCTCCAGTTTGCCTTGCTGGTGTGTGGACTGGGGCCGGCCGCCTGCTCCGATCTCTCCTTCCCAGCTGCAGAGAAGCTTCTGCCTTCCCACTCAGACGGTTTCCCGTGTCCTCCGGGCAAGGGGCTCGCTTGCTCTCAGCAGGGGAGGGCAGCAGCCCCTTCCCCGGCTGCTGCTCGCCCGGCAGCCTGAAGACCTTCCTTCCTGGGGAAAGGTCGGGTGGGGCTCCTGCCTGCCGTGCTGCTCAGCCCCCCACTTTCCAGTGGGCCTGCGGCATAGTCGCCCCCCTTTCACTCCCGGGGCACCCGGGGGCATAGGCGGAGGGGCTGTCTGGGTCCCGGGCCCTCAGCCTGCTCGCACCAGCCCGCCGCTTCACCCACCGGCCGGGCAGGCTCTGCCCGCTTCCTCCCAAGCACACAGACGTCTCATCTCTTCCGTGCGTCTTTCTCTCTGCTGAGGGTCTGTCTTCTCTTGAAGCCCAGGCTTCTTTGGTTGCTCCAAAACCTCAGCTTTCTGACTGGATCCAGAAAGTGATGCTACCTTACCGTTAGGGCCAAAGGATGCGCCTCAGTGTCTACACCTGAGGCAGAAACAGAAGCTCCAGGCCGTGCATTTGCAAGGACCAAGCTTCGGGTGTCGAACTGTCGGTTCCTGAACTTCTCCAGGGCCTTGAACCTTAAGAACTGAGTTCACAAAGTTTAGGGTGAGAATTTTGTGTTCTCTGTGGAATAGCAGGAAGGAGTTAAGGCGACTATACCAGAGGCACAGAGCAAATCCATGTCCTTGAACCAAAAGTGTGCTTTTGTTTTTTGCAAGGGTTGGGCTCATGCCCAGGCTCTGAGCTGGACGACAGGCGGTGCAGTGGCTGCCCACCCGCCCCTTCCACGGGCTCCCCTGAGCTCCAGCTGGCCGAGGCAGCCCGGTTACCCTAGTCAGAGCTTACTATTTACTCCCTAGACTTGTGTCTCATAATTCAGAAATAAACTTACAACTACTTAGTGAAGGACGTTAGAGGAGTTCTTGACATATATTAATATTTGAAATTGTTAAATGTATTTATCTGTTTTTCATGTCCAGTTATTCTTTACTGTAACTGTCTAAAGGACAAAAAATGCACTTCATGCACCAGTAAGCCGTGCAGTGGGGTTCGGGAGGCGCAGAGTTAAGGCGGCATTCTTGTGAGCAAGAGGAGAGAAGCACCGGAGAGCCATGTCAGTAACTGTAGCTGTTACTTTTAATTTTTATTGAAAGGTCACTTTACTAATGCATCAATATTTTCTATTTTGAATAACCATTCTCAGCTTTTTAATGAATTTTCATTGGAAAAATCGTGGCAGTTTGAACTGTGGAGGGTCAGACTGTGTCAGCGGGAGGGCGACAGTGTTCTCCGGGATGAGCAGCCCCGTGGGGGACCCCCGCCTCTCAGCTCCGTCAGCGAGTGTCGCCCTCCTCTGCACCCATAGCCTGGGGCCTTACAGGCGGTTCCCACAGAAACGTCCAGCTTCCTCCACTTGACTTAAATACACCCTCTGATCTTCCCACGAGTGATGCCCAATTAGCAGGGCCTCCTGTCGAAAAGGAAGGAAAAACTTGAGGGCAAGCCATTCATGGTAAAATCATTTAATCTCATTGATCAGCGGCGTTGACGGTCTGCACAAAAATAGGTTTGTGGGGGAAGTGGGGGTGGGGTGGGGGGAGGGGAGGTCTCGGTCGAGACCGCGGTCTCCGAGCGCTGCGTCTTCGCGAAGAGGCTGTGGCTTCCCGCTGCCAGCGGCGGTGGCCAGCAGCGTGGCCTGCAGCGTCGGGACTCAGCAGCGTCCGGTGGAGGAGGCCTGGGGGACACCGCGCGGCAGTGCGGACGCAGGCGGCCGCGCTCCCCCTTGTGCGGTGCCGAGGGAACCGATCCTACCCGGTGGTGCGGCGGCCATGGCGATGCCAGGGCCCCAGGGTCCAGAGCGCGGGGTTAGCTGCCTTTCTGGACAGAAGCCTCCACTGAGCCCCCGAGCCGCACGGACAGCAGGGGCGAAAATGAGCCAGCGCAAGTTGCCACTGCCCCCCCCCTCCGGCCCCCCCCTTCCGGGCCCCCCTTCCCGCGGCCCCATCCCGCCCCCACCTTCGCACCCCTCCGTCCCACCCGGCATCGCGCGCCCGCTGTCCGGGGAGGAGGCTCACCGTGACTGCCGGGGGGCAGGGGTCACACGGCATGTAACACTACCTCCCTCGAAATGTTGCAGCACTAAAAGTTATTAACCATATAACAAACTTTTAAAATATAGTATATTTCCTACTAAATATATGTTGAGATATTTTGATAAAATCTGCCAAAACGTATCTACCACTGGATGTTTTCAAATAATAATGTAATCATAACTGTGTCAAATTCAAAACAAAAAAAATTGAAAAAAAAATAGGTCCAAAAATTAAACAGAGTTTCTGTTGCCCAGGGGTGCAAGTTTTGCTGTGAAACTCATCACAAAGCCTCCGTGGGGTGGTTTAATCCTTCCTGATGACATGGCTGTCAGCTGGCCTCTGTCCATTAAAGCAGAGGCCTTTCCCAGGGGAATAACTAAAAGTAGAAGCAGTTTTTATTTCATCCTAGTCACCAAGCCTGTGATAAGCTGATAAGAAAGAGAAATTGAATTTCTCAGAAATAATCTAGCAGTAAGTGGGTCAGAATGGGTGGAAAAGGAGGGAAAACAATGCCATTCGACTTTCAAAGTAGGAAACAGGCAGAAATTCAGCATGAGCGACGTTAACAGAGGCACCCACTTTGAAGACTTGCTGTAAATTTCCTTGAACAGAATGCAAACATTTCTGAATAGAAAGTGTGATTTCTAGAGACAATTTACTAGCAAGCCTGTTTCTTAGGCAAACAGACAAATCCCCACCCCTTCCACACTAACTTGCCTTTGACATGAAATCGCACCCCCCTTTATATTTCAGAAGCTTCCTATTTCTTAGGACGAAAGCATTCTGAGTGTGCACGAGATGGGTGAAGGGGATTAAGAGCCACAAGCTTCCTGTTCAAAATAAATAAATCAAGGTGTAACTTACAGTGTGGCGACTATCATCTATAGTTACTGACACTGACAAGTTGAAAGCTGTGACAGAAAAGATGGTAAATGACTCATGATGATCACTTAGGAATCTATACAGATATCAGATCATTATGTTGTACACCTGAAGCAAAAATAGTGCGCGTCAGTTATACTTCAATTTTCATCTCTCTTTAGCTAGTTTTTTTAAGACACAAAGAACCATTTTTTAATAATATCTTAAATAACAACCATTCAGCTCGGTCTGATGTTACATCTTACTGTGGTTTGGTCTGCAGCTTCCCCGATGACTTGTGGTTTGAGTATCTTTCCACATGCCTGTCTTAAATGTCTTCTTTGGTGAAGTTTCCATTCATTATTCTTAAATCAAAGTCTGAGAATATTTGCTCAAACTTTGTTCTGATAGTTTAGACCTAGTCACTCTAGAGGATGGTAACTCTGACAAGTGATAGTGAGATATGTCTTGGTGACAAAGTGACAATCTCTTTTCCAGCTTTTCTTTCCCTCCAGTTAGATTTATAGCCCTCCAATTAGATTTATAACAATTGGTTTCCAGATTTTTTAAACACTAGCCTTATTAAGTCACTCAGAGCAGTATAACCTATCTGCAGAAAAAACCTATTTCACTCCATTTTCCCCCAAACTCAAGGAGATAGCTATTGATAGAAGACATCATTTTACAAATCATATATTGTAAAGACTGAGATATAAAAATTCACACTTGTTACCTAACTAGAGGACATAGCATAGCATGTTAGTCTCACGCTTGGTTCTTCAGGCTTTTGGAAAACAAAGTGCAGATGTCCCGGCTTTTCTTTTGTTTTCCACTTCTCACTACTATACACTGTCTAGGCATGACCCTGTCACGTTGTGGGAAGGTGGCTTTTAGCTGAAGCTCGGATGCGTACTTGGGGTCATATCCTGAAGAATCCCATTAATGTATGTGTATGCAGTGGATACACCATTAAGAATCACAACTGTATGTATGTCCCAGGAAGCATATTAATTGAAAGTGATCCATTCCACAACCATATCTTCACTTCTCAAACTCTTTTTTCTTCTCCATCCTCTGGCTCATGAACATTCAATGGGCTTCTATTTTCACAAGTCTGAAAGCTCTGCTGGATACCAGGATCAAGTGAGTTTCTGCTAAAATGCGATGAAATCTTAGATGGCCCTAGAATTGCCATGAAGAGACAGAATCATTCCTCCAACATCCTTTTAAAACTCAAGACCTTGCCTGGCTGGACAGCTGTGAGCCTCCTGCTATTTCTCTGGCCTTGAGTGGGTCGTGGTGGGTCTCTTACAGAATGAGATTGTGCTAAGAAGTCACTTCACTGTCTGTGCACTCAACTCAATAGTCACAGAATCGATCATTGCAGAAACCTGGACCCAGGTAAAAATTGAAAGATAATCCTGCTTGTCTTCCGTGTATCCCACCTCTCCACCTGAGTCCCCCTTTGTCTAAGGATCCATCCAGCAAGCTCACAACCTCTCCCAGGAGAGGCCAAAACATCTTTGGGCTCCACTAAGCCATGATGACTTCAAGAGCTATCAGGGAGCACTCACGATTTCCATTCTCAAAAGGACTAAAGCTCCTATGGCCAGTCAATCCTTTAAAGACATACATTTAAATAAAGTTTAAAAATGGAGGTTTATTTTGGCAATCATTGGGACCTTCCAACACTTGAAAAGAAGTGGAACAAACAGTATATCATAATTATTTTCTTTCAAAAGCTTAATGGTGGTAGCTATTATTATCATTCTCATTCCCATTTTAAAGATGTTCTAACAGGTTAAGAAAGGTTACGTAATTGACTTGTATTATCCGTTTAGTAAGTGGGTGAACACAAATTAGAAACCTTAAATATTTGACTGCCATGTGTTTTCCTAACATTAGATACTATTCTGGGCCCACATGAGTCAGCGTAGGCCTAATATTTTATGAAATTTTGCTTCAGCTGCCTTGTGACCATTTGATCAAATGTTTTAAACTCCCCTTATCAATGGGCCATATGTTTCTTCTCAAAGTAGCTAAATTCATACTTGCCGTTCACGGGTCTAGTGTTGTCAGATAAGATAGAGCAGACCCAGTTGAATTTGAATTTCAGACACGATGAATTTCAATGCAAATGAGTGTTGCTTTAGTGGAACCATGACCTAAATACAGTCCTGGACATGTGTCTACTTAAATCTTTCCTAAAATTCTTATACATTAGGCACCACTTCTTGTATTTGCTGAACCTAGTCACCCTAACTGGGGTGTGCTGAATTATGGGAGCATCAGTGACCAATCCACCATTTTTGTCCTTGTCTTGTACTGGGTCACTGACCCTATCATAAGCTGATTTCGCTTTGAGTACCCGGGCACCCATATCAGAAGGGCAACAGTCAAAAACCAACAATGAGCATGGTAGCTACTTGTCCAGTTACATCAATTACCTTTAATGTTGAGGGTCCAATGTACCCAATAAAAGATAGTCAGATGGGTCAGATGACAAGATCCAACTATGTTTTGTCTATAATAAACCCACCTCAAATATAAAGACATAAGAGGCTAAAGTAAATGGATGGAAGTAACTTCTATCATCAGTGAATAATGAGAAACTACTGCATACCTATGAAGGACATTTCTGTTGCTTCCAAATTTTGGTAATCGTGAAGAATGTCCATGTGCAAGTTTTTATGTGCTCATGCGTTTTCAACTCCTTTAGGAACATACAAAGGAACATAATTGCTGGATCATATGTTAAGTGTAGCTCTGGTTTCGTAAACTGCCCTCCTAGTATTTCTGCCATTTTGCAACACCACCTACAGTGAAAGAGAGTTCCTGTCGCTCCACACCCTTGCCAGTGTTTGGTGGTGTCAGTGCTCTGGATTCTGGCCATTCTCTTTGTTAGATGATGTGATATCTGTACAAATGCACTTCACAAAGCTTAAGGAATTGACATGAAGAGTTTTATAACTATGACAGTTAATTATGTTTAATTGGATTTGCTATTGAAAGGAATTCCCTAGTGAAGTTGCTGAATTCCCTAGTACATCTTTCTAGTGTTCTGTTACATCACGTGAGAACAGCTGTTGTGTTTGTTGTGTGGTAAGAATACATAAATCTGAGATGTATCTGCAGGTGTCCCCTGAGAGATCATCTCACTGAGTTGAAGACTACAAGTCAAAATGTGAAGCATTGTGTCACATTAAGTGTATCTTATCACACTTGTAACAGGGGGACCCCCAGAAAGAGGAGAGGTTCCAGGTTCCCGTCTCCACCCAAGGGAGGGTGGAGCTGAGCCGGGAGAAGAAGAAGCTGGAGAGGGACTGGGGTGGGAAGGGAGCAAGAGGGAGAACAAGGAGGAGGCCTGGGGAGTCTGCACTTGCCTCTTGGTCCTGGGCCAGGTGACACAGACGTGGGGGAGAGACCTGTGGGGAGGTGACTATGGCAGCGTTGATCTTGGTTTTGATTTTTCCCTTTTCCTCCCAGGCCCGTCTGACTGTTTTTGACTCTTTTCTATGGGTCCCCGCTGGAGGGTGCCTTAGGCTGGTGGTGGGCTCTTAGGCTTTGTTTTGGGCCAGTCTGGTTTGGGTGGACACCTACCCATCACTACTTGTATTAAAGTTCCTTTTCATAAAGGTCTATATTTTTTGTCTCGATAACGGCAGATGCAGAAGCTATTTAGAACAGCGATGTTTGGGTTCTGGGGTGTCCCTCTCCCTGCCCTATAACACGCTGACATCTTGAAGAAAAAATGGCATAAAGCTGTTGGTCTTGTCATGTGTCGGAACAGTGAGGCATGCTTGGACCCATCACCCAGGTATCAGGAGTGATGTTTCCTCCTCACACATACACGAAGGGGTGACTGTCGCTGTGTCATCCTGCAACCCAGCGGAAGCCCATTTTGTAAGTGCTGATTGCTGGAAAGAACAGTTTGAGTCCCTCTGCAGAGCAGGGACACTTTGTCAAGGCTGATTTGGGCGTGTGGGCGGTGCTGAGGGGCATAGAAGAAGACACAAATGGGACTTTCACTCATCACTTGTGCGGTAGCTCCTGGGGCAAGGAGCTTTTTGTTCCCTCTCTGCTTGAGGAGTTACTCATGCTCCCTACGGGGCGCCGGAGTCAGCGCTAGGGTCTCTTGCGTCCCCTGGGCACTGTTGGTCTTCTTGTCTTGCAGTGGTTATGCAAGGACCGAGACAGGAAACGGGACGTTCCAAAGACCTCTGCCCTCCACCGTCTCTGGCTCTTGCTGTGGTTGTTATTGACAGAGGAAGTGGGTCTGGTATCAACACCAGTGCAACGTGATCTGAGGCATTCGGAGCCTCTTTTGTGAAATCACTGTTAGATTTGTGTGCTTGTAACAGTCAAGAGGAGAAAA
The DNA here is from genome assembly GCF_000260355.1 of Condylura cristata. Lineage (NCBI taxonomy): Eukaryota > Metazoa > Chordata > Mammalia > Eulipotyphla > Talpidae > Condylura > Condylura cristata. Next base: position 46,429,208 of record NW_004567117.1, on the reverse strand, counting down.
TAAATAACAGCAACTACCTACTTTGCCCATTTGTTTTGTGAAATGGTTTTCGAGTGGGACAGCAGATAGTCTACAGGAAGCAAGGGCTTTCTAAGACCTCCTTCCTGCGTTCTTTATGCATCAGCAAGCGGGACACGCCAGGAATCCAAGTGGGGAAGGCAGGCGTCACCTTCTCACGCGCAGGAGTGAGCACTGTTGCTTGTTTTCTCTGTTTCTAAATGTGCGGAATTTCTTGCAACACGCCGCGTGCTGCAGCAGAGAGGTGTGGGCAATGCTTACTGGCAAAGCACGCCAGGAGGGGAGTCTTGTGATGCTCCCTGGGGCTCTCACTAACCCAAACCACACTCGCTGGCGATTTATTGATAGACCCTGGCGGCTGCGAGCAGCTGCTGCAACTTGGGTGCAAGTAATGCGCTGAGTGTGTGGCATTCGAAAACACTGACTTCTCTGTAAAGGACGCTTACTTAATTTGGGGCAGCTGGGTCACTGGTGTCAGTGGGGGGATGAGCGTGGAGGAGCTCACTTCCTATCTGACCACCTCGACACCTGAGGTTAGGCCTCAGCCTTGGGAATCAGGGCCCCTGGGGGTGCGTGTGGGCATTTTATGTTCAGAAAGTCCGAGGGTCCTAATTCTCAGCAAAGTTATTTGTTAAGGTTGAGAAAAGCCAGGGAAGGGGTCTGAAGGTCACGTGTTAGAAAAATCGTGAACATTTGCTGCACCTGATGGTGATTTGGGAGAGCTGAGAGAAATGCTTTTGCTAAGAACAGCTGTAAATCTTGATGAAATACATTAAGCTGAGACACTTCTATAAGTTAAATAAGGTAGGAAGGAATTGACAGCCACAAAATACGGAGATGAGAACAGCCCTCAGAGGCCAGGTGTGAATGTAAAGCCGTTTGCTGGGGGGTACCGGCCCGGAGCAGACTGTCCAAAGCAGTGACCACTTGAACGGGTAAACTGGAATAAACTACCCTCTGGTAGAGGTTTTCTTGGCGCTGTTTTGTGTACTGAGCTTTTGAACATGGATTAGAGTTTGTCTGAAATAATGTCCCCAGGTAACAACAAACACATCTCCTCTGCATAGCAACATATACATTCATTGTAAGCCTCTAATCACTTCTACAGTATTTTCTCATGATTTCACCCAATATGAGTCAAAATAACTAGATACATAAGCAACCCAGACACTTTTAAAAACAGCAAAAAATAGAGAAAATGGACTCCTGTATTAAAAGAAGTTGAAAAGAAGCCTGCATATGTGTAAAGTGAAAATCTGTAGAGTTAAAGATATTTTAAATAAAACGGAGCTATAATGTCAGACTCTAATCGAAAACTCCGGAGTTTGAAGATAGAACAGACATGGCTACAAAGAGAATTAGTAAGCTAGATCCAAAGAAATTTCCCAGGAAGGGACAAAAAGCAAAGCAACGGGTGGTTGTAGCAGATAGAGTGAGGGCATGTAGAGAAGAAAAGGTCTGTTTTCCATAAAACCTTAGAATGCACCGCCGAGGGCAGGGCACGCTGAGCCAGCAGCAGGGGCTGCCACGTCTGGCGAGTGGAGTCTGACCTGATTTTACCCCGGGTTGGAGAACACTCTGGAAGCATTCCAGACTAATGTCAGTGCGTCAGATGAATGGCACCTCCCAGCAGGCACTAACGCGTGGAGTTAGGATAACACCACCTGCTTCTTCAGAGAAGGGGTGTTGGGCGCCCTGGGCCAGCCCCTGCTGCGTGTTGCCTGGGGGCGCTCACCGGTGTTAAAGAGTATTAAATGTCAGCAAGTCACAGAGCTGATGTGCTTTACACAGCAGAAACAAGACCGAGGAAGTTCAGATGAGGGTCTCCTTCCAAGTACAATCGCCTTGAACAGTGACCTTAGACAACACCAGGGAGGTAGAGGAAAGACCCACAGAACAGAGGGCACCGCTGGTGTAAGACTACAAAGGACAGGGCCCTCCCCGGTGGCGCAGCGGGTTACAGCACAGCACTGAGAAGCTAAAGCCGCTTCCGCATGAGTTCAAATCCCGCCTGCCCCGGAGGTGACCACATGGCGCCCAGACCTCTCCTGACCCGCCCGCTGCTCCCCTCAGCAGTGTACTTCGTCGATCTGCCTGTTCTGTTCCCCGCTCTGTCTCTGGTGAAGCCTCTCACCGCCCCTGAGCCTCTGGCCTGTACCCCAGTTCTGTATGTACAAAATAAATAAATCTTTAAAAAAAAAAAAAAAGACTACAAAGGACAAGTCATTCACCTCAGGCACAAGAATACAACAAGGAGTTGAAAGTGGAACAATGCAACGAGATGCCAGAGCATGATGACGCAGGAAGCCGGTGCCAGCTGTAGGCCTAGCTCCTAAGCAGGCCTCCCAGCCACAGGAACTGGGCCTCGAGCATCTCACCGCCTCGCCAGCCAGATCCAGGCATTCGAATGTTGCTTCTTATAGTCCCGTGTGGAAGTAGAGAAGGCCCAGGCGGCTCGACCTGCGTGGAGATGCCCCGGGCTCAGCCCTAGCGAGCCCAAGCCTCCTGCAGAGGACGCCGGCAGCTGGAAGCAGGATGCAGAGAAGAGAAGGCACAGCAGGAGGGACTGGGGCCCTCAGGGCAAAGCTGCCTTTGTCATGGGGCTCCCTGGGGACCCCAGTAGCCCAGGGAGGCGCCAGTTCAAGCCCAGACCTCTCCCCTGGAAGGTGCTGTTTCAGTCTCATTTGGAATTTGAAAGGCGCCATTTTCCTCTAGGACGTTTCTGGAGGGTTTGAAGTATATTCCTCTTGGAAGAAAAGTCCTTCCTTGGGACTTAATGTTTTTCCTTTCTAGGAAATACTGGGGATATTTTCTGTCCTGAATCGAGTTAATTCAGACCGGGGCTCTTTCATCCTTCTTTCCATTCCTTCTCTGCTCTATCTAATCTTCTGTCAGGCATAACCATCAAAGATGAGAGTTTCAATGATTTATGGTTACAATTTGATGGAAATGTGCTTATATCCCAGACTCCCCCTTTCTGTCCACACCGACACTTCCCTTCTGCAGAGAAGTGGAGGAGGTGGTGGCGTGGGGGGCAGGTTGAGCTCGGTGCATTGTAGAGAAGTTGGAAGTTCCTTCTGTTTGCTTCCAGGGCATTGTTTTTGGGGGCTTTCCCTTGCCCCGCGCGCCCCTGCCCCAGCAGGCACCCCTTTCTGAGGCGCGCAGCCCCTCATTCTGTGACACTAGCCTTTTTAGAAGCTGGGGGTGTGCAGACAGGTCGGTGGAGAGAGCGAGGGTTAAGGACGGAGAGGAGGGTTCTGCCTTGGGACTTGGGGGTCTCAATCCTGGCTCGTAGATTTGCGCACCTAACCTCAACACTGAGGGGCTAACCCTGAGAATTGGGGTGATCCCTCCTTCCAAAGACCCCGCCACAGCCTTGGGCACCAGAGCACCGGCGGGGGGTGATGCACGGTGCTCTGTGGCCAGGGTCCTCGAGAGCGCGCCCTGCCTACCCTCTGCTCACTATGCTCATTGGTTTTGCTCGTTGACTGTGGCTTAGTTTTTGGGGGGAAGGGAAGTTTCTCTCCCTGCAGATTCTTGTTGCCAACAGGACTCCCCAAGGTGCTCGGAGCAGCAGTCTGCTTAGCCAGTGCTTGGCCTGTGGGTCCTCTCGCGCGCAAACGCGGAGTTTCAGTCTGCTCTTCCTCCCTCACCCCCGCACCCTGCTGCACGCAGCTCCACGTCCCTCTCTCATTCCTGAGCTCAGGCCATCCATGCCCCCCCCGCCCCCACACATTTTGCCTCATTGTCCGAATCCACATCTAGGTCACGCCACACCCATAGGTATCTAATTATTTCTCCCCCTACGAAACCACCTGATGCTCATTTGATTACTCGGCCAACTTGAGACGAGGCGAGAGGTGCAGGGGACTTTCCCCTCCTGCCTCCTGGGCCGATTGAAAAGAAGAGGGGCCCTCCCCCACTCCCCCATTTGTGGGCAGATCAGCCCTTGCGCAGGGAGGTCCAGGAACTGACTCTGCCCCCTGGCGCCCACGTGCAACCCGCCCGACCCCTCCCTCGATTTTGTCGTTGCTTGGTCCGTGTTGAAAGCTTGGGGATTTGCTTTTTGAAACTGAGTTCAGCCATGATTCCTGATCCTTCAAATTTCTCTACTGGTCTTATCTGAATTTCTACAAATGGAACCATCTCTAAGATATACCGTTAAATTAAAAAGAGGGCTTTTGGCAATTTGCACTTTTTGTTTTCGCTCAGTTAATTTAGTCTAATCTCACATCATTTTCGATTTCTTATCACTGGAGCTCACCAAGCTTGGCTCCAATTACCCCTTTGATCCGTTACCTCAAGAAGAGATCGGGACTTCCCGAACAGAGGACCTGTCTGTATCGGAATGAAATATGTGAGCACAGAAGAACAGTAATATCCTATCATTCCAAAGTAGCAATCAATGGAAATTTTTTAGATGGATTTAATTTTTTTCTTTACAAACTCAACTGGAGCTCATTACATGGCACTTAACATTCAGGCTTCATCCTTCCCCAAAGCAGATAGTTTAGCTTTTCACATGGCTGCTAGGAAAATTTAAGAGCTACATTTTAGATTAGAGACATTTATTTCATTTTTATGTGATACATTTTAATGCTTGATAAGCTCAATGGGAAGGAGTCTTCTGTGAAGCATTTACTCAATAAATATTGATGTAGCTTGATTTATAACACTGTGCCCTGTCAGGGATTTGTGTTTTAGCAAAAACAGATTTAAAATGGTAGCTGCTGAAGAACTCTAAGGCTATGCTTGGAGCCAGTTCAGCCATCTAAATATCATCGACTCCATGACTTATAAACAGCAGAAGTCTATTCTTCATGGTTCTGGAGGCTGGAAGTCCAAGATCAAGGTGTCAGAAGTTCCTGTCTGATGGGATCCCCTTTCCTGGCTCGAAGATGGGAGACTTCTCTATGTCACCCACATGAAAGGGGCCCCGTGGGGCTCCCGGGTCCCTTTTATCAGGGCATGAATCTGATCCAAGAGGACTGCAAAGCATTCCACCGCGTGGAGATCGGGGGAGGCTGGACTGACAGGAGTCAGAGAGGTGGCCGGGCAGGGGAGTAGCGGAGAGTCCAGTGTTGCGGAAGCCAGTTAGTGCTTCAGCTACGGTTCAGAGTGACCGCGTGGGCCAGCTGACAGGGAGAGGCAGAGACGGGGACTGCTCGCTGCGCCAGCGAGATGGCAGCTACTGCCAACCATCAACGGTCAGTGGAGCAGAGGCCCTGAGAGTGATGACAGTCAGTGGTTGGGAAGGAAGCTGAGGAATGAGGACACAGAACAGGCGGTTCTTCCAGGGATTCTCTCTCTCTCAGACGTCAACAGCAGCCGGAACTGGAATGGTCGAATGAAGCTGTCATGGGGCCAGTGGAGAGAAGTTTAGAAGACGGTATTAATGGTACTAAGCCCTGATTGAACTTCTAGGGCTGATAGACGAGGAATTGAAGTAGACAGGATGGGTGTTGGCAGGAGGAAAGAGGTGTAGAAGAAGGCTTGAAGTGCAGGGCCCAAGAAAGCTGAGCTTTGCTTAACAATAGTTGACAGAACAAGCAGGGGGCCAGCCAGCACTGGCAAGGCAGAGCTCGTTGGCCGCACAGCGGCTGGTTTTATCGAGCACTGTGCCTGCGAACAGCAGTCTCCTCCGTGCTCACGGAGGTACAACTAGGCTGACCACAGACTGGGTCATGACATTCATTTAAATAAATGGAAAATAATTGAAATTATACAAGGTTTGTTCTCTAAGCACAAGAGAATTCATTAAAAATCAACAATGGGAATGTCTAAAAATTTAGAATTAAAAAAAAAATGTTTTTACACAAACCCATAACTCACAAAAATAGAGAAGTTGGCCTTCCCTGGTGGCGCAGCGTGTTAAAGCACTGCACTGAGAAGCTAAAGCCACTTCTGCATGAGTTTGAGTCCCGCCTGCCCCGGAGGTGACCACATGGCGCGGCAGACCTCTCCTGACCCGCCCGCTGCTCCCCCCAGCAGTGTACTGCGTTGATCTGCCTGTTCTGCTCCCCGCTCTGTCTCTGGTGAAGCCTCTCACCACCCCTGAGCCTCTGGCCTGACCCCAGTTCTGTATGCACAAATAAATAAAACATGGAAGCAGCCCAAATGCCCAAAAGTAGATGACTGGATTAGAAAGATGTGGTACATATATACAATGGAATATTACTCAGCAACCAAAAAAGAGAAACACATGTCTTTTGCAGCAACTTGGATGGAGCTGGAAAAGATCATGCTTAGTGAGATAAGCCAGAAAGAGAAAGAAAAATACCGGATGGTTTCACTCATAGCAGGAGTATAATGGACCAGGCGAGAAAATAACAAAAATAATGAACAACCATAGACCAGAGACATTATGTGGGGGTGGAGTGGGGAATGGGATCAAAAACGGGGGGGGGGAAGGGAGGGAAATGCACGGGACTATGGTGGTGGCACAGGGGTGATTTGGTGATGGGAAACCCGTGGGGATTACAATTGAGATGAAAAAAAATGTGAAAAATGATGTAAAAATAAACTTTTTAATAAAAAAAAATAGAGAAGTTAGTGAACTGAATTTCTTTTGAAAATAAGGCTATATCAATAACTGTGAGATGCAGCTAAAACCTAGTTTATTAGAAAATTTATAGGTGTGCACAATTATATGGGGAAAGAAAGGAGCGAATGCAGTGATTAAACCGTTTACTGGCGTTTTCGTCCTGGATTAACTCCGAGTTATAACATGGCACGTGTAGGTGTGGTAAGCTCAGCGTGGAGGGCTGTGTTTTGCTTGCAGAACTTTCAAGAAGACCTAGGGTGCTTTACTTTGGCGCATCTGAGCTGTCACAGATCTCGCTAAGCTTATCTTCAGTTGCATAATCAGAACATGTACATTTTCTCTTAAATGCTAATATGAGCTCCTCGAGTTCCATTCTGTGGCACTGTGGGGATGACAGTTTTAAGTAACCAAAATAAATTCTTAGACGTTTAATTAGGTCTTTAAACATGACATCAAGTTAAGATAATCCAAGAGAAAAATAGACCCGTTAAATTTTAGAATGCTCAGTTAAAACAAATGTTTGAGAACTAACTTAGTGTTAGGAAATTCAATCTTGACTAATCCTATTAAAATAAAAAAAAATCTGTTTTTCTAATTTAAATAAAAAGCCCCAAAGTGTTTATAAACTAGGTTTTCTAAGCACATTTTTATGTATGGAAATGAGTTGATATAAACACTGACTTTTTTTGTTCGTGTGGACATTTTAGAATTGGGATTAAGTTTTATTGAAGTCTTAGTTTTAGATTTTGTCTTTAAAAATGAAAGCCAGGAAATTGAAAAATGCTATTTTTCCTCCCAAATTTGCCTGGGTTCAGGCTGAAAAATACTGAAACTGGAAGAGTTATTTTCTCCGGAAGGGAAGTTTCTCTCCCTGCAGATTCTTGTT
>NW_004567117.1:46412931-46421159 GCF_000260355.1 Condylura cristata | reverse complement strand
GCTGGTGGTGGGTGCTGCCAGGATTTCACTTTGAGTGAGTGGGAACCCAGTGAAGGAAACAATTCTAGATTTAGAAGATCTTCGGTGCACTCTCACTGCCACTTATAACAGTGAATATTTAATCGATGCCTTCAGGTTCTGTGGGCCGCTCACTAAGAAACACACATGCTATATGTCACAGTTTATTATGAAATCATTGCTATAGGAGGACTTTGGCAACTTCAATACAGACTTTCCACACTCTGCAAGCAAGCGTGTAAGGACGCCCCTTCTTGCTCGCATTTTACAAGAGGTTACGGGGAAACGCCGTCCGGCAGATCGGCGACGCCAGGGCAGCCCGAGACTTTAGACCAGCCTCTCCCGGGGCTCGGGACGGCTGAGCGCCGGGACTGTGTGTGGCCTGGTGAGCGCGGAGTCTCCCCTCGGTGGGGGCGCCTGTCTACCCTGCAGGGCTTCGGGACCCCTGACTCCTCTGGCTTTGTCTCTGTGGAGTGCAGTTGGCGTGTTCCTGGGCGCAGGTGCAAACACCTGCGAGGGGTTAATTGTTCCCGCAGAGTGCGGTGCTCACCTGCCAGCGTCCTCCCCAGCCCGCTGCTGCTTTCAGGGTGGGTGGCTGGGGCCTGCTTCGGCCTGTCACCGAGCTGTGGCCACAGATGGCCGTGAGCACTGTTTACACACGGACACAGCCCTTCAGGGTTTTGGGCCTTCTTTCATTTCTGTGTGACCCAGCAATTGCACCGCCAGGAATTTACCCAAAGAACGCGGGGACTCTAAAGGGACACGCCAAGTGTCCCTGTTCACAATAGACAGCTTGTGGACCCACCTGCTTGCCCATGACGGAGGAGTGGAGAAAAACTGGCAGAGAGAAACTACCCCGGTGGAATACTACTCAGCTATGAAAAAGATGACCAAAAGTGAAGTGAGGTGGAAAGTGGAAGGCAGAGATGGCGTGGCTTCCTCGCTCGTGGAGTACAGATAACCAAGTAAGGCAAACTGGAAAACCAGTAAGTCTTCGACTCATGCACAGTACACTGGTTGCCGGCGTGGGACCAGGGGTGGCCTGAGGGGCGTGAGGGAGGCGCGTTCCGTCTTGTGCCCCTCACAGCTGAGCCTGTTGGCGCTGGTGGCTCCTGAGTGGCTTCCTGGGGTTGGGCCTTCCTGGCCTGGCTGTGAGGCAGCGTTCCCACTGCATTCTGGGCATGTGGGCTGTCCAGGCCCACAGGAAGTTTTCTAAAATAGGTTGCTTTATTATTTTATTAAATGGCATCCAAATATGCTTAAAGGGCGATAAAGTGTGTGTAAACAGTGGTCTGGAAAGCGGCAAGGGTCAGACTGGAGCGCCCCTTAGCAGACACACACGGGCCTTCTGGTGGCGAAGCAGCTACCACGGGGTGTCTGACGTGAGGGTGATTCTAGGCAGGAATCACGTGCTTCACGGAGGTGACACCGGGGGTGACGGGAGAGTGTCCCGTGGGCATCCGGACGGGGTCTGTGGGGGGGCGCCTAACAGGCTTGGCCATGGGATGTTAAAGATGGGGTAAAGGGAGGCCATGGGGTGTGTCCCGATGTGTGGGGGACGCCTGCATCACCGTCATGAGCCGAAGATCACAAAGCAGGGGCCAGGGCGCAGGAGGCCACGGGCTCGCTGCTCTTGGCCCCAGGGGCGGGGGTTGGTCTCGAGGGAAAGAGGCAGTTAGCGTCCGAGCTGGTGTTTGCTCTTCATGCGTTTGCAGGAGGAACGGGGGTCCCTCATCGAGGTGACATCTGCTCAAAACTTTTCTGGAGCGGCTTCTCTTACAGCCTGTGTGGCCCACGAGGTGACAGTGAAGAGTTACTATCGCATGTGCAGAAGCAGAGAGAAAGGGCAGGAAATTGCCTGCAAAAGCCCTAATTTGTTTCTCAGTAAAATGGGAATCCAGGTCACTTGACATGAGCCAGTGGAAGGTGCTGAGGAGGCAGAGAAGGTGGCCAGGGCTGGACAGCTACTGTGCAGCCTTGAGACAACTCAAGATGATTAACGAGATCAGTGAGTCCACTGAGTCCATCTGGGTGATCCCGGAAAGCAGAAGGTTTTCGGAAAAGGCTTTACATAGTAGCGGTATGATGTAATGAAGGCACATCTTCTCTTGGTGAGCAACTTGAGATAAGACTCATTTGTGCAAGGTAGTTCCTTTGGTCTCCAAAGCTACAGTCAGTAGTAGCATAGCTTTGCCTCGTTGCCTCATATGGAAGTAACAAATGCAAATGATAGCGTTCTATTATAGATTATTTTAGCATCTCTAAAAATGTTGACATTAAAAGTTCTTAAACACTTGATAAAGCAAGCAATTTCTTTAAATTCAACACTTCCATCCTACAAATGTCACAGATCAAAGCCAAGTTAAGGATTTACAGGAAAGTAAGTGCCACACACTGTGGGGAAGATTCTGGAGCCTTGAAACCACGATCTTCGCTTCCAATACGGTATTCCATGGCCTTGTCAGAGTTGATGGGCAGTTTGCTCGGAAGTAGATAAAAGCCTGAGGATAACAATTCGGAGTACTTTTTGCCAGTAGGAATGAGGTGCTTTGCTTGGAGGTAAGCACTCCATCACTGAAGGATCTTTGTAAAATAACAATGAAGTAGCTAGGATCTGCTTTCGTCTACTGCAAGTCATCTTGTTATTTTTTCAAGTGTCAAATGAGCTTCCTATGAATGGGATAGGTATTTTGCAGCTTTTTATTGAGCATCTCAGATTTTCCACCTTAGAACTGGAAACAAAATGCATTTGTTTTCAGAGTAAATACGTGGCTATAATTAGGCAGGCACATTACACTAGCAATAAAAAGTAAGTAGAGAGAAGATAATGCCAGAATAGCTGTGCACTGAGTCAAAAAAAAGATAGAGCTGGAAAGGTTGCGTGCTTTTGAATTCGCAACGGAATCTCTTCTATTATCACCCCACCATTTCCCCACACCCAGCCCCTGTTCTTGAAGATCATCATATTCCTTGCAAAAAGCTTTTCCTCATTCCCTGGCGGGTCTTGAGTCTTTCTTCTCTATAGTTCCATAGTATGGATTTCTCCATCCATGATAGCATTTATAAGATTTGATGTTGGATTCGTAATAATTTTGGAATTCTCCCCCACATCATCAAGTAAAAAAGGGTGCTCTCTCTTTCTCATGCCATCTGGTGTTGTCAGTGTCAGAAAGCAGCAGCTGAGGTGGGGGGGCACGCTCCACACCCCTCGCCCTCACCAGGCCCAGCCCCCCTTCCTCAGCCTGCTTCCTGCTCCCCCCCACAGGGCCAGGGAGAACTGATTCTCCACCGTGAGAGGGCTCTAAAGAGCTCTCAGAAACTTCTGGTTTTGATCATTTTGTTAATATGTCATTTTGAAAATAGAAACCTAAGGAGCGAACAGGTCACCTCCTGACTCCTGTGTAGCTTTTGGCCAGGTCAAGCCAGAACCTACCGCTGAGCCAGAGCGGCAAAAGGACCACCCAGCTCAGCCTGCAGCTCCCGGCTCTCCCTGAGGACAGAACGTTGGGCACTGAGGTCTGAGTGAGGTCAGAAAGCGCTCAGTTCAGCTCAGCCTTCTGAGGACACTGCAGCTCTTACTGGTGTTGTTGCAGAATAATCTGTGTCTTTTTAAGGGAATTAGCTTCGGTACCACCCAGTGGAGGCACATGTTTAGATGATAACATTGATAGAAAAGGCTAACATAAAAAGAGAAATAAACTGATGGAACTTACACAATTACAAAACACAATCCGTTTACAAAAAAAAAAAAAGGAAGCAAAAAGCCACAAAAGCTAAAACCAAAAAATTAAATTAACAAAACGTATTTAATGGACGAGACGCTGGAATGCATTTTCCTTCACACAGTGCATCTGGGCACACTGCCACGTGCTCTGTGTGATGTCGGGATTCTGCCACTGTCTCCATGAACCTCGGAGAAACAGACATCAGCACCCAGGGCCTGACATTATTTGACTTTCAGGTGGCTTAAATCACTCACGGCGCGGCAGTCGCCTCCATGTGGAACAAAGAATATGCAAAGGAAGCCAGGCCGAGGAAGAGCAGGCTGCTCTATGTGCTTAGATGTGTTATATTATAGATCCCATTCGCTTCTAGAATATCTGTGACGGTTTAACAGCGTAGTGGATTTGTCCTCCTTAATGAAAATTGAAGTGATTCCAGAATCTTCTCTATTTAAAAAATGGTGTGTTGCCCAGGCTTGCGGACTCGCCCTTGCTCTGAGAGCAGGTGCAGCGGCCCACACTCGCCCCAGGTCCAGGGTCACAGTCCCTGTCTGCTACCCGCCCCCAGGACACCCCCCCCGCCCCCCCCACTGCCCGGCACACTCAGCACTGGTTAGGGCCCTGCACCGTGAAATAAAAATCACGTGTACTTCCCTGCTCTTTATTTTTGCTTTGTTTTTATTTCTACTTGTGGCAAAGATGGATAATCTAAAATTTACCATTTTAGTCATTTTGAAGTGTACAGTCTGCTCTATTAGGAGTGCTCCAGTGGCTGTGGCTGCAGACTGACAGGTGTTGAGGCACGCTCACCTTGCCAAGCTACACTCTGTGCTTCCTGAACAGCAGCTCCACAGCTCATCCATCCGGGGCCCTGCGACAACCCTCCCCGCTCTGAGTCTGTGGAGCTGGTTACTCTAGAGACTCATGCTCAGGGACCCTAAGGAACTCTGAAAGAAACCCTTCACGTGAATGCCCAGATGACTTCCCATACGAGTGCGAGGGTTGCTCAAAGAGAAAGAACGGTCCTTCACAGGTGCTGCTGGGAGAACTGGGTGTCCACACAAGCAATTTTTATTTTGCTTCCATCTGTAACACCCATGTAAAAAAAAAAAAAGGCAAAATGCACCTGAAAACTTTAAAATCTTAGGAGAAAACAAAAGAAAACACATGCCACTGGTTTTAGCAATGATTCCTTGGCTATGCTAGTAAAAGTACAATAAATAAAAGCAAAATTAGATAAATGGGACATCAAATTAAAAAAACTTCAGTCTACAAAATGGACCCGATAAAGAACATGAAGGCAGCCTACAGAATGCGAGGAAGTATTTGCAAATCATCTATCTGATGAGACAGTACTATCCCAAACTGACAAAGAACCCCTGCAACTCAATGGCAGTGATAACAGAACCTCGCAGATAGCCCTGTTCAAAAAGGCGACGGCCGTGAGCAGACATTTCTCCAGGGATGGCATACAGCCATCCGGAGACCCCGAAATGACGCCCAGTGTCACTCACTTATAGGGAAGTGAGCAGCCGGCAGTGTCTGTGAGGTGCCACAGACACCCACTAGAATGGCAAAGGGCGGGTGTCCAGGCGAGCAGTCAGCGCCTCAAGTACCAGGGAGGGGAAGTAAGTTGTGCGGCTTCTCTGGGAACAATGTGGCGATTCTTCAGAAGACCGAAAAAAGCATCAGATGTGAGCCAGCTTCCCCGGCCCTTATGCACGTAAGTCTGTCTGTACAGCGCATCTTGAAAGTACAGTCGTTCGCTCACATCCGAGCCGTGTCATTCACAAGACCCAAGAGCAGGGGGCAGCAGGTGTCTGCCAGGTGCTCGGAGGCAGCACCAGGAGGTGTGAGGGCGCCGGCTCCCAGGGGCCCTCACCCCTGCAGCTGGGTCCGGGGGTGTAAGCTGCACTTCAGTTTCTTGCCTCCGTAATACATTGCTGCAATATTTCCCAAACAGTGTATATCTTTATGAATTACTACTTTCCATGGTGGCATATTTTCATGTTTTTATGGGATGGCTCTGCTTTAGGTTACTGAAACACTTCTTCCTTGGTTTAGAATGCGCTAGAAACTGTCGCCTTCAATATTGTTGAACATATCTTTGTATATTTGTCAAATGTTGCTACTAATTTCTCTATGTATGGGATTATAAATAAAATATGTACCCACCACTAGGCTTACGTTCTAGTGATTTTTCTGGGGGAGTACACCCCCCCCAGACCCGTATACATATCCACGTAAAGCACATCATATTTCTAATTGTTTAATGGGTATTATAACATTTTTGAATGAAAATTCACTATTTGTCAAGATGATCTTTCAAATCTGTTTACTTATCTTTGTCTAAAAAATGGATCAAGGTGTGAAATATTACAGTATAATTTTAAGTTTTCTTTGGATCTTTGGTGATTTTGCTTTTTAGAATTGTGTTGGCTTACACTTTTTCATCTCGATCTCCTGCTTGCTGGTTTGCTGGCCGTTCCAGCCCTCGCCCTTTTATTTTAGCCATGATCTGCCCTTTCCTTCCTCTCGCCTTATGTAAAACAGGCTTAAATATGTTCTTACAAATTTGTCTTAATAAACATTGAACTCATTTCCAGTGACAGAGCCCTGAAATCCTTTATTCCTCCTCTGTGATGTGTCCTTTATTGGCCGTTCGTTTGCCATTCCTAATTCATCGACCCCGTTTCATTCGTTAACCTGGAGCATCTCCTGTATATAACACATCACTGTCTCTGAGACCTTGTTAAAGGAAAAGGACGCTGAAGTCCAGTCTTCCATCAATGGGCTGCCTTTGTCATCTCTCTGTGTTTGAATTATAACATATAAATTACGTTATAAATTATAATGTATAATTTCTTGCTTGATGCTTTTCTTTCTTGATTAACTAAAATTTCCAGGAGAACAGAGGCCATGCCTGTTTCATTCTCAGTTGCTAAGTGAGGGCTTGGGACAGAAACACCCAGTAAGGAACTGCAGACTCAATAAACATTAGACCCGCGAAACTTCTTTCCTTTGTGTTTTATTGTGGTGACATTAGTTCACAACATTGTATGTGACTGGCTTGGGGGCATAGGATCACACCTGTTCAGAAGTATTGCCACCACCACCCCCATGACACTCCACTGGGCTCCCAATGAGCAACAGTTATAGGTGTGTGTGTGCGTGTGTGTGTGTGTGTATACGTGTACACACGGATGTGTACATACACACTGCAATTTGTGTGTGGCTTGGAAACAATCACAAAAGATGTAATGTTGTAATTAAAAAAAAACAAACCTTAGAAACAATAATAAAATTAGTTGTAGGTGCCTAAACCCATCCTTGAACAAACAGTAATATCTTTCCCACGGTAGAGTGTCACACTCTCCTGACCCTCGTCCAGTGAGCACGATGTGGACAGCAGCTTGACTCCGTGCTGGTGACTTGTCTGGGCTTCCTTTGTGAGGCTGCAGTGGAGACCTGTGCTGTGAATAACTCCTGGACGGGAAGTGAGTCACTTGATGAAGGTGCCCTTTAATGAGCCGTGTTTGCAATTTCCTAAATGACAGCCACGAGGCTAATGTGATTACAATTCCTCCCTAAATGATGGTAACATTCCCACTAATCAGACCTAGCTGGCTTTATGTATTAATGTCATTGCCAAGACAAAAATTAAAAATTCTTTAATTAAAAGTTAAGTATATTTGAGGCTAGAAAGACCATCACCAAGTCCAGCTGTTTGTTATTCACTGTAATGGACTTCTTTACATGAGAAGCGAGAAGAATGCGCTCCACTCAGAGCATTGCGTTCACTGAGCACAGCGGCAGAGAAGGAACTTCCTGTGCACGTCCTGCAGGGACGCCCTTGCAGGCCATTAACATGTCTAGCACGCTGGCTTCTTTTGATTGTAGAGTAAATGCTCTAAATTAGCGATGTTGGCTGAGTCTCCTGAGCCAAGCTGCATGCACGGAGTTATGTTCCTACTGTGTATTTTTATATACTGAGTGTGTGTGCATGTGTGTGTGTGTGTATATATATGTGTGTGTGTGTGTACATACACATATGTGTGTATAATAATCTATGATGTACATTATTATATATACATATATTTCCATTTCTAAATGTCATTCAGTAGGTACTAGTAACAACTCACCACTGCTTTCATTCCTATTAGCAAAATAAAGAAAATTATAAATGTTACAACTTTTAAAGGTACAGAGAGCTGGTCACAGAACGTTTTCCTGAGTTAAACTGGCAGAAGGAAGCATCATTTCTAAGTAGGCTGATGCCACTCATCTTTTCTCTGATGAGGACATTTTCAGAGCCAGGGCATAGGCAGAATATCATACTTGCCACTCCCAGAAGGACTCCACCGAAAGAAAAATAGCAACACAAACTTCAGGAAGAGAATAAAGACTCCCTTAGACTTAAGCCAAAAGAGAAGGGGTGAAATATTCAAAAAGTTGTAGAGGAAAAACAGTGTCAACCTAAAATTTTAT
>NW_004567117.1:46410258-46412136 GCF_000260355.1 Condylura cristata | reverse complement strand
ACGTGAAATGAATGCCAGCAATGTTATAAAACAGGGAACTGAAAGTACTCTAAGACACCTGCACTGTCTATGAGTTGTGGTTCAGAAGTTGATTTTGAGTGGTTTAGATTACTTGAATGACACGAGGAAACTGCGGAATGTTTTTTAAAAAGAAGTGTAGTTATATGAAATGCAATTGTATGAAAAGCTTAAATAAGACCAGAGAGGGCACACAACACCAAGAGAAAAGGGAAAGGAAGAATAATGGCAACAGATGCAAAATTACAAACAACAGCCTTTAGGTCCAAATAACAACAGTCGCTTTTTATGTGCGCGGGAAGCACACTGGTTAAAAGACAGAATTTCACAGTGGCTCTAGAAAGAGAAGACTCAGCTTCAGATTGTCTACAAGAAACTGACTTCACATACAGAGACACAAGTTAAGAACAAAGAGATGGAGAAAAGGGTCCCAGACGGAATTAATCAGAAGGAAGCTGAATCAGCTGCACTAATTTCCGAGCAAACAGACCTCGAACATCGGCGCGTCAGGATAAGGATTCTGCTGAGCATCGCGGCCGCTCGCTGGCAGCCACGTTGGCCTTTTCTCTCGTTTTAAAGGCTGAGCATCCCCGCGCTTGGGCCCGTCCTTAGGCCTGCGGGTTTGTGGGCCACTCTGGCTCGGAGCCTTGCTGACTTTTCCAAAGCAAAGGCGCGGAATGTTCTGAGAAGCCCGAGCTGCTGTCTCTTCAAAACCTGCCCAGCCTTGCCTGCCAGCTCTGTCTCGGAGCGAACCGGCGTCGAGCGCTTCCATTCGTGGCTGGAAGTTTTCGCCTCCGTTTTGCTGTTAGCTGCGTTCTCAGCGAAATCCTCCAGCCTCGCCCTACTTCAGGCTGCTGACGGCTGGTGTGCGCAGCGTACCCACCACGGTCTCCTTCACTGGAAACTTTTCCTGGGAAGTAAGCGCTTCTCTCCTCAGGCCTCCTTCGTCATCAGTCCTCCCGCGCACGTCCAGCAGCCTGCGCCTTCCCTGTGCACGTTATCCTCGGCGAGGACGACGCGTGGCTGCGGAACCCGCCCACGGCTCGCCCCCGGGGCCCCGAGTCTCCAGCGCATAAGCTCTCCGCGTTTGCTCTAACTGCCCGGTCTCCGCACTTGGAAGCTCTTGGCTGGACTCTTGACTGTGGGTGAGTCAAGGCCCCCTCCCCCGGCACTGAGTGTGACATCTTACGCGGGTGATTTTGCAGGGACCTCAGAGCTGGGGTCTTTTAGGACCACCTTGCGTCCACCATGCGTGACCATGTGTCCGGGAGCTTCATCTTGATAGGAGACAACTCTGGGCCTCGGTCCCGCCGGACAGAGCCCCCCAGCCACGTTGGTTCCGCACACGGCAAGGGCAGGGCTCGGGGCTCAGCGTGGGCAGGGCCAGGTGACACGTCGGGCGCCCAAGGGCGAGCCCAGCAGGTCCCGCTTCCAAGCCCCGCCCCTGCGGGCAGGCAGCTTCTCTAGTACCAGAGCGGGAAGGTTCTCACCCCCGTCTCTACTTTCCTTCTTGTAGGGCTATACCTCCATTTCTAGCTGGTGGATAATTTCAAAAATTGTTTCCGATTATATCTGCTTTCTTACCAATTTTTAGGAAAACAATCCCTTACACCCATCAGTGTTTGGATCAGAAGGGATGGGTTTTGATGTGTGCCCAGTCAATTTCATTGACACTTTCTTTAGCTTTGTGTTGCTCTAAAAATATCAGCAATGGGGCCCTCCCTGGGGGCGCAGCGGGTGAAAGCGCAGCACTGAGAAGCTTAAGCTGCTTCCTCATGAGTTCGATCCCCGCCTGCCCCGAGGAGATCCACAGGGCGCGGCAGACCTCTCCTGACCCGCCCGCTGCTCCCCTCAGCAGTG
>NW_004567117.1:46395956-46409160 GCF_000260355.1 Condylura cristata | reverse complement strand
AAGGTGAACAGAAATTCGACCACAGACCCATTTATTCAAGTAAATGTTTCTAAGTTGGAAAAATATTTCTATCTGCGATATAATGTGGTCAAATGATAAAGTCGGTTGCTGTATTCAGGAGTTAAGAAGGATCACGCTTGATCCCGACACGTCCCACATTCTTTTATGTTCACAGGGGAGGGGATCTTTGTCGCAGTCATGCTGAACCCAGCAGCTGTTCCTTCCTGGGAACGCCACAACCGTTTGCACGGCTGGTGTCACCTCAAGGAGACAGGACAAATGGAAACGCCACTGCAGACTTGGAAGGAGTGAGTTAGAAGCACTGGCATCTGTTCAGTGCAGGTTAGAACAAAGCCAAGCAGACATCAAAGAAGAAAATTGACCATATCCGTGCACAGAGGAAACGTAGCACCCTGTAAGCCTGGGTCAGGGAGACTGAGCGCGGAAGGACGAACTGGAATAGCAATGGAGAAACAGCTTTGTGCAATGCCTGCCCACGCTCCTGACTGTGAAAAAGATCAATTCCACACAGATGGTGCGTGACAGATGTCAGTCACTGGGAAGGGACCAGTGCTGTGAAGGGGGGGGGGGTTATAAAACAGTGCAGTCTGGAGACATGGATTTGTCGGGCATACGGTTCCCGATTTCTTAGTTAAGATAAGCAGGGCTGTACCTAAAAATGACACGGAATCGTTGCTTTACACTATTCCATGTGTAATTTTGACTCAACTACTGAAAAGCTTCTTCTATTCTCTAGTTGTCATTCCATGCTTGTAAGTTCATTTTTGTAAAAGAGTCATGACAAAGCAGAGGTATATCATGCTGGGCCAACAGGCGACGGCAGGTGTCCAGGGTCTGTTCCCAGATGCTTGGAGTTCGGGCCTTAGGGAGCTGGGATCAGAGCAATGGAGGCACGAGTTTCCCACCCCTGCGCGCACGTCTGTGAAAACGGTCTGCAGTATTTCCCAGCCACGTGCCTTTGCTTATCGGCCAGTGTTTCTCAGAGATTCCTCCTGTGCTTTGTTAACGGTGACTTGAGATGCAAGCCGCAGGCTTAGGATGGTATTCGGTAGACTTCTTGTATCTGTGTTATATGCTGTAGATGCTTCCCTCAACACGTCTTTTTAAATATAGCCTAGAGATACCGGTCACCCCTATTTGCTGGGCCTTATGCTAGACATAGTGAATGAAAGGAAATTTGGTATTTCTCGCTATTTCTGCTGAGTCAACACAAGAATAAGCCCAAGTGATCGGTCTTAGGTGACAGCAGAACTCTGTGCCATAATAATATTGGCAGGTCAATTTTGAGTCATAAAGTGCATGTTGGAGATACTAGAATTAATGCCGTTGCCTCCTGCACAGAATCGTCTCAGAGGACTTCATTCAGATCATCACTCACCGCGAGTCACTCATCTAGACATCACAATGCCTTTTAAAGACATGCCTGAGCTTTTCAGTGAAAAAGTGACTTATTTATTGAAGTTTATTTATTTTTCTAATGTTGTTTAATATATTCCCGCCATCCCTTATGGCCCTTGGAGTTTCCTTCCCTTCCTCTTAAGTCAGAAACTTCGCTTCATTTCTCAGTGTCTGCTAGTTTTTATAGTTATTCTTTGTCAAATCATCTACTCTATAAATATTCAGTACTCGTGCTTGTCTTTCTGACTTGCTTGAGTACATGCAGTTCCCTCAAACTGCTTCCATGGCAACATTTCGTCTTTCTTCAGGGCTGAGTAGTAGTCCCCTGCGTGGCCAGACCACACGCTCTCCACCCAGGCTTCCCGGGACCTTCCAGGTCTTGGCTATTGTGCATAATGCTGTCATAGACACTGCGCAGCATACAGTTCTCTGAGCTGACGGCTTTCTGTTCTTTCGGTAGAGGCTCAAGAATGAGCGGCTGATTATACAGTAAAGCCAGATCATGTTCCAAAATGGCTGCACCGGTGCATGCCCAGTGACAGTGTGCAGGGCTTTTCTCTCTTGACATCCTTTCCAGCTCTTGTTGTTGGAAGTAATCTTTTAATATATCTTGATCCTCCTGGGTGTGAGCTGATAGCTCATTGTGGTTCTGACTTGCACCTCTCTTATTACAAGCAGAGAAAAACATTTTCCATGTGTCTGTTGGCCTTCCAGATGTCCTTTTCAGTAAGTTGTCTATTCAGATCTGCTAACTTGGTTGTCTGGTTTGGATTGTTCATTTGGACTGGCTAAAGACTCAATAAACCCTGGGCAATGTCAGTCAAGCCCAATTTATTGATAAAAAGGCAGATGTTTTTGACAGTTCTACAGGAGTTTACTTTCTTGTCATTCCCAGGTTGTTGTTTACAGTAGTCATAATTCATTTTTCCTTTTAGTTTGAGATTACAGAACCCCTGTCAGAAGGTGATAACAAGGCTACAGATGTGAGAAAGGAGGAATGTGTATTTCTCTTCGTATGGTGAGCAACTGTGCTTTGGGTTTCAGAGGCTTGTTAGTCAGTTGCCGAGGACTTTGGTCCAGGCTTCCCTTGTGGTCCCAGGCGGTGTTCCTGGGAGTCTGTTGGGCTCGAGCAGCAGAGTGGGGAAGCGAAGAGCTACTTTTACTCTTCTCCTTAAAAACAAAAATTCTTTTTGAATTTCTCTTAGTTGGCAAAAACAGGTAACACTTCAGATGGCCTAATGTGGTGTTCCAAAAATTGGGAGATGCCTGCAATGGCTCATCTGGGAGATCAAAGGGAAACGGGATCACCAGAGAGATAGCAGCATTGCAGGGGAAACGGGCTGGTGCCACAGAACACGGTTCTGAGTTTCTCACTAACCCCGCCACGTCTAACGCAGTCCCGGAGGGCCTAGGTTGGGGGCTGATTGGAGACAGTCCGATAAGCGATAAGGATTTTCTGGCAAAGTATTCTGGGTCTCCCGTGCTGCTCCCCAGGGCTCCCGAGATGCCTGAACGAAGCACACGGAAGAAGCAAGACTCTAAGGGTGACCGAGCGGCTTACACAGGTGATGGTGTTTGGGGAGGGGGCGCTGGCAGAGGCCGGCGAGCTGCCGGGAAGGGTCGCCCCGGCGGGGACAGCACTTACTCTGTGTGGCTAAATGTCCTGGTGAGACCCACCCGACCTGACCCGGAGCCTTCTCAGGCACCTCAGACAGGAGCATCTTCCCTGGGGCACACTTCTAGTGGGTTTGTTTGTTTTCTAAACCTGAATCTATTTGGTAAAAGACAAAAAACTTCTCCCATCAAAGAGAAACCAGAGAGAGATAAGAAACTGTTGTAGATGAGCACGGCCAGGCAGAGGGAAGGTCAATGTTTAGGCTCCACTGGCCAGCAAAACTGAGCAGTGGGGGCGCAAGGCGACCCAGACGCCACCCACGGGCTCTGGCGACTGGGCGGCTGGCGTCAGGTAGGTACCCGGGACCAGGTTACTCAAACGCCTTTGAGTAACATCTTCGGTGACTCAAACGCCTTTGCTGATGCTCCAAGCAGCCTGATGGACAGGCTCTAGCACTGCGTGATGAGGACACAGTGGCAGAATTAGTCTTTTTGTCACCAACCTGAAGTCGAGAAGACAAAGACGCCTCATCCCCCTCCGCGACTTGTCGGGATCCCCCGCCCTAGAGACCTTGTACCCACAGGGCCAGACAGGACTCAGCAAGACGCGAGAGGTTGCTTCCCCCTTTTAATGTGTCTGGGAAATTTAGCACATGATTTTCTTTCCTTTTGCTTGTCTACCCCAGGCGTGGCGGTTCACACTGGAGCTGCCTGGTTCCTGGATCCCTCTGGCGCAGGGACACGTGTGTCAGAACAGATGTCCAGCCCCGCCTTTCTATACCCGCCACCACCCTGAGGCCCATGAGCTGTGTGCTTGTTTTGTTGTTGTTTGAGTCTCACGTTTATGGATAGTGTCATATGAAAAAAGGAAGCTCTTGTTTGGGCTGCAGGATAGAATGGCCAGGCGTTCTGGCTGGCACGGTGCCCACTCGTAGGAGACCCCCCCTTGCTGCTTTTGGGGGTCTTTCTGCCCCTGTGCCTGGACTTCTAGCTTTGCGGGGTGAAGTCTCCAAATGCAAGAATGTGAATAACAAGGGCTGTTCACCTTTCACTCCATCATGGCCACAGGGCTGCAGAAAATGCTGGCTCAAACATAACTCGGGGGGATGTCAGCTTCTTTTACATTTTCCCCTCACCTTGATCTTTTAAGCAAGTAGATGTATTTTTATTGGAAAAATATTCAGGGACCGAGAGGGTATTCCGTTACCCTACTCGCGTTCCTCCCCCAGGAAGGAGCTGCCGTGTTTACTGTGCTCATCTTGAATGATGACATCACAGCTCCCACCAAGTCGGGAGATGCATCCGCCCATGTGTGCAGGTGTTTCCTATGGACACATGCAGATCCCCAACCACAGCTGTCTGGCTGTCATCGGTTTAGTGTGCTGCTTTAATTTTTACATATAAGTGATTCTGCCTTGCTTCTTGCTTCCTTTCACTTCACCGTTTGCTGCGGAAGGCTTGAAGGCTTGCTTTTCTTTCTCAGAGCAAAAGCTCAGGGCTGTTAGCCATGTCTGTCTCTCTTGGTGTAAGTTCAGCCAAGTCACACTATTTCTGTCTCGTAATCACACACTGTATGCCATTTTGGACATCTTTTTATCTGTGCCAGAGTTTTTCCCCCCAAATAGACACAAAAATGTCGCCATTCGGGGGTCTTTGTGTGATATGTGAGTAATAGTCTGCTTTGGGAAACTAACAGGCTAGGGAAATCTTCCCAGTAAAAGATAAATAGCACTTAAAATTTTCTTTAATATTGACTTTATCTTCACGATTTTTTTTCTTAAAGATTTATTTATTTATTCATACAGAACTGGGGTACAGACTAGAGATGCGGAGGGTGAGAGAATTCACCAGGGACAGAGTGGGGAGCAGAACAAGCAAATCAACGAAGTACACTGCTGAGGGGAGCAGTGGGCGGGTCAGGAGAGGTCTGCCTCGCCATGTGGTCACCTCCAGGGCAGGTGGGGATCGAACTCATGCAGAAGCGGCTTAAGCTTCTTTGTGCTGTGCGCCACCAGGGAGGGACCTATCTTCACGATTTTTTATCTTCCAATTTTCTGATCTTCCCAACATGCAGCTGAGAAAAAGTATATTCCATTATTTGCCTTGCATTTTACTGATTATTACTGAGATTGAACATCTTCTGGAGTTCTTAGCGAATATGTTAGCAAGTTAATTATTCATGTCCTTTGCCTATTTCTCTGACTGCATTGTTTTGCATAAAGCTATACAGGGTTTTCGTATTCTGCATATAAATTATCAGATATTTATGTGTAAATAATTTCTCCCAATCTGTCATTTTTACTTTCAAATTTATTTATATTATGTTTTGTTGTGAGCAATTTTAAAATTTAAGCAATAAATTCTACTGATAACCTTTTTCTTTTGTGGTGTTCAGATTTGTGTTTCGTTTTAGAAAATCTGAGATTATAATCATGTCACTATTTTTCTCTGTGTTTCCACGGTCCTATTAAACCATCTCACAGGTCTTTACTGGAATGGTGAGTGACAGGCTTTATGTATTTGCCTATAAACAGACCATCAGTTTTGGGGTTCCCACGTTAACCCTAACGCCGAGTGTGGACGGAGGGTTGGCCGCCAGAAAGCCACCCACAATTCCTTCCTTGGCTTCATGCTCAGGAGAGGATGGGGGTTCGCCGGCTCACTTAGGGCGCCGTTTGCCGCTAGTGAGGTTCATGACTCAGCGCTCCCCGATGCAGGGGGATATACTGGATGTGGTTTCCCCGAGGGGCTTCTTGGGGGTCAGAGTCACCGCCTTCCATTGTCTCCTGCTCTGCTGCGCTCTTGCCGCTTCTGGTACAAACGTGAGGTCGTGGTGCCGCCATCTAAACGCCTGGTGTCCGAGAGAGTGAAATACAAGGACGAGGATTCGCGCCGCCCACTAGGCCTTCGGTGCGGAAACACCAGCGCTGTCCAGTCTTGTGCTAGGCTTCCATTAAATGCAGTGAAATTGAATTTTAGCTATTAGAACCCTTAACCAAATTCTACCATATTCACCCAGTTCTGTGTCCCTCTTTGCTGTTTCTTTTCCTATTATTGTTCCACCCTAAGCCAACATCACAGTAACTTTATGAATTTACAGTCATTGATGAGTGTCTTATCCTGTTTTCTGTCAACATTTTTATAAACTTGTTGTTTCACTTACTGTTTAATTGATTATTTTGTCGTGCTCCCTAAATGAATATAATCCTGCTTCGATAGGGTACATATTGACCCTCACTAAACTTTTAGTTTTCTTTACCTAGAGTGGTCATTTAAGTCATTAAAGTGGGAAATTACAATGAGGCTTATTTAATCTGAACTATCTTGGATTAATTACAGAGCTAAACTCTAGTTGATTGCAAACAATTATTTTAGTACATTTTAATACATTTGGGTAAAATTTTATGTAGCATTACACATTCAGCTACACTCCTTAGTGATACTCAGTTGTAGTTGTCTTTCTTTAGCTCCCATTTTCTGGCATGTTGCCAGTTATTTAAGTCTCAGGAAATGACTTGGGTATTTTTCCACTGTTTGCTCTGAAATACTTCGTATAAGATGGGAATTATCTGTTCTCTAAACATTTGGCAGGATTTGTTCATAAACTATTTAGGTGTTATGTATGGGCTTATACGCTTAGTTGTTTAAGAGCAGGATGTTTCTTTAGAGTGCATCCTTCAAATACCTTATTTAATGATGATTTTTAACATTGCCAGGGTGCTGATTTTGCCATTTTTATTTTGCTTTGTAATTCCAAGATAAACAAAGGAAATTAAATGGATTAGATAGATACAAATTTTATGGATTAGCAATATTTGTTGAAAGATAAAATATATAGTTTAGAGCTTTTGAGTTTGAACGACAAAAGGAGACCCTTATCCCAAGGCAACTAATTTTTTTTATTACTTTTTTTAAAAAAAAAGATTTATTTACTTATGCATACAGAACTGGGGTACAGCCAGAGGTGCAGGGGTGGTAGAAGATTTACTAGAGACAGAGTGGGGAGCAGAACAGGCTGACTGACAAGCACACTGCTGAGCGAGCAGCTGGAGGTCAGGAGAGGTCTGCGTGCCCTGGGGTCACGTCTGGATTGGGGATCGAACTCGCACTGAACTCAGCACTAAAGCTTGCAGTCCTGAGCTGCAAGCTCAGGGAGGAATGGTAACTTCATTTTTAAAGGGAATCTTAGACTTTGTGAATTAGGAATTCATAATTAAAAAATAGATTATTAATTTTATTTATGACATAAACAATTTAATATTTAGAATAACATGAACTAATGGGGATCTTATTCAGAACATCAAGCAAATATCCTGATAAAGAAAGACAGAAAAATGTAAAATTCTAGAGCATCATGTAATATCTAACAAGATTCTATCTTATATGTTTACAAAAGCCTTTTTTGTGATTATAATGGAGGAAGAGCATGCTTGGAAAGTAGGAATCATGTCTCTCTGAGAAATACTGAGCACAAAGCACATTCATCTATAAAAGGCATCGTTGCAATGCTTAGCCTATCGCAAACATTGTTAACATGACTCCTAGCAGCTTTCAAGGTCATTAACTTCTGACTTGCTCGTATTTCACAACCCATATCTGGAATTGCAAGCTATATCTTTAGACAGATCAAAGGATGACCACTGACGTATGTGGGTGGTTTATTCAACTAATGAATAAATACTAGGGTTGTTGGAAATGTCATGATATTTTTTTCAAAGAACACATCATGACGTTCCCTATTATGCTACGAAAGCCCATGTGTGGAGCCCTGACCCCAGTGTGATGCTGGTGACATGCGCCTTGGGGTCACCAGGACAGGACAGTGGAGCTTTTGTGGTGGGAACAGCAGCCATCAACGAACAGCACCACGGGGTGGTGGGTGGGAGAGGGATGCACAAGACAGAGTCCGACCACATGCAGGAAGACACCACAACGACTGTCTCCTTGACTTTGGACTTCCCAGTGTTCAGAGCTGCGGGGAGCAAATGTCTGTTTAGGTCACACAGTCTGTGGCATCTTGTATAACAGCCTGAGCTGATAAAAACGAGGATCTTTTTGTACCCTGCCCGCCCCCCCCCCAGACATCACATGCCCCCCCTGCTCCAGTGGAAGGTACTGAAACTTGACATGAGTTTAAGTTAGATAAATTCCATGCTGTCAGGCCCATCATCCTGTCTCTGTGTGGGCTGAACAAGCGATCTAAATTAAACGATAATTGCCACCAGTGGTATTTCATAAATGATCATTTAAAATCCACATCGAATTTTAAGTCATTAAAATAAAAAATCCAAATTTATTTTTACGTGTTCCTTCTATCGGCAGCAATGATATAAATATCCTTAATGTTGTTAAATGGTCTCTAATGTATGTTAATTTGCATAAATAGCACACACATTGATAGTGTGAGATGTAACATATAAATAATAATGACATCATAAGTTTACTACCCAACTTGATTTGTTTGGGAATTTGTTTTTAAAACATCCACTACAGATAGTGACAGTTTTTTTTTTTTTAACTTTTAAAGATAGTAACAGCTTATACTGAAAGCCATTTAAATACATTTTTTTTCCCCAGCCCATCATCAAGGTTTTTTGTTTCTTTATTTTGTTTTTAAATTGCAGGACTAAATGTGTTGGTGCCTGAAAAGAAGTCAGGGCAGGAAATGCAGCGCTGGCATTTCAAAGGGGCTCTGTCATTATCTCGTATTATTTGATCACAAAATAACATTGAAGAAACCCACGGGCTTCACTTTCTATGTGACATTGCTCCAAACAGCAGCTTGGAAGTTGGGTGGAAAAATCTCGAATCAGGATTTCAGTGCATCTGATCACAGGGCCTGTGCTGCCCCGAGCCCTGGGGCGATCCTTCCTCTCAGCCTCATTTCAAAAGGGAGGAAGGAGGCCCAGAGCGTTTAGGATTATTTAAATAATGGATTTGAGTTCTCTAAATTAGAGGCTTATTTCAAAATCAGATTTTCTTACTACTGAGCCTGCCCAGATTCTGTTTCATGTCACTGGAGTCAGTGGAAATGACATGGATGTTCCCAGTGAAGCTGCCTGGATGCTCTCTGGTCAGCTGCGTAGAGAATTTGGCTATAATTTCTTTTTGTGCATCAGCTTAAAATTCAGGATGTTGTCTAGACGAGTGTGGAGGTCTGCCCTAAACACTGAGAGGAATGTAAAATTATGTTTTTTCTTTCGGTCTGTCATCCACGTTCTTCTGTCTTTGTTCGGTTTTAAACAGCAGGAGGAAATGTGGAGCAAAAGAAAAATAAGAGATCAAGACTGAGAGATGCAGACGGGGACAGAAGGGACAGAGCTCACTGTCCCCTGGAGCTGGATGACATCAGGCCGCCAGTGAGCTAGAGACGGCATTTCGAGAGTGACAACTGGACCGTGAGAGCTCAGCACCTCCCTCCACGCCAGGAAGACTGTTTACAGTTTGCTAGCAGGCCGACTCAAAGTGGCTTCATCTTGACTCTTGGTCAGGTTGACCACGCCGCTTCCTCCGTGAATTTTCTTTTCATTCTTTACATGTTGTCTTTGGTTTTAGTGGTTTTGATGGATGCACAAACCCACGGGATTCCGATGGGTTGCCAGATGCTGACCTAGAAAGACCGAGAAGGGAGGGGCCTGCCATGTGGGGGTGCAGGGGAGTCACAGTCTGACTTCTGGACTTGACACCAGAGAGACAGAGCGTATGACGCACTTTTCTGTTGATTTTATAACCTATATTTAAAAAAAAAAAAGCCTATGGCTGGGCTTTGTATAAACTAGAGTTCATCAATTCCGGCTTCCTTTTACAAGTTCATGATGATTTTTGACAACACATGCTGTAAAAGTTCCTCTCTGTTTCTCTTTTCAGAAGTCTTGCATTGATGTATGCCTACAAAGTCACTCTCCATCTACAGAAAATATCTGCTTCAAATTTTATCTTAAAAGTTATTCTTTAATGGTCCACATTAAAAATAAAAAACAACAGAAACAACAAATGTTTACTGGAGTGCAGAGAAAAAGGATCACTAGCAGCCTATGGTGGGGCTAGAGAGGGTCCAGCTCTTTGGAAACAATGAGAAAGTTGCTCAAAAATTTACAAATAGGCCTGGCATATGACCGGCCATTCAGCTCCTCGGTATCAACCTGCAGAATATAAATCATGAATCCGAAGGGATAGAAGCACCTCTGAGTTCCCTGCAGTACTCGTTACACAGCTGAGTTATGGAAACAACCTGCAGCAAACACAGGTGAGCGCATCAAGGAGATGTGGTCTGCAGCCAGGTGGACTCGTCGTCGGTGTCCGCAACAACCAGTGTTGTCATTTGGGCCACGCAGGTGGAACTGGGGCGGGTGGAGAAGGACAAACCCCAGGTGATTGCACGGATGTGGCACAGGATAAAGCAGAGGAGCTGACCCAGCCGAACCCAAGCAAACTCTGGAAGCCTGACTACAGAGCTGGGGTTACCGGGGGCAGGGGAGGGCGCTGAGGGTGGGGACGGAGAGGGGAGGTGCCCGGCGGAACCCAACACACACCTGCTCTTCACCCTCACTGGTGGGCTCTGGGGTCTAGTCAGAGAAATAAAAGTCACTTGTAGTGGGATAATAAAGATTTTCTTAAAAGCAAAGCTGAAACACAAACATACTCCATGTTCTGTGGTATCTCCAACTGTTGAAAGAGTCTAGATGTTTTGATAGAAATGAGTCCTGATGTTCTGGTTTGTGGTTCTGTGGCTGCTGTTGCCTGGATTGCGTGACAGTCAAAGGTTGCTCACTTTCTTGGTCTTCCGCCCCTGAGGGGTTTTCCCAGCTTAATTTGTTGAAGTGGTTTTCTCTCTCAGAGCTTTTAGGGATGGGGGCTGAAGATGAACAGCACCCAGTCTCTGCCATTAAATGTCTCCAAACGTGGTGAAAGACGCAGACACCTGAAGTGACAGTTGGGTAGCTGTGGTGAGAGGGGAGGGACAGTCAGAGAGGCTTCCGTAAAGCAACCTCAGGTGCTGCATCCGTGTGCTTACTTTATTTTTTATTTTAAAGATTTACGTTATTAATGCGCACAAGAGCTGGGGTGCAGGCCAGAGGGGTGGGCAGGGTGAGAGGATCACTGGAGACAGAGCAGGGAGCAGGACAGGCGGATCCACTGAAATCCACTGCTGGGGGCAGTGGGAGGACAGGAGAGGTCTGCTGCGCCCTCTGGGTCAGGTGCCTGGCCAGGGATCGAACTTGTCCAGCAGGGGCTGGTGATAGCGCCTAGTGCTGAGACCTCACCCCTGCACTGTAAGGGAGCCCCACTTTATTTTTGAAACTTGGTTTACTGAGAGAGCGTCGGTTGACAACACAGTGCGAGACTTAGGGGTGCAGGCTCACACCTCTCACATGTGTGGCCTGGCACCATACTCTCCGCAAGCCCCGTAGCTGGTCTCCACAGTTCACCCTGGTCCGTGGTGGGGGTAGAAACAGCGATATTTGCAAAGAGGGGGGTACCGGGACCGTGTAAGCCGGCGTGCCCTCGAACCCCTGACGCCGTGTATCGACAGTGTGCCCTTGGCCTCACTAGGGGGTGCCCTCAGGTTGGTGGCTCAGGAGAGCGGGGTCCGGACAGCTGGGTGGGGGGTGGCCTTGTTCTGCGCCTCCAAGATGCCGCCCGACTTGGGGTTCAGTCCAGGCCGGCAGTGACGCTGGTCGGCTGGGCCGTCTGTGAGGGCCCCCACCCCCAAGGCCATCAAGGTCACTGTTCACTGCAGTGAGTGGATTCATGGCCGCACAGCATACCGTGCTACGTCTCTCAGGGCGGAGCCCGGCAGACCCGTGGGCACTCGGTGAACAGGAGGAAAGTTGCTTTTCGCATTTGCGGGGCCTGGCTGCTTTGCCCGAATCGGAGTATGTTTTCTGTCTTTGAAGACATGTTTCCAGGTGGGGCTAGTCCGTCCCTACCTGAGTATTTGCCATACTAATCTGTGGGTGTTTTTTTTTTAAAGACATATTTATTTGTGCAGACAGAACTGGGGTGCAGGCCAGAGGTGCGGGGGCGGTGAGAGGATTCACCAGAGACAGAGTGGGGAGCAGGGCAGGCAGATGGATGAAGCACACTGCTGAGGGGGACAGCGGGCGGGCCAGGAGAGGTCTGCTGCGCCCTGGGGGTCACCTCAGGGGCCGGGATCCAACTCCTGCTGCTGTGGCTTTAGCTTCTCAGTGCTGCGCTTTAACCCGCTGCGCCCCCAGGGAGGGCCCTCGCTGTTTTTTTTTTTTTTTTTTTTTTTTAAGTTAAATTGTTGATTAAGAGATTGGATGCTATTTGAAAAAAAATCAGATGAATTAATAGTTTGCCAGAAAAGCAAGCCAGCCTTTTCGTGTTGACAGATCTGGCCTCTCACTGTCTCAGAAACCTCTGTTGCCGGGTCTGATCCCTGCACACATCTGCTCCGTGGTCAGGCCCTCAGCGAGCTCTGCCTGCCCTCTGAGAGGAACGCCGCAGTCTGCTGTTGTGGGGTGTACCCGTCAGACTGGCCAAGTGGCCTTTTCATATTATTCCTAGTAACTTCCGGAGATAGTTGGTTTTTTAAAACCGAGCGGAAGGAAGGTGGGCTACGGGGCCTCGCATCCCTGCATCTCGCGCCGACTTCCTTCGATTCTCTCCAGACCCTCTCACCAGACGACTCAAATTTAAGTCAAGCTAACGCCCAGTGTGCTCCGCTCTGCAGGCCTGACTTCAGCCTGGCCCCTCCGCCCCTGTGAAGCCCCTGTGAAAGTCCCACCTTGGCAGTATTTTGAACTGACTGTGTGTGTGTGCAGGAGGGTGGCCAGGGGGTGACACTGTGTTTCACCCTCTACAGTCAGAACACTCACATGGAATTTTCTTTACTGGAACTTTCCTTCATTCCATCGTTTTCCACGTGGTTTTCACAGCACCCCACTTCCTCAGGAAGGTTTCCCAGTCTGCGGTTTTCGATGCAGGGATTTTGCCTTTTGGCTGATCTACAGTTTCCCTCTGTACCCGCAGGGAGGGAGCTGGAACAGGCCCTGCTTGGCCAGAAGAGCCACATGCAAGGCCTGGTGCTTGGCTCAGTCGCCCCGACAGCAAGGGCTGTCCGGGCCCCCTCTGGGAGCTGCCCGGAGCTGCTCACTCTACTGGCCGTCCGGGCCCCCGCCGGGAGCTGCCCGGAGCTGCTCACTCT
>NW_004567117.1:46366323-46395516 GCF_000260355.1 Condylura cristata | reverse complement strand
CCGGGAGCTGCCCGGAGCTGCTCACTCTCCTGGCCGTCCGGGCCCCCGCCGGGAGCTGCCCGGAGCTGCTCACTCACGGGAACCAGCCTGCTGCTGTCTTCGTCATTGCAGTGTTGCTGTCACAGGGACACGGGCTGGGCCTGGACCCGGGGCGCAGTGCTCCTGGGGACACCGGGTGCCTACCAGGGGACTTTAATGCCAGCTGCCGTGACGCTTGCTGCAGGTGGAGGGTGGGGGCCTGGGACTGGCGCTCTGCCTCCTTGCAGGGTCCCCGTGGGGGGCGTGGGGAGGGCGGGGCCCCGGCCCACAGGCTCTGGGACAGTAGCCAGTAGCCACATGGGCTCCTGCCATGTAGAGTGATGAAGCGAGAAGGTGAGTTCATGGGTCCCTTGGTCACATTTCAAATGCGAAATGTTCACACTTAAGAGCAAGGCCAATTTCATCATCGCTACGAGTTCTGGAGACTTTATCTGGATTTTAACCCCAAGGAATGTGACCTGCTGGCTCGGACTCACAGAATCACCGTGCGGGCGCTGGGCCCCTCTCAAGCATTTCCTTCACTCCCCTCAACAACTCATCCTTCCGCAGTGGACGCAGTCAGGAGCTCTGTAGAGAGAGGATGGCTGCGGGGGCTGAGGGAGGAAGGCCAGGGAGCCAAGTGTGCCTCAGGCCTAACCTGCTTCCCAAACTCTGATTCTAGACCAGGCTCTCTCGGGGATGCTGCGCCCCAGGGCCGAGGCCGGCAGACTCGAGGCTCAGCCCAGCCTAGGAAACTGCCCCTCTTGGGTAAGCCCCTCGTTTTCGGAATTGCTGTATCTCGGCCGCGACAGGAATGACAAAAAGCATGACACCAATATTAAGCACATGCTTCTGACTTTTCTAACACTTCTCGAAGATGTGACCATCTTCCCAGGAATTCTCCCAGTAATATATTTTCCTTGTTTTATTGAGAACACGTGAGAAGTTAACTTGTGTGTGTGCAAGCGTGCTAAGTGACGGCGTGGTGTCTATCATGTACCTCATGAAGATGGTTGACACTTCCGCTGCGTCACATAGCTGATTAGCTCATCTGTCCGTCTGTCTCGTCCTCCTTTAACTGGACGTTTGCATCCTGTACTAACATCTCCCCATTTTCCCCATCCCACAGCCCCTCAAAACAATCATTTTGTTTCTGTGAGTTCTATATTTTAAGATCACACACACACACAGCATGCTGTCCTTCTGTGGCTGGCTTATCTTACTTGACATAATGTCCCCCAAGGGCTCCCATCCTGTAGCAAGTGGCCGGATTTCCTTCTATTTGAGAGCCAAATAATGTCCACCACAGACACACACACAGCCCACGTTTCCTTTCCATCCACCTGTCATGGTCATTTAGTTCATTGTTGTGAATCGTGTAATGGTGCATACTGTGTGCATCTGGCTTGGGAGCTGAACCAATAACAAATGCTGGAGTCGTCACCTGACTTAGATGTGACGCCAGCCTCAGTGACCCCCACTGTCTCCCCGATACACTTACATGCACA
Organism: Condylura cristata; assembly: GCF_000260355.1. Classification (NCBI taxonomy): domain Eukaryota; kingdom Metazoa; phylum Chordata; class Mammalia; order Eulipotyphla; family Talpidae; genus Condylura; species Condylura cristata. Next base: position 46,393,990 of record NW_004567117.1, on the reverse strand, counting down.
CTTAGTGTCCCCCTAATGCATTTGCTTGATTTTATAAAGTCTGCTGTCAAATGATTCCTGAGTGCAATTTAAAAAGGTATAAATCTCCGCTTCACGTTTTTCTGTGTAGAATGGAATCCCTGTGCAACAGCTTGCCGTCTCTGGCCTCTGTTTTTTACTTTATTCTATTTTGCATTGTGTCGATAGTCAAAACTATTTGACTATTTTGCTCACTGGAGCCTTGACAATGCGTAGATCTATCATCAGTCATGTTAGATGATAAAACGAACATAATCAGAGTCTATTGTAGTCAGTCTGAAGTAGAACTTTCTTTTCAGGGCTAATAATAGCTTCTCACCAACTCTGCTTTTCCCTTTATTTCCATCTACATGCTGTGAATGATTGACACAAGCCAATCTCTCTCACTTGACTTATTTTCCATTTGTTTTTTAAGTGACACTTGATGATTTGTGTGACATGTGATTCTAATAATACTCTTCCTATTCAACTCATTTTTGCCTTTACTATATTTGCATAAGCAGAAATTGACTATATTTGTCCAAAAAACAGTTCTACAGAATTATCTGTGAAATTAGAGAATTGCCATTCCAATCTGGCACTGAAAATGTCACCGTTTGATTATTCTTGCCATCCCTATCAATCATACTCTGAGATGTCATTTCAGAGTAAGAGAGAAAAATGATGTTCTCAAAAAAAAATTACACCTCGCTGAAACCAAGGCAGCAGCCACGCGTATCACGGCCACCTAATTACAGAGGAGGCATGCCATTTACTCTGGGGGGAGCGTCTTCTCCAGAAAATCATTGTTGAAAATACTGAAATGATTTATAACATCCCTGCCTCAATTGTATATGTTCAGTAAATGCTTGTGGTAGAGTAACAGATGTGTGCCTTTATGCAAAAGTGCTTTCCCAGACTTTGTATTTTAAGAAATGCAAATATCTGAAAGTCAAAGAGGAAAAAGAAACAGCTTTGTAATCTCGATGCTTCGGTACCATATTTTATATTCACAAGTCTTTTGGATATTCTGAAACTGAATCAGAAATTTGGAAAAGAACTTTAACTTTGCGTGGGGATTTTATATTTTCAAAAATAGCGCAGCTCTTCTAACTTCATTGTGTGACTTCACCTTTGTGGAAGCGTTTTCTCTAGACACAGGTGTGGTTTGGAGCCAGCTACAAGCCGGGTGAATTATGAAGCTTATGTCCACATTCTACCCCATACTTACTTCTATGCACATAGACATGAATACACAGGTTCTGGTTTATGTCGCCAATGAACTTGGACTCAATAATGAACATTATTTCCAAAGAAGAAAGATGCAATGCAAAACTTAAAATAGTTTGTAAATTATCTAGAAAGAAGCCATTACAATTTCTAAAATCTGCTAAAGCTTTAGAGAAGGACTGGTACTCAGTAAGAACCAGTTGCTTAGAGTTGAATAAGATGTGCAAATATTTATCCTCTACTGATGACCACACACACAGATTTCACTATCTAGAGCACCTAATCATTTACAGCTGTAAAATATCATAGCCTGAATAATATAAACAAAGTCAGAGCTTTAAGAGTTTGATCTCTGATGTATGTAAGCAATGAAAAATGAATTTGATATTATTCGTTTTATTCCAGCTAAAGTCAATTCACATAATAAACAACCATGTAATAACAATAACTAAGCTGGGAAGAATTATTCAGCTTCTTCTGTATATTTTATCTAGTCAGAACATTTTCATGCATTAATTAATATGGACACAATTTGGCTTACACCATCCAACGAGCCCCTGTGGAAGTATTCTTTGCCACACTGGAATTTTTTAATTTCTTGACATATTATGTGCTCTTGCCAGCTTTGCTCTTAAGACTTAAATTCTCTGTGGAGGAGACAGTTCTGACTCGGGTGGTCTGTTTCTCTCACACAGCCTCATATCAGAGAGGGGTCACGTGAAATGGAAGTGAAGCAATTATCGTGACTGGCATGAGGGGCGGAGGAATGGAATTCGCAAGTTAATAAAAACTAAAACACCAGGGGAGATGAAGTCACGGAGTCTCTGCCTCTGTCAGATGCTGGAATGAGTCACCCACAACAACAAAGGCCCAGAAGAGGAAAGCTTCACTGGTGATAAACAAAATCAGTCCGGAAAAGAGCCTGGTGTTAGGAGGGATGACTAGCAAATGAGTCCTTCTCTGAGCATGTGATCATGCTAAAGACACACACAGGCGTTTTCTGCTGGAATTAGAAGAAAATATGATCTGAGGCTGGACCCCAGGAATGCTCCGCTGGGGATGCTGCAGAAGGTAACAGCTTCACAGACTCTGCACAAACCCTGGGGGAGAAGGGGCTGACACTAGGTGGAGGAGCGTGTGGGGGGGGATGGGGGGGTGGGGACGGGGCACCTCAGCAAGGCGCCACCAAGAGGGCGGCTGGAACAGCAGTGGTCCTGGCGGCTGGAAGTTCAAGGTCAAGGTGTCAAACTCCTGCAGCTTTTCAGGGAGAATCTTTGCTCTGCCTGTCCCCTGGCAGGTGCTGGCTCACCGGCCACAGTTGACGTCTCATGGCTTGTCAGTGCTTCACCCATCTTCCTGTTGACATAAAACCCTCCTGTGTGTCTCTGCCCAAATCCCCTCCTTTTTTAAGACCCCACTGTATTTCTTTTTAATAGTGTAAGTACCAGAAAAACTGTTCAAGAAGATGGGGCTTAGAGTAATAATGTTCTAGCGGTGGCGTTCAGTCGGAGGTATATTCTCCAGCTAGACACCACAGATGTTTCCTCAAAAGTAGTTTTGAATAATCTACCATTGGACTCCTGATGTGTCCTTTAATTTCTTTGTGAAAATAGGACTCACCAAAATTGTGTGAGAATAGGTCATGTCAAGCAAATCCACGAAAAACTCTTGCTATACCCCAAGAATATTTACACTATTTTGATGAACGTGGTACCAGGTGATTACAATCTTGGAAAGACTTACAAAAGGTCATGAACTTTCCATGGTTACCAGGTGCTTTCCACTTGCCAGCGATACCTGGTAAGTGTGGGACGGGGCCATCTTGATGGAGACTCCCTTCTCCCGGAGCCCCTGTGTGTTCGGAGACACTGTCTTCCCTAGACGTAGGTGTGGGTGTGCACTTTGGGGAACACTGACGTTGGGAAGTTTGCACAAAGCTCCTCTAGCTTTTCGGGTGCCCCTTTTCTTCCCACTGAGCCCCCTGAAAACACGGATGTTCACTACAACTCACACTTCAACTGCTACACAGGTGTATGTTTTTAGGACAAAGTTCTGGAAGTTTCTGTGGTCTATTAACTGGATGCCTCCCCCAGACATTCTCTAAAACTCTTAACATGAATTAAGTTTTTACTTTACTCAGGATTCCTCGTCTCTGTCCTTCTTTCTGCCTCTTTCCTGACTGTCCTTCTCTTATTCTAGCCTGGCATTTCTTACCAAAGGATTGGGGTAGTTTATTCTTCATTTCATGCTATGCAGTACAGTTAAAAAAAAAAAAAAGATTTATTTATTTATTTATTTATTTATGCACACAGAACTTGGGTACAGGCCAGAAGAGCAGGGGCGGCGAGAGGATTCCCCAGAGACAGAGTGGGGAGCAGAACGGGCAGATCAACGAAGCACACTGCTGAGGGGAGCAGCGGGTGAGACAGGAGAGGTCAGCCGTGCCTGGAACTGAAGCGGCTCTGGCTGGCTTTTTAGTGCTGTGCTCCAACCCACTGCACCATCAGGGAGGGCCCATCGTGCAGTCTCTTCCAATACATTTTCTCACTGTTCGAAGCTTATACGTCCAGTTGCATATGGACTTGCATCACTGGCTTTTTAGTCTTTATATAACTTGCTTTTTTTTTAACAACAAAAAAATTGACATTATACATCTTTCTTTAGTGACACGAAGGCATCTTAGTCATCCTTACTTCTCGTCTCTTATCCCTCATCTGTGTAGTCTACCCATCCTGAGCTTTGAAGGTACTTAACGCTCCATCTCCTATTGTTTTCTCAAAGCAACCTTCCCCATAAAAATTATTTTGTAGAAAAATAACAATCCGTCTCCTGCCCAGGAGCCTCCCTGGGCTCAAGGGGTTATGTTTCAGCACTATGAACCTATTAGCAGCCCCTGCAGCACAAGTGTGATTCCCCCCCAAGGAGTGACTCACAGGGCGCAGCAGACCTCTCCTGTCTCTCCGCTGCCCCCTCAGCAGTGTGTTTCAGTAGATTCACCTGCCTCTGGTGAACCCTCTCGCCCCCACACCTCTTGCCTATGTATGTATAAATAAATATTAAAAAAATAACCCCCAAGTGTACCTGAGATTTCCCCTGTTAAGTCTGCATTTCTACCTGCTCACCTTTCCTGTCACTCAAGACACGCTCTTAACTCAAGATAGCTCCTTAGCTACTAAGAGTCAACCGAACCATAGCAACTACATCTATTACAAGATATGCTTTTCTTTCTATCAGACTGTGGGCTTTGGAAAGAAAAACAATAGTTCTTTTCATTATATCTTAGCAATAAAAGAATATTTGGCTCAGTTATATTTGAAGGAGTAAAAGAATTTTACAGCCAGCAATTTCTGGCTGATGGCTCAGGTGTTGTGTTTGTCAAATTTCTCTGTTCTCATCAGAAAGGGAAGGATGCATTTATTTTCCAAGTTGTGATAGTTGACGTAATTCTATACATTTTTATAATCAAGTTCTATTGATGCATGTGAACCGAAAATGTTATTCTTCAGCAAATAACTTTCAATAAAAATAAGAGTCAATTCAGTACCTTGCTGGTACTTCACACGGAAAACCCTGTGATAAGAAGAAGCCTTGCAAGCCGAGTCTCACATCACCATGGCTGGGTGACTCTAACGCAGGGGTGAGGGGGAATGAGAATGCGGACTGAGATTTGGGGGCTGTTCTTTCCCCAATTATTGTGCAGCCTGTTTTCTGTACCTAGTAGAAAGGTGACCAGGAAACACACTTCGGCTCCAAACTCTGGATAAGATATTAGCAAAAATACAGCGACTACAACCAAGGGCAGACAACTCATGTCCTCATGGCAGGGATTCTGGAATTTGTAATCAAGCAGACATGTAACAAACAAGCGCAAATCTTTAAGCGGCAGCTTTACAGAAATCACATTATGCTGTCATCTTAAGACAACATAAAGGATTCATCATGTAGCTGATTTTGCTTGTGTTTTTTTTTTTTTCAGGCTCAAGACAAATAGCATTTTAAACACAAACAAAAGTTTCTCTGAATATCCTGCAGCATTAGTAATAACTCAAGGTCGAGTTTATTCTGCACGCCCTCTCCTGGCCACAGTAGCGGGATAAAAGTTTGATGCTCTGAATTCTCTGAGTCTCTGGTAGGGCAATCTAGCATGGTAGGCTTAAATTTTGGGTACAGATTTGCAGTTTATAGCTCTGTCACATCCATTTTTACCCCAACTGTGTTTTCACTGGATAAGGACCCAACATTATGAAGTTATGTGATTTTAAAATTATAATAACAACATAATTTACTATTCATTCAAGAGGTTAGCATACATTCTTGATTAAATTTAATGAGAGTTTAAATTGTCCTGTGATTTTGTTCACATTTTTCAAAAGGCATAATAGATGAAATGTCTGAACTTAAATGTCTAGAATTACAGAAATATAATGTTAAGAGAAAAGGGTTCTCTAGCCATTATTTTGTTGGAATCAGGGCTAAAAGAAGTGTTTTTTTCTCTCTCTCTCTGTTTTTTCTTAGTAGTGCTGCAGTATTTTTAAGCCTTGCCTTTTACTAGCTTCAGTGATGCAGGTGTATCCTGTATCAGTGGGCTGCCTCATAAATTATTTCGTTGTCTTGGCCATGCTAATCTAAACGTTGTTAAGATAGAGCAAGTCTAGGCCTTTCAGCTCGCTGCTTCTTAGGGAAGAGAAACAGTGCCAGCGCCAGAATATGCTGTTAGTGATAACCTGGAAATTAGATTTTTTGTAGCGCTCTGATGAGCTCATCAAATATTTAGAGGGCCCTCAGCTAACAGTCCTATCAGGAAATAGGCTACATTGAGTGCTATGGGTCGTGGAAACCAAGTAGAGAAACCAAAGACTAGCTCTTTCACTTAGTATTTTTCTTTTTTGTCTTTTCATTGTGAAAATACTAGTGTCAAACGACCATTTCTTCTTCATCACCATAGCCAGTAAAGTCAAGTGCGGCAGTTCTCCGTGTTCAGACTTAACATCTTCCAGAAGGACTCCACACAGCAACGCCCGACCTCCCACCGCCTTGAGGCCGTGCAACGCGGGCGAGCAGTCAGCCCCTCGGTGAGCGGCGCTCCAGCCGCCAGAGGCCAGTATGGCTGCCAGGGCCAGCGAGCGCCTTCTTCAGTTTCCCCTCAGGAAAAAGACCCCCATTGTCACCCTCACCGTGGTAGTGACATGAAGAGGTACAGAGTACGACATCCAAGTAGGCCACCCTGGCAAAAGGATTATGGGTTATTTTGAGTTGGAAGGAAAAGATAACTCAGAAAGCAAGCCCCAAAGGATGAGTGGTGAGCCCCCACCCTGGGAGCAGCCACAAACGCGCTTTGTTCCTTCACGGAAGCACCGGCAACCAAGGGATACGATTAAAATATTATCTTGGTTGGTAGTTGAAGACACTTTAAATACGAGGCATCTTGAAGAAAGATGCTGCTTTTCCATCTCTGAAAATCTGAGCAGATGGAAACTTGCCTGAGGTTGGCCTACAGAGCCACAGGCATCACGGAGCAGACGGCACGGCTGGAGGTGTGGCCTCTGAGGAACACTCCTGGGTGTCAGCAGCTGGAAGTCGAAGCCACAGTGATCCCGAGTTTCTGCAGGCCCTGGAGTGTGGTGGTCTCACCCTTCCCTTTAGAGAGAACGGCTGTCCTGGACTCCAGCACCAAGTGGAGCTTTGGCGGGCGGAGGCTGAGCGCTGAGGTGAGCACATGCTTTGTGGGGAGGGCCCAGTTGGGCCCCGCCATCTCCACGTCTTTTCATCAGCTCTTTAAACTCATAATTAGCTTCATTCGTTGCATGTTGTGATTTGTCTTCAGAGTAGGGCATCTGTTGTCAGTGCGACCCATCGGTAAAAATTACAGGTGACACCTTACTGTAATAATTGAACTACCTGACAAGCTATTGATGTGATATGTTCTTTCTGTTCCCATCACACCTTTATTAAGCTCAAATAAAAGTCTAGCCTTTCCAGCAAATCTTTATTACCCTGCTTGATCCATTTGCATTACCGCTAACATCCTCTTTCTTTTACTAAAAGCATACACTCTGTGAGAAACTCACCTGATCCGCCATGGCCACGGCTACTTAAAGGATAAAATATAAGTGCCTTATCACACCGCTTAACTCAGGTGTTTCCACAGTGTCCTTTTACTATTCACAGCACAGTTACTGAGATAATGGAGCCAGAAATGGCCTCAGGCGCATCAGATGTCTTAATGCTGGGCCTCATTATCCTAGACAATTTCACGAAGTAAATCTGTGGGGTCATTCCTGGAATTAAAGTGGATTCATCGCATCAACCATTTTACAGTTATCTTTATCATATAACGCTGCTCTCCACCTATGAAAGGCATTTGAAAAAGTACCGGTATGTCTTGGTGAAGAGGAAGTTGACTTAGCGGTCATGGCCAGCTTCCGGTCATCCCCACAGTGAAAACTCTTGGCCTTGGGCATTGTTAGTCATGGAGGAGATTTGCTGGAAAGGCTCGATTTTCGCTCAGTCATCTGGAGGGGTTCAGATGTCCTCATGCCGTGGACTGTTGCTGAAGGCACAGACACGTGTATTCATTCTTCTCTGTCTACTCTGAGGTGTTACTCTATTTTGAGGAGCATTGCATCTCTTTCTGGGGAGACATTAATGACATGAAGTCAGGTCTGTATGAGCAGTGATGACAGGAAGCGGAAGCTTGCAGCTGTCTCCCTTTCCTGAGATGGAGCTAGTTCAGTGTCTGGTGGTGCACCGCCTTCTGCCCCAGCCTGAATCCCAGAAGCTGGGTTCTCTGTTCTGGCAGGAGCAGGAGCAGGCTAGCCCTCCTCACATCAGCCACACGGATATTTGCCAGGATTGGAGCTGTGCTTTCCGCTCCCTGTTAAGCATCATCCTAAGTGGGCACTGGTGGGACTTGTTTGCATTCTGAATAAAACTAGAGATCACTTGTTCAGCACTTAATTTTCTAGGATAGATCTAGGACCAGGAGATCAAAGGCATTTTTAATTATGTAACACATCGTTGTACATGGATTCGCATTTCAGAGGAATATTCAAACCCCCTTAACTGATTCGCAATCTCTGAGATGCTTTTAAACTGACAGGAGAAGGAAGCAGCTTCTCTAACGGCTAACCTACATTCTCCGTCTCTTCTCCGTGCGCTCTCCACGCCCGCAGCCCCTTGTTCAGCACACTCTGTGTTTGCAGAGAAGGCGAGGAAGGTCACACACGCCCTGCCCCGTCACTACCTGCCCAAGCCGGCGTGGCAATCCCCGATTTTCTTGACAGCCTTAACTACACCCTTCATTTTCTTTAAGCACTTAAGTGTGACTAAACTGTCAGGCTCTTGAACCGAAGTCAAACACCATTTCATTTTTTTATATTCTGGGAAATCATAGAAGTAACACTGGAAATGAAAATAAATACGCAAGGTTTCGATGTTTTCTGTGCCGCAGAGAACCAAGAAAAAGAAAAAGTGTAGCAACCCAGTATAGGGAGCTGAGCGTGACGGAGGGCTGTGGGCTTCCCGGAACTGGATGACGCCCTGGTGCTGGACGACTCCCCTGACTGGGCAACTCTCCTGCATGCTCCAGGCAGCCCCGGGGCCAGCACAATTTTCAGACTCATTTTAAAAGTGAATGGAGGTGTTAACACTCGTGTGAATTCCCTGAACTCCCCAGTGCCCTCCGCCCTCCTCATTACCCCACAAGTCCCTGACCTTCCTGTCTTGTCCAGGACGTCATATAACTGGGACCCTCTGTGCATGTCTTCCTCAGGCCGCCTCAGCCACTCTCAGTATACAGAGCAGGCTCCGGGTTCCCTGTGATGTCCTAGCATGGAGCCTTGAAATGCAAGACAGGAATCTAGGCTGGTTAAGTTTTACCCACGGAGGTTACTCTAAGAACTTGAGATTTGATGATACCAGGGCCATTATCATCATCATCATCATCATCATCATTATGGGCTTTGTCTGCACGCAGACAGGCAGGAGGGAGCGGAAGGTCTTTATCCATTTTTAAGTTTTCATCCCCAAATAGCTACATTTATGCTGAAATCACACTCAAGCTGTATTTGATCGCTGGGATAGCAGCTAAAATGTCTGCTTAACAAATTGAAAATCTCTTGTGGAATTAAGAATTGCCGCTCCTGATCCCAGGAAGACGGGCTGCTTGGAAGCGAGATCCCTGGTCTCCTGCTGTTTTTGCGTGGATAGTAGAAGCCCAGAATGTGTCCATGAGAGCTGAAGCACCCCAGAGCAGCCAGTCTGTGTTGAAAAATGACATGAAAACCTCACCAAGCAGCCCTGCTGGCAAACTGCAAACCCTCGTCTGGTGCAGTGTCCATGAGGTCGGCCTCAGGGAGACGCTTCTCCCCGAGCAGCGCCCGCTCTCCCGTGGTGGCTCAGCCACGTGCAGGCGCAGACCTCAGCGCTCCTGCGAGCCTGCCCAGGAAGAGGCCAGCTTGCCACTCTGCAAAGAGCATTTTCCACGATTTTCCAATTCCTGGTAGAGGAACACTATTCCGTGCCAAGCAGGCTTATCCTAACAATCTTTCCCTATACTTTACGGAAGCACAAACCCGGGTCCCTGATGCCTGGACCCTAGAGGTCAGTGACCCTGCTGCGTGCTTGAGCACTCGAGGCAAGCAGGGATGGCTGAATGGACACAGGCTACCCCGTGCTCTGCACATGTCCCCGGGAGCTCAGAGCACACCCCATGCGAGGGTGACGCTCCGGAGCCCCATGAAACATCCCCATCATTCTTCATTGAATATAAACCCCTTCAGTCCTGTAACCTGCAGGGATTTTTCTGCCTGACGACCCTCAGACGGATGTCCTGAGAGAATCGTCTGTTTCTAAGACTGCTGAGCCTTTATTTCCACATCTGTGATGGTTACATTTGTATGTGTATTTCCCTAAGTAAAACTCAGCTTACATACAGATTGATGATGTTTTGTCCAATTTGCACTCTTAGGTGAAAAAACGTTAAATGCCATGGATCTTGCTTTGTATGATATATGTGTTTGTATGATATAAACACCAGGCAAAGCAAAACTAGAGAGCGGTTAAATATTCTCACCTAATACGAAGTGACCACCTGAGAGGTATGGCCTGCACAAAGCCTAGAGCCCGCCTCAGGCAGAAAACGCACACAGAGCAAGCGGGGCGTGATTTAAGCCAGCGGAGCGCGTCGAGGGCAGGTGTCCCAGGGTAAGCTGAAACAGTCTTTTTCGCTCTTACTGGGTCTGGAAGAAGGGCCTCCTGAGCACATTTCACACAGATTTTGTCTTCAGTTTCTCTCATCCGCACGCGCGATGCTGAAAATCATAGAAAGACATGTTTCTGCGGCTCCGTGTGTATATGCCAGACACCGTCGTTGAAGTCACTCTTCGGGGTTCGCGTTGCAACCACTCAGCAAGTAGGCGAGGGCAGTTAGTTCCGGGGCTAGCGTCCCCCTAGCCCAGTGGCTGTTGAGCCAGAAACGCGGGTCCTCGCGTGTCCTCCGTCCTCGGTGGTGACTGCTGCTCTCGAGGCTGCCCTCCGTGGCTCGTCCGCTCGAGACCCCTCTGCACAAACCACCCAGGGTCCCTTCCAATAGCCCTGGGGAGGATGGAAGCTAAAAAAAAAAAAAAAAAAGACTGTTTTGTTTGCAAAGGAACTGGAGTGTTGTGTAGTATTTTCTATTTCTTTAGACCAAAGACACACACTTTTCCTTTACGTGTGCAACGCTGGGAAGTAGAAAGCTTGATTGCTTTTCAGCAGTGGTGTGGATGGTGAGGTTCTATTTTATTTTTACTTTAAAAATAAAGTCTTTCTTGCTGCACATTGCCAAGCATCACCTATGCCTTGAGCAGATCTGGTTTTCTGCTGGTGAAGGGTCTTCCCTCTGCTGAGTGGTGCTGGCCGAATGGGGTGGTGGTCGCTGAAACTTGGGATGACCCTGGAGTTTATCCATTTTCTAGCCCCGTGGCTATCATGTCAATGAGACTCAGGCTTCTTCACTGCTCACAGACACATGCTGCCTCTCTTGGGGGAACTCTCTAAACCTTAGGCTTAAAATGAACTCAAGATAGTGATGTCCTCACAGGTCACTTCACGCCTCATTCAGAAATGATGTTCTTGAATGTGCAACTCTGAGGCCATGAGGGGGGAAGACTTTGGTGCTGGGAGTCACTGAGCTCTACATAAGTCCAGAAGATTCTCTACTTCTCTCTTCTGCAAGAGTAACTTCAAAAGCATTTCAACGATAAACCTTCTCTATTAATCACACATACTTTAAAGTTGCTACAGTGTTTGCTATCAATTTTAAATCTCTTGATGGGCTTTCCTGTAACTCGGTCTCCTCAGGGGTAGACAGTGATTATCCCAAAACTCCCAGCCTTCACATTGACCGTAGATGCTGTTTACTGTCTGGTGCTGAGCTGACTGGCTAGTGTGGTACCTGCACATAGGAGCTGTGTAGTGCTAAGATTTATGTTACAAACACATTGATCATTCTGAAATGATGACACATCTTTATGTAATCTGTCATGGAGAAAATTAAATGTAAATACATGCTTTCTCAACATATTACTGGCCAATTCCCAGAGTAAATGAGATCACTGAGACAACTTTATATTCTCATGTAAGGAAACAGATTTGCATGACTGACATAATCATTTCTCCTTCTTGAAAGAAAAATATTTGTCAACACCCTACTTGAAACCCCAAGACAGGAGAATATCTCCCTTTTTGAGCTTCCTTGGGAAATGGAGCAAAAAGTAATTTGCCCAGGATAATATGAATAAGAAATCCAGAGAATATCGAAAATCCTCGAGGGTCCCCCGTGAGCTTTGCTGGGAAGTAGATACCAGTGCTTTGCTTGTCACAGGAAAAAAACCTTCAATTCAACAATCCTGACATCGCCATTCACTGTGTACTCCTGCAATGTTTCAGTAAAATGTTAGTCTATGAGAATAATAGCTTGTAAAATTTAATCTTCACTAAACATTTTCTTTGGTAAGCAGTCTTCCATGTAACTGAACTCAAATTGAGGCAGCCAGGACTTTATAATGGAGTACTCGTGTGGCTGATTTCTCTCTGTTGAATGATCTGTGATGGGTACCGCCCACAGTGTAATTTCTCAGAATTATCATGTATGTGGACAGAAATCTGTAAGGATAATGACTCATCTTTGAAAAAAATTAAGGGATGGCTACAATTTTATGTAACTAAAGCACCTCTCAGATTTCACAGCTAAATATAGAGATACTTGATGTTAAAGCACCATGAGGTATGTGGTATCTGTCTTCTGGCTCTTTCTATCCTAATAATGATCCAAGGTCTAGGGCATATTTTACTCTCTGTTTCTAGCAGTGATACTCAGTAAATTTATTGAACGATATAAATTAGTGTTCAAGTGCACAATCTCTGGCATCAGGGTTCTGTCACCTCCATTAATAGATGTGACTTTAAGCAAGTGATTGATCTTTTCTGTGTATCTGTTTACGCCATGGAGAAGGTGGGGAATGATGATATCCACCTCCTCAGGTTGCTGGGAAGATTCCATGAGTGAGTGGATACAGAACTTCTTGAAGTGCGATGGGCATTTGACAAGTTTATAATCCTGATTACTGCTATCTCAATTGCCTTTACCAAACCCCTGTGAATTAGTAATTTCACTTTTCCACCTTGTGAGGTGCAAATCTCTTGAGACTTAGCGATTTTAATTAATTTCCCCCCAGGTTATATATGCTATAGCATTGTAGCATGGATTACAGCCCAGGCCATAAGGTCACATCCATGGATTTTACATCCAATTTGGAATTTTCTCAGTCCACTTGCATTTTTCATGCATCCCCACCTCATTGCCTTCATATTTCTCCTAACATGCCCATCACTGACAGTGTCGGCACAGTCCAGAATTTACCTGTATTCAACCCTTAAACACCGTTATCCCACAGTGTCCTATTGTTATCTGTCCAGGAAGTCAGAACCTTACGGAGGACTGCACTGTGCCTTCGACAACACAGTTCTCTCTGAGTCCATGCCGCTGTGCTGAGGGAGCAGTGTTAGCAATAACATACCTAATTTGACTGGAACAATGCTGGAGAGATAGGGTGAAATGTTATGTGCAAAACAGGTCACAGACTTCTGCAGAAATTTTCCTGAAATGTTAGCAGATACGCTGATTACAATTATGTTTTTGAACCAAGCCCTACAAGTTCTCAGTGCACGGATGGATGGATGACTGGGGCATCTCTACACAGCTGGAGCTGGACATGGGTAGCCTGGACCAAAGGAAAAATGTGTGGCTGATCCCACCAGGCCGGGGAGAATGCGTACGAATTGCTGCATATACAAATGGCACTCAAATCTGCATTCTCTGTGGTTGCCAACTCTAAGCCTGCTTCATACAATTAGAGTTCCTCGGAGTGATTCTGAATTATAAAGTGCCAGTCTGTAAGGAACAGCTGTGCTCTTATCCCGTATAATAAATGCGTAATATGCTTCATTGAATTAGTAGGTTATGACCTTGTACTTAAAAGGGACAGAAATTTACCTTGTCTCAGGCAGCTGAGCACTTATTACACAAAAATAAAGACTATGGTGGGACTAATGAGTTACATCAGCAGAGGTAACCTATAACTTAACCTATTTCTTGAAGTTGGGGTTAGGTGTCTAAACGTTGGTAGGTAGCAGTTATGAAGCAACGTGGTGGGCTTCAGGGTCGACCTGGATAAAACAATACTAGAATGCAACTTGGACACAGATTTTTCTAACAGCATGTGCTAAATCTCTTTGTGATAAAACTATGCACAGATGTAATTGTGATCGAGAGTGATACTCATGTGTGTATTATCATCTGCTGCATTAATGTACATGGCACAAGAAGCCCCCCTGATTCCCAAGTATCCCTTTTGGAGAGAAATGAGATGCTCCAATTTGATGCAATAATCTCATTTATGTCAACTTGAAAATGAAGGCATTTTTAAAAGACATCGTATGAATGAGAGCTTGTGGGCCTTGATGGCAATATGCGAAGCTCTTTGCTCCATCAACCGTAAGTTTCAATGTTATAAAAATGAGAATATGTCTACTATTGAACCACTGCCTACAAAAACTTACAAAAATAACAGTAAATCTCACTTACCCATTTTTTGTAACCCTAACTCTAGCCTTCAGCACCATTTTATGGGGTAGTAAAATGGCTAAAAAGAAATCCAATAGCTAAACATTCTTTATGTAGCTAAATTTTAGTACTTCTCACCCTGAAACAAGTCATGTTACATAATCATCTATTAATAGCACAGTATTCCACAGGATGATCATTTAAAGATCTACTGTACTCTGTGAATTTCATCTCAAAATTTGGGGGATGTTTTATTTATTGAAAATCATTGGATGAACAAATTTAACAGTACAAGTTTGCTTGATCACATCAAAGTTGCATGTTCTAAAGAAACCTGAATTATAACATCAGTGAAAATTACTCATGTATTTATTGTCTTGGATATTTAATGAAAGGAGTTAAGATAACCAACAAGAAAGAAAAATTACTAAAATAGAAATTGCAAAAGGGCCAATGATACAGCAGAAGCCTTGTAAAAATTCTGATGATTGGAAAGAGCAAGATTCAGATGCTAGCTGGCCAGGGACTACAGGTGCACCCAAGGCCGCACTTCTCTGAAATTCAGTTCAAGCCTTTTAAAAAGAATTTACATCTCATCTGAACTTTGCCACCCAGCATGAAATCACTGGTTTTCAGTCTCTCACACCACTGGGAGCTCATAAAATCTTTCTAGTCATGGGCCAGTTTTCTGTTTATTTCTCAACAACATAATTGAATCACAGGGTGTTTCATGAGACTTTTGTAAAGCACAGTCTGGTAGGACTTTTGGGGAGAAACTAGGCAGGATTTTTCTCTAGTGGATTAGACACTTTGAGTCCCACCTGTGATGATTTATTTAGCAGGGGTCAGCATTCCTTCAAGTGAATGAATTTTCCCTCTTCAATAATAATAGTTGTTTAAATGAACTTTCACTAGCCTCACTGTGGTGATCACATCACAGTCTTATAATCTCAGCTTTTAAAAAAGCTGTGTGGCTGGTTTTCAGCTGCACACAGAAGGAACTTGGGAGTCACTGTTCCATCCTGACAACAAGTGAAAAGCTGAACAGCCCAAAACATCAACAAAAGAGATGCAGACAGGGCACAGCTCTGCACCCAAGAGAGATGGAAAAGTGGGTGCACGGAACCACATCAGGGAACAGAAGTGGCTAAGGAAACAGAGCCTCTGCAGGTCCCCGGGAAACAACCGACTACTCCACAGCTGCGCAGTGGACAACCTGAGGAAAGGGGGACGGGTCCTGGAAGGACAGTTTGCCAAACCATCAAGACAAAAGTATACAATCTGTATAGCCCTGCGTATTTATTACAGAAATTGAATCAAAGGAGGGTGGCAGTGGAATTAAAAAAAACAAAAAACAGACCCCCCCTCGGCCCAGAACAACTCTACAGAATTGAGAGGCCAGAAATAACCCACAGCATGTGGCCACTTAACCTAACCGAGGGCGCCAGGCTGTGCACACCACCCTGTGGAGAAAGGAAACTCCCATCGCGGGTGCTGGACTCGGACAGGGCACGCGGATACCTGCACTACTCGACGCCGTCCATAAACATTGATTCAAAACCAAAGAAGGGCTTGCATATGTGAGCTTGCAACAGATGAGCGGGAGGGAATGTTGATGTGCTCCTGGACACGGGTCCTCAGTCTCGGAGACCGGACCCCGCACACGGGAGCAGGAGCGGAAGTAAACGAAGGGAATGGCGTCACACCAGGGGCCTCTGCACGGCCTCGCCTTGAGAGACGCCGTCGGCAAGGGTGACGGCTGTGTGCTCCCAACTCTGCCGTCCTGGGCGGACAGTACTCACTCGGGTGCTGCGAGCAAGCAGGTTTCTAGGGTTGGGGCAGGGAGAGCCGGCTACACAGAGGGGCACACGCGCTGTTCAGGACCGTGAAAACCGGCACCGCTCTGTGGCTTCTCAGTTTTGCTGTGCGCCAGAATCTCCTTTAATAAGGGAAATTCTTAATAAAAAATAGGATTATTGGGGACGAGCGAAACGTCTGATCCCATATGTACTGGTGATATCCAAAAGGATTTTTTCTTTGCTTGTTGTGCTTGCTTTACTAATGTTACTTAGGGGGGAAAAGTCTGCATGAATTGGGAGTTAAAACATAAATACAAAATGGAAAGCACATTTAAATTATGTTATAAAAGCCATTGGCATCAGAGGGTGAAAAGTCTTAACCAAGGTGTCAGGAAACAAAACAAAACAAAACAAAACAAAACAAACAAAAAAAAGCAAAGCAAAGACCTACTTTGTGCGTAAAGACCATTAGTTTTGGGGTGCCCAGAAAACATCTTGCTGTTTATTTTCAGGCTCCCCTGATGGGATAAATAATCTTCAGAGCTGAAAAAGCCGCAGGAGAGGGGATGCTTAGACTTCTCTCTTCTGTTACTCTCCCTCCTCAATTGCATCTGTTTCATTGAATAACGAATACAAATCTGAGAATCTTTCACCAAATTAAAGCAAGAGAACAACAGTTTATTGATTAAATTTCAGGCTCTTCCATCACATCCGCTTTTGTAAAATGTCTCGGCATGAACATGTGTTTCGAATCCTCACTTTACGACTGTTCACTAGCAGAGCTTTACTTAAAATTAGACTGGGATCCATCTGGCGCCGCAGAAGGAAAGATCTTCCGCAGCCGAGGGGAACCCACCGACACACACTTCCATGCGCCCAGGGACGAGCTTCCCTCTTCACGGAGCAGCGCGGCCGGCACCCTTCGCCGTAGCTGGGCGCCTGTGACCCCACACCTGAGCCCCCGCACCCGCAGCTCCCGGGGCAAAGACGTCTGCAGCGCTGGGGGAAGCCACTGCCCAGCACCGCCCGTGCCCGCCCGCGGCCGCCCACGCTGGACGCCGCCCGACGCCCCTGGCAGGACTCCCGGGCAGGCTCCAGGTCCCAGAGCCGCAAGCGTTTGGGCCACACGCGCCGGCTGTCCAGCTGTCCAGCTGTCCACCTTCTCCTCGGCTGGCGTGCGCGTCTAGCGAGACAAGGGTGGGGCAGAGTGTCCGGGTCCTCTCCCGCCCCGCCCGACGGCTCGAAAAATGCTCGAGGGCGAATGACTGGTCGCCTCCTGGGACAGAAGCAGCGCAGGGCGGCTTGCGGTGCCCGGGTGGACCGGGCGAGAGCAAGCGGCTGTCTTTGGCGAATCGATTAGCGGAAGGAGGAAGAGTCTGATGGAGCATCGAGGACCCGCGAGGCGGTTTGTCAGCAGAGGGGCTGCCGCCGCTTTACTCCCGCCTTTGCCCGGGAGGCTCACAGCCCTGCTCCCAGGGGACCTTCGGTGACGAGATTTTTGTGGTGGGGTTTGCTTCTCCTCCTTGTCAGAAGCCGAGCCGGGAAGGAGGCCACAGGCGGGGCATCGTGGGCGGGTAAGGGGGCGGGTGTGTGTGTCCGGCTGCAGCCCGGGCTCTGGGGCAGGTAGACAGGCGGGCAGACGGGCAGACGGGCGGACGGACAGACGGACGAACGGGCGGACGGGCGGACGGACGGATGGGCGGGCGGGGGGACGGACAGACGGGCTTCTTAGCCGCGGAGACATGGCCGCACGTGCCCCAACAGCCCAAAGCTCCGCCCTCTCCCCCACTTGCTGGGGCCAAGCAGCTATTTTTAGTGCTTTTCACATCTCTTGCTCCCCGATTTCGGTGACATGGGGCACCCAGCCTTTCTCGACCCCCGCCCCCCAGGGTGCCCCCTGGCCCTTTTCTGCACCCCCCCTCCCCCACCACCACCGTGCAGCTGCAGGGGCTGCAGTCTGGGCTCGCCCTTGGCCTCTGTCCTCCCCACCCAGCTCGGCCTCTGTTCCCTCTCCTGCTCCCTGGCGGCCCCCACCCCTTCCTTCCTTTCCATGGTCCCGGCATCATGGTGGGCTCTGGCGGGCTCCTCCTCATGGCACTGCCCCTGGGCTGGTGACTGCCAGGTTCACCCCTTGCAGCCTGCAGGCCTCTGAGCCCCACCTCCTCCTCACCGCTGCCCTGAACTTGGCTAAGACCAGGTCTTCCTGCCAGAGGCTCCTGGTGTGGGCCCCTGGCCTCTGACACACAGCCCGACTGTTGCAGCGGAGGCTTTGGCTGAAGGTGAGTCTACTCCCACAGCCGCTCTTTCGGAAACCTGTGCTGTATCTCGTGGCTTGAGTTAACGTCCGCTGTCCTCAGGTAGGAGCGTGGGTCTATCTCACCTTCCTGATCCGGTAGTCACAGTCCCCACTGCACCCCGAGCCCCTTGAAATACTTGCCTATGGCACCCCAGTCAAGCTGTGATGGTCCTGCTGTATCATCGCTCCCGCCGGGTGTAACTGCCACCTGCCACACACTTGTCCACTGCACCGTCATCCACGACACCGGTCAGTTGTGTAGCCTAGTACACCCCTGCCCAGCTGTAACAAGCCTGCTCACTGCAGCCCACTGGACGGCTCCGCCTTGCTGCGCAGAGACCTGCCGCGGGACAGCAGGTTCAAACAGCAGACGCCGCCTTCCCAGGGGGCAGGCGAGGGCCCGGGCCAGCGGGCTGCTGCCTGGCCTGGCCTCAGCAGTGTGGCTCAGCAGCCCGGACCCTGCAGTCTGACGGGCTTGGTTTTTGGAGCGCCTGGATCCACAGTGGCTGTTGGCCAGGCACCGTTAGCGTCTGTGCTCTCGGCTCATGGGAGCCATCGCGAGGAGGCAGCTTGTTTTCCTAAGAGTCGGGGCTGAGACAGCACTGGCGAGGCGGAAGTCAGAGGATGCCATTCCCCGGCCCATCGCTGCTGGGTTCCCCTCTTTAGGGGTCGCTGGGTCCAGCCACATGGAGAGGAGGGACGGTCCCCGTGGGTGCAGGGGTCTTCGGGCCTCGAGGCCGCCAGCACACGCCAGCACTCTCGGGACTCCCCACCCTACGCTGGAGGCGGACGTCTGGAGGTGCTCTGCTGAGTTCCAGAACCTGCTTTTGCATGAGGGCTTCTTTCTTGCGTTTCTGCTCCGGGCAGATGGAGCCGCCTCACGGATGCTTCCGATCAGCTTCAGGTACTAGTCCTGCCCTGAGCTCTGGCCTCTGCGTTCCTTTATTGCCGTGCGTGTTAAGCGGTGCTGCAGGGGGCAGTTCTGAGTTTTCATTAGACCTGAGTCCTTGAGAGCAAGGCAGTCACAGCCAACGCGCCTTGAACGGATGTCAGTGAGTTGTAAATGCCCTGAGTAGTTTTCATTGAGCACATTAAGCACGCTATCGTTTTCATGATTTATTGTATCCAGTGTATGATAGATGGCTGTTGTAATCCTAATTCTATGAAAATGAGACATCCACAAGTGAAAAGATACGTCTACAAATTATCCACTGCATTATATTTATTGTGCTATTTACAGGGCAAAAATACCACATAAATTATGTGCTCTTCAAAGAGCTCATAATTAAGGTGGCAGTGTATGTTGAAGACAAAGCTGCAAACCACGGATCTTTTATCCATGGTTATGTATTTTTGGGTGAGGTAATGTTTACCGGCCTGGTAATAACAGTAGCAATGCCCATGCAGGAGTTTCTGTGAGCATTAACTCTAGTCTCCTTAGTGCGCCAGTCTTTGGGTGTTTTTTCTTATTTTCTTCTGTAAATTGCAAAATTTACACGGTATGATTTTGAGCAAATAAAGGAATATAAAATGATACTGTAGTTCACTCAGATACAATAAATATATTTAAAAAACATATTAAGTTAAAATAGAGTTAATTTCGAAGTAAAACAATAAAGTCAATGCAATGTAGGGATTAAACTGTGGTGAAAAGCAATTTTATATTACCATTTGACTACAACAATGATGAACATTTTGATCGTAATTTCGATGTCTAAAAGTGATTTAGAGACTTTGGGCATTTTGGGGACAGATGACTGAGTATCTAATAAGTGGTGTACAGTTCTGGAACAGACCAGCAGTTACATCAGTGACCTTGGCGCTGAAAGTGAAGTCGTCAAGGGGAGAGTGCTGGGGTGGCAGGTGGCGAGGTAAGAGGCATGCGAGCAGGCAAGACCCAGCTCACGTGGACCTGGGAGATATGTGGCTTAATTCAAAGGGAAATAACGGTGAGTGTGAAGTGACATAGTACCTGCTTGGGGACAAGGACGAGGGAAGGCAGACGCCCGTCTTCCAGGCACACCCTCGGCAGGTGTGAGGCCCAGTCAGTGGCTGTGAGGCAGGTGGGGTCGGGCAGGGACGCCTGGAGCCGCACCTGGAGCAGCAGGAAGGCCTCACTGAGCAGAGAGGGCTGAGGGGCGGTGGTAAAGCGTGCTGCCTGGTTCTAGTTCTCCCCACCCACAACCACCTGAGTGTCTTCACACTGACGTTTCTTTCTGCTGACCTGGAGTCGGCGGCAGCTGCCATTTTCTTTTTAAGAAGGTAAACAGCAGGGATTCTTCTGGATGAATATCGAGAGGTCATGAAGAAGGACACACGGGGGTGAGTTGAGATTGATGGGGTATGGCTGTGAGCAGCGTGGGGCGGCGCTCCTGTTTTGAAGACGGGAGAGACCTTGGCCGCAGGTAAAATTCACCGAGAATGGAGGAGGCCTTGGGAGCAGCAGCTGAGTCAGCAGTTAGAGCTCGCGGGGCCTGTGGCCTCCAGCAGCCCGGGAAGGGGTCTGCAGGGAGAGTCCGGGAGAAGGCCCTGGCCGCTGCCCCTGCGCCACAGGAAGCTGGGCAACCGAGAATACCAGCTGGGGCAGAAAGGAGAGCTGCTGCCAGACGTGAAGACGTTCCGGGAACTAAGCATGTGTGGAAAGGGGGCTCTTTTGCACCATGGCTATTTGGCAAATTGCAAAAGCTGACTTGTAGACCCAGGAGAAAGATGGCTGGTCTCAGCTGGCCAGCGGTCCGGAAGGGGATGCAGGGCCGCGCCGGCCGCCTGCCGCACAGGGCCAGACGCTGCGCTTCTTCTGGAAAGAAACAATTTCACAGAACACCGACCTCAGACAAGGTTACTCTGAGAACCTTGAAAGAGGGAGAGGAAGGCGGAGCGCTGGGCCATTTCATTTTCCCACGCACAAAACAAGGCCCTGGTCATCCAGAAATAGGGGACACTTCCTCTCTTCATCCCCTTCCCCGCCCTCCAGCCCCAAGAGTGAGATCCCGCTGCCTCTTAGTCCCCTACGCACCCCGCTTTGAGAGGACCCCCCCACCCTGTCGCGCCCGTGTGGCCTCTGCCTACCTACCCGCCGCGGTCCTTCCGCCGCCGCAAACTCCCCACTGCCAGCACAGCCCTGTTGAGGGGTAACCGTGATGCTAAGACCCTCTTATTGAAATGTCCCACTTGGGGGTTCGCCCCTGCTTCCGTGAGCAGCCAGCACGCCCCGAAACCGCAGGTGTGTGGTGGTCTCCGGCGCGAGAGTCCAGCGACGTGTGAATACCGCGGGTCGCCGCCCGCGCCGTCCGCCGTGATAGCTGCCAGCTGTGAGCAAAACAGAATCCAAAGGTCAGCTTGGCCACGCTGCGGTCACTGACCAGCATCTCCAGGCACCTGGACGGAGACGTGCGACGCCAGGGCCGCCGCCCGCGCCCGGTGCACACCCGGAAGGTGCTACCTGCCTCTCAGCGCCCCGTGACTGTGAAAGGCACTCGGAGGTGTTTTGCGCATTTTTATGTTCTGTAGATGCTTGCTAAGGTTAAACAGAACCGCAGGTGTCGTGGTCTTTGGGGGCTCCTGTCTCAGTGATACTTCGACCTTACCTGTTAGGGAGTCTCCCAAACCTTTCTGAGCCCCTCCCTCTTTCTGTATATAGTGAACATATACGTTGTTTATATACTTCATAAAAAATTTAAGTAGAAATGCCACAGGAGGGCCCTCCCTGGTGGCACAGTGGGTTACTGGCCGCAGTGACTTTGAGCCCTGGCGGGGGAGGGGCCTCACAGGGCGCAGACCTCTCCTGTGTCCCCGCTGCTCCCCTCAGCAGTGGACTTCTTGGATCTGCCTGCTCTGCTCCCCGCTCTGATGAATCTGTGGTGAAGCCGCTCACACACCCCCACACCTCTGGCCTGTACCCCAGTTCTGCATGCATGCATAAATGTTTTTAAAAAATTTCCACAGACATAGCTTTTCAAGATTGGTAATATTGCATTTTCTTCTGATTTTTGCCTAAATAATGTTTCTTTTCATTAAGGCAATCTTCATCTCAAAATTCTGAACATGGCATATTTTTCTGATATTTCGTTTGTAGAGAATCAGTCTATTTTTGTACTAAGATTATTGGGATGAAACGTCTGGCTTTGAACGCCTGTGTGATTTCTCCTTACCCGCTCATCTCTCGGACGCAGCACAGTACAATAAAAAAGGAATGGACCTTTTTTTATTGCTTTTTCTGGAATCCTGAAAAATCTTCCTATGTACCCGTGCAAAATTTTTATACTGTAAATGTAGCTGAGCGTGGACAGACGCCTCTGTTTTAGGCACGGCGCCCCCACTGTGTCCACCTTTGACATCGCGTCCACACCCAGGTCCGGTTCCTGTGGCCGCCTTGTCGCTGCCTGAGCAGGCGTCCTTCGCCGACCTGCTCCCGGCCTCTGTGAGGAATCCAGGATCGAGGTGTGTCCGCGTTGCTCTGTGCCTTCTCAAAAGGACCTGGGTTTTCCTTTTTCAGTGCTACGTCGGCTCCCTGGGCTTCCGATGCTGTTTTAATGTCTGGGTTGTTTCCAGTCTGCGTGTGGCCACCTTCCTTTCGACTCCCAGAACAGCAGCTCTGTTTGCTCGCGGTTGCTTTCCGCCTCATCGCATCCTTTGGAGGCAACTATTTCATAATTTGATGTCAAATGCATCGGACTGTTTTTCAGACATTAATTGAGAGTTTCTGGGCTTATGGTCTCTTTTCTTTACAGTGTTTGGGGGAAGATTAAGGTTACTTTTTCATTCTTTACTTAGATTGAAATATTCATAGATTAATTAAAATTCACATTTCCCTGTATCACTACGTAAATAGCGTTTGGCCCCATTCTGTTTGCCGGGGAGATAACCTAAAACCGGATTTGTACAGCAGGGAGGCACGCTAACTCCCCCTGGCTCCCTGAGTTCCAGGGACAGACCCCGCTGGCTGGCTGGGGCGGACCCTGGGGCAGGACTTCTGCGAGGCCTCAGCTGCCTCCCCACCGACCAGGGAGGGTCCTGCTCACTTTCTTGAACTTGCTGGGATTTCTTGTTTTTAAGGTGCCTGGGCATAAGGCACATTTACATGGGAATCATCAGGATTATAATATCACCTAGGGTCTGTTTCCGGAATTGTGAAGCAATTCTGAAAGAAATATTTGACTGTTTTAGGAGAAATTGAGACGGCGGGGGTGAAGAAGATGAAAAGGTTATTGCAAACTTGTCTGCAAACGACAGACTCCCTGGCAAGGCTGCCATGTTTTCCCTGCAGATTTGTTGTTAAGTCTTGGAAAATACATGTTCCCCAAATGAACATTTCAGAAAGCTTTCTTCCCGTGACAATCGCGAAGGCATTTGCAATGCCAAAGTGGCCACAGAGGAAGCAGTCGGCGGGCCTAGGAAATGGCCACTTCCAGTCTTTTCCGTTTTGGTTGAATACGCTGGGTAGTACTGCCTAGTGCTGCACTGAATAATTAACTGCATGGAAACATCTTTAAGAAGACACTTGCAAATTCCTTTTTTGTTGCTGCCCAATATGATTTTATTTAAATTTGCCAAGCTGAATGGAGGATTTGATCCTTTGTTAGAAGAAAGTGGCTCACAGTCTATGGTGAGCCACTGCGCTTTGTATAGAATACCAGGACCCTCCCTCCAGCATGGGTCAGTGCTTAGGATTTTGTGGGGTGCCCTCGGAGCCCCAGTCCTCCCCCAGGCTTGCTCCCCAGTTTTATCTTCACTGCTCTCCACACGGCCAGGAGAATCCTTCATTTTAAAGATGAGAAAAATGTGAGAGGATTCCTTAACCTGTTGCCTGCACACACCCAACCGCTGTTCCTTCTTAACAACCATAGGCTCAAGCCTTGAACCGTGCCCCACAGTCAATGGAAGCATCCAGATGCTGGCCCAGTAGGTCAAGAGACACACTCTCAGCTGTTGAGGCACACACACTTTCTTGTGGCATGGAAGCTTTTATGGACAATAACTACTTGTCCAAATCATTAAAGCAAGAGAAGAAGGCATTTCTATTGACATATCAAAATGGCTGTCGGGAATGTTAGGTTTTACATACTGTTACTAACATTAAACCTAAAAAAAGCATCAGTTTATAAAAGAAGCACCTATGTTATTTTAAACGATGAGGGAGATTCCCCCCATGCATCAAAGAAGAGGAATCCATATAACTTTCAGATGTTTTCTGCAAGCCCAGCTCATGCTCACTCTCACGAACAAGACCTGCACAACCATGAGGGAGAGCAGCGGTCATCCCCCGGGCGCTGCCTGGCTGCTGCTCGGATGCTCAGACTCGGTCTCAGCCTCGGGCCCGTCAGCTCTCCCTGCCGCAGTGACCCTCCTCTCTCCCATCTCTGCAACCTCCATCAGCTCCATTCCTGCCACAGACCAGCCAAGTGTCCCAGGCGCTTCCCTGGCAGGTGAGGAGGAGAGAAGAGCCGGTCCCCCCTGGGCTGGGGCCTCTGCTGGTGGCGAGAGGTGCTTTCTGTTTGGCAGAGACTTTAGGAGAACCATCGGTGTTGGTCCGGAGGCTTCAAGCAACCTTTTCTCCAACTTGAGGGAAAGCAGCCGCCGAGGCAGACAGGCAGCCCTCGCCCAGTGTCAGCTGGATCCCGGATGACAGCAGACGGCTCTGGTCCATTCGCTGTGAGACTGGCTTGGCCCTGCTTCTACCGGCCAACATTGATATTTAAAGTATGGCAAAGCATGACTCATTCATGCTCCACGCTCCGTCCCTCCTCCTGGCACCCAACCCCTGGCACACCTCCGAGAAGGCAGGTCCTCTCCGGCCTGTCCACTCCCAAACCGATGGGGCAGTGGGAGGGAGGAGGGCCAGGAGCTGGGCCTGGAGTGGCACAGCACTTGCGTCGGGCACCATCTCCAGTTTGCGCCTGGACAACCTCTTCCTGCAGAGCGGCGGCTTCCCCCTCCTCGGCTGCCCTTGGCCATCCGGCCTCCCCCTGGTGACTCTGAACTGGAGTCGGAAGTGGAAGGCGTCCGCTGGTGGCGCCTTTCACGGGACAGTCACAGCCAGTCCGGGGCCTCCTCGGCGTTTATTTTGTGTAAAGGAGCCTTCCCAGGGCCCAGCTGATGGTCCTCTGGGGAATGCTTGCAGCCGGCCCACATCGGAGGACGGCGAGGGGGTCCGGCAGGGATGGCCCTGCGGAGGGCAGACGCGGTGGCGCCTTTCACGGGACAGTCACAGCCAGTCCGGGGCCTCCTCGGCGTTTATTTTGTGTAAAGGAGCCTTCCCGGGGCCCAGCTGATGGTCCTCTGGGGAATGCTGGCAGCCGCCCACATCGGAGGCCGGCGAGGGGGTCCCGGCAGGGCTGGCCCTGCGGAGGGCCGACGCGGTGGCGCCTTTCTGTGGCCTTCGCAGCGGGCTCTCACCAGGGCCTTGGGGCAGCAGCTCCCGGGGGGGCCCCTCTGCCCTCCCGCGGGGTTTTCTGCCTTCTCCGACCCCCACCCCCACACACTCTGCTCTGACAGTCTGGGTTCTGGGCCGCAGGCCCCTCGGCTTTGATCTGGGGCGCGTCCGCGGCTCAGAGTCTTTGCGCCTTCCAGGCCCAGGCCCTCTCTGTGCTGTCCGGGGAGGTTTCTGGGCGGCCCCATCGCCTGCCCCCCGACCTAGGGAGGGGGTCCCCATCGGGACCAGGGTGCCTCTGCGGGAGCCGGTCGGGCCTCCACGCAGAGCCTGGGGGCCGAGCAGCAGCGCTGCGGATGAGACCCGGAGGTCCGCGAGGACTCCGCGCCCTGCAGCTTCCCCCAGGCAGAGAGCTGCCAGTTGGGGCTGGTGGGAGCGGGGTGCTGCGCGAGGGTCCTGCAGGCCAGCCGGCCTGCTCCTTTCTGGTGAGCCAGGGAAGCCCTGCCGATTCTTGTCTCCGTGGTTTACCTTGGGGATGGGGCCATAATTTCCTGGAAGGGGGCATTTTCACATCCGTGGGCTATTTTGAGTTGCATTAAACTAAGATTAATGATTAATATACAACTTGGAAAAAATTCCAAGGTATAGTTGCTGTCTTAGAGAATAATTTCTGCTAGGTTTCTCTTTGCCGCCTTTGTCACCAGTGGTGATAATCCGTCAGGTCTGCTTGGGCTCTGTCAACTTATAATTAATGCAATTGTTTCATTATCTGCTCTGGTGAAGTGGTAAAGTCTCAATATTGTGTGCTCAACTTTGGATAATAGATCTAGTTTTCAGTATATTTCCTCCTGCTCGTTGTGTGAAAATTGGTCCCAAACCCTCTGAAATCTAAATATTTCTGGCCCGGATCCTTCTAAAAGCCCTGGAGAGATTCCTGTATACTGGATCTATTCGTTTTCTCTGTCAGCTATGATCGCCTTTGAATGCGGTTATCTTAAGGAAACAAGGGAACAATTCAGGACCAACATAAGTGCCTTTACGCTTGTCCCCAGTGAGTCCTCATGACAAGGACAAACTTGTACCTGTGTGATGACAGGTACTGACTAGACTTTATTGTGCTCATTTCACAATTTTTACTTATGCATGCAGTTATGCTGTGTACCTGAAATTGAATATAATGTCATATGTCACCTACATCTTGATTGTTAAGTAGTTCTCTCTCTCCAAAAAAAGAAAGAAAAAAGCAAGGGAAAGTTTCACTGATTGCAGCCATGAACTGAGGCTTGTCCCTCCTGCAGCTCAAAATCAGACTTTCCCATGCACAATAACCTGTGTCATTAAAACAAGAAGTAAGAAGCTAGCTGAAGCGGTCACCAAATATTTCCCTTTTTGAGATTTTATTAATGAGGTATAATTAAAAAGAGAACACAGGGAATATGTTCCCCTTAATTTTGTATTCGTAACAATTTAGATGTTAGTTTTTGAATGAGTTTCAGAATGTGCTCTGTCATTTACACCTGCCAAACTTGTTTTGATTTATAAATGCTTCATTAAAGGGTCCACAATAAATGAAATTGTCTGCATGTTGTCTTAAGGAAAATGAAGTAGTAGCTGTTGAAATTTATTACTGATTTTTAAAAGAAGATAATGTTCAAATTTAGTCAAGTGATTATTTTTTTAAGTTAAAGCAGACACACCACTTTATTTTTGATGTTTACCTGAAACCATCCATGTCACTTTCGCAAGGAGATTGTTTGTTCTAAGTTTTCCCATCCAGCTTAAGGAATTCTATTTTTGCTTATTTGACAACTGAAAGATCAAGAAATAATGCATAAATAGGTCAGTATTTCATCTTAACAACTGTTA
Organism: Condylura cristata; assembly: GCF_000260355.1. Classification (NCBI taxonomy): domain Eukaryota; kingdom Metazoa; phylum Chordata; class Mammalia; order Eulipotyphla; family Talpidae; genus Condylura; species Condylura cristata. The sequence continues at coordinate 46,366,328 of NW_004567117.1, read as the reverse complement.
TGTGG
>NW_004567117.1:46347914-46365563 GCF_000260355.1 Condylura cristata | reverse complement strand
CGCGCTCCTCAGGCTTTATGAAAATGAGCTGTTTTGTGGAAGTTCCGTCTTCACAGCGGTGTTGACGAGGCGTCTTCCCGCGCGTCCCCACGGACCGCAGGCCACTCCCCTGCTGTGCCACCTTCCCTGGCCACTGCGCTTGACGCCCGGGAGCGGACCGCGTTCGCGGGCCGCGGCTGAAGTCTGCGCGCGCTGGCCTGGGCTTTCCTGCGCGTGGTCTCACCGGAGGCCGCGTTGCCCTGGTCAGCAGGTGCCCTCAGGCCGCGCGGGACTGTGACGGTCTGGGGTGGGGGGTGGACAGCAGGCCAACGGCCACGCTCTTAGGCTGTGATGTGAAAAACCGCAAAAGAAAAAACTCATTTAGCGACTCTTTATGAAAGGGAGCAGGAGGAATCGTACTTTGTTGAGACCTACAGGTAGCTCATCTCGACATAAAATAGTGAAATACTAAAGGCTAAGAGGAACCAGAAGCGTGAGACTGAGGGAGCAGCGGCTGGCTGAGGAAGGCGCCCCTCGGTCAGGAAGGAGCTGGAGACAGGAGGCTTTTAGTCTGCACTGCGCATCTGCTGCGAGAGGCCAGGGCCTATCAGGTGTTTGTTAGCGAACCCAGATGTTTCTAATCTCACAAGCCACGCCAAACAGGGCTGTGGACACACAGTGCCACCTGGGGGTGCGGCCTGGGGGTGCGGCCTGGGGGTGCGGCCTGGGGGCAGTTAGAGTAGCTGGGCTCTGGGGGTTGGTGCCTGCCGGGATAACGATACACCTGACGGTTTCTGAAGAAGTGCCTGCATGCATCATTATGAATGAAACAGGTGAAACAAAACAACTCTTTTTAGGTAAAAATGTGTATGAGAGAAGTTTCTGCTATTCATAATCTTTACTATAAACTATTGTAGTCAAATGGTTTTTTTTTTTTTAATCTAGTTCTTTAGGTCCTACTTTAAAGTAGTAAAGAAAAAATTTGTTGGCTATGCAATTATTTATAAATGGGATTATTTACAATGCTATATATTCTTGATGTATTTCTAATCACCTCCCAAATTGGAAAACAGAAAGGGAGAGTTTTCCTCTCAAAACTGTCTTATCTGTGTATGAAAATATGTGAAATGATGGCAGAACCTATAAGACTTCGTGCAAACTCTAACACTTTGAATAAAATCACACGTTAATCAAATGACTAATATTTTATGTTCTCACACGCAGCTCAGATCTGCGAAAGAGCTTAGTATCCATAGCAACTATCACAGCATAGCTGTCTGTTTTTCCCAGGCCATTTTTGTTGTTTATTTTGTTTTAGATTAAGAAGAATTCCCCAGGCTTATTGTTAATATTTTGCACTAGCAAACTACTGAACCAAAGAAAGAATCTTGCTTGCAACTGTGATTGAGATTAACTTCTGAAAAATTAATTTGCTGAAGACAAGAGTGAAAGCCAAATGGTTGCAATAAACATTCCGCAATCAAATATCTGAGATGTGCGACACTAAGAAGGTCAAACCGGCTCCCTGGTGGCCCGGGGCTCCGTCTCAGCGCTGCCAGCACGACAGCCCACCGTGGTGGGCGGAGTCCACCCCTGGCCAGGGAGTGACCACAGGACACAGCAGACCTCTCATGTCTCCCCGCTGCTCCCCTCAGCAATGCTCAGCCTATTCTCTCCCCTCTGTCTCTGGTGAACCCTTTCAACCCCCACCGGCACCTACCTATGGCCTACATGCCAGCTTTTCTCCAGAAATAAAATAAAATGAAATAAATAAAAATCTTTTCTTTTTAAAGAGTATTTATGCATACAAGAACTGGGGTACAGGCCAAAGGTGTGGGGGGTGGGAGTGAGAGGTTTCACCGGTTATTGGATCTTGCATTTCCAATAAGTTTCCGGAGGAAGCTGATGTGGGTGGGGAGGAAAGAGACTGCTCAGAAGCCGCCTCCCGCCTTCTCCCACCCTGGAGATACCTCTGTTTTCCCGTCACTTCTTTCTTCCCTCCTGGCCTATGTTCAGAGGTAGCCCCACCTGTAGTTATTAATAACTAACCTAAAGTATCTCCTTGAAGTTTTAGTCTTCTAATTTTGCAGTTTAAAAGACCGCATTTTTTACGGTTCCTCTCAAATCTCCCTAGATTAGACCTGTTAAAGCTCCCACCACACATCTCAAATTGTCTTTCTCGTTCCTAGGAGACTGGCGTTCCTACGAGAGTGACGCTGTGTCACTTTGGTTCAGTCTTATTTTAACTGCGTCCCACTTATCTAAATGACATAAAACACTTCACACCGTAGCTGACGCGTGCACACTCTGGCCGCTGAGATTCCCATAAGAAAACCTCACGTTTCTAGCCCTAAGATCCGCGTTGTATCGGTGCACGCGTCCTTCGCGTGTTTATTCCAGCTCTCCTTGGGGTCAATTGACTTCATCATGGAGTAGATAAAAGTCCGTCCATCGGTTCTTTGATTTGGGTTTAAGAAATCCAGATTTTTATCACAAGGTCTTAAGCAGCCCAGCGCTAATTAGTTTAACATAGATCTTTGTTCGTCCACTGGAACCAGTGTGATTCTTCTGAAGGACGCACACCGGAGTAAGGGTCAGCGAACACCCTCAGGGCCTGACAAATCCTTGCTCCCAGCCCGGAGTCCGGTCTCCTCTGCCACATGGGGGCGGCAGGGCACAGAATCCTGGCCGTGACTTTCTGGAAGAGACAGGAGGGTTACTGTTAGCTGATTGTTGCTGGCAGAGGCCACTCCCCCACAGGGTCACCTTGGATGCCCAGGGACTATCCTGGGGAGGCCTGTCCATTGCTTATGCCCCCTCACCCCCAGTCATTTTTTCCTATAGTGGCTGCAACGCAGTTAGAAACAATGACCTGCACTTGTGGCGTCTTTATCTGAAGTGGTCAGGGACATGGCTCCGCCTTGAGGACATTCATGTCTGCTACAACCCACCTGGAAGTGTGGCTTTGGAGGGGAGCATTGTGCTGGATTTGGTTCTTACAGCTGAAGCCAAGTTTGTGCAATCGCTAGTATTCTGGAATGACTTTTTAAAAAGATTTATTTATGTATGCATACAGAACTGGGGTGCAGGTCAGAGGTGTGGGTGGAGGGAGAGGATTTGCCAGAGACAAAGTGGGGAGCAGGACAGTCAGATGGACTGAACACTGATGAGGGGAGACAGGAGAGGTCTGCTGCACCCTGTTGGTCACTCCCTGGCCGGGGATCGAACTCTCACTGAAGCGACTGCGGCCAGCTAGCAGGGCCCTGCTTTAATCCAGCACTGAGAGGGCCCTGGAGTGATTATTGATATTTTCTAACACTGTAATATTATCTGGTCAGTGTTTCAGACCAAATGCGGCATTCAGTACAGAAATTTAAGAAGAAAGTCACTTGGGTTTCTAAGTTGAAGTCAGTAATTGATGGAGGTTTTCGCTGGGTAGGTCTGGCCTTTGGGGACGTGCTTGAACCCCGTGCTGCAGGGCAGCCTTGTGCAGATGGTTGCTTGGAGACCTGTTAATAATAGTTTTGAAATAGCCTAGGTGACAGAAAAATGAGGGGCTGAGTGTGCCAATATTGCCAGTGAACTGGACACATTCATAGCTCAAGGTCGCACTTGGAAAATGAGACTGCAATTCAGAATTCTAGTCCGAAGTCTTCATTTTACAACTGAGTAAACCGATATCTCTATATTTAAGAATGTGATTTAGAACTACTTGCTGTAGGGTAAAAGGTGGGATCCGTTTACCCTGCTTTCCATAGGAACGCTTTTTCCAAAATAATACCTGTCTTTAGAGACAGGCATAAACGGTATAAACAAAGGCCCAATGTTTATTGAACAATATTTCACTGTATGATATAAACATTATCTAATTCTTGAGCTAGTTTACATCTTTCACTTACCATATTTCTAAGTCTAGAACTACAATAGCTGTGCACTCCTTGTGTATCACCACAGGACCACCAAAATATTAAGATTTTCCGGAATATTAACATCTCAATAAATGCATCAGGCTCCATAGAACCTTAGATACATTTCTTTTGGGGGGGGGGCGTTAAAATGAGCCAAACTAAGACAAAGGTATATTCAAACACTCCACTTTCTTGCAGTAAGTAGACCATGGAAGCGAACTCTCTTGGTTTTCTGTTGCGCCGTGACTCGGGCGGTCTCGGTCAGCACACAGCGCGAGGCCCGGAGTCTGACCCTCTCGGTCGGGCCGTCTCCGACCTTACCTGTCTTCGGGGCTCAGCGCCCCCTGCTCAGCCGCGAGGCCCCACGCAGGGGCCGCTTTCTCCCGCGGACTGGCCACCCCGTGGCGCCGCGTCAGCCCCAGGCGGCCTCCGTCCTCTGGCCCTTTGGAGCTGCCTCGCCCAGAGCAGTTTCCCGCCTCCTCCCTCGCCTCCCGCCGCTGCTGCTTCCTTCCCCTGTCAGAGCTTCTCACCTCCCCTCTGCCGTCCTCAGTCTGGAGAAGCGGCCACCCCGGCTGCCCGTAACAGGGCTGTTTCCGCTGCACTTCTGGCCTGTTATGCCTTGGCTAGTATGCGCACTGGGCCCGCGGGGGCGTCGCGGGGTCTCCCCCCGGGACCACCCCACAACAGCGGAATCTGGCAGAGCGTCAGGCCACAGCGGCTCGACCTTCCCTGCGCAGCTTTTGTGGCAATCAGCACCTGCAGTTTGGTTTCTTCCCTAAGATTTATTTATTTATGCTTACAGAACTGGGGTACAGGCCAGAGGGGCGGGGGCGACGAGAGGCTTCCCCAGAGACAGAGCGGGGAGCAGAACAGGCAGATGGACGAAGCCCACTGCTGAGGGGAGCCGCGGGCGGTCAGGAGAGGTCTGCCGCGCCCTGGGGTCACCTTCGGGGCGGGATTGAACTCGTGCTGCAGCTTCTTAGTGCTGTGCTTTGACGCTGCCACCAGGGAGGGCCCTACATTGTGATTTTTTGTTGTTGTTGTTAAACAGAAACTCTAAGTGTGCCTGTGTACTTAAAAGCTGATAGCAAAGGACTCATCAAAGAAAACCTAAAAGGGGCTTCATTCTGCAGTTTACAAGCCCCTTCAGGGTCTTCCGGACCTTGCCTTAAGACTGAAGGTGTCAGCCTCTCTCGCCTGCAGTGACCCCAAGGCCCTGTGATTGTCCCACAGGGGTCTCCCTGTGGAGGCTCCTTACCTCCGGCAGACTCAGCGCTGGGCAGCTGAAACATCAGTTTTGTCTGGCCCTCATGTTTACACTAGGATTCGGCTCTTTCTGGGGTCGGGGTACCCCCCTCCATACACAAATACTTCCCTACCCTGCCCTCAGATGTAAGGAGATGAACGGTTTCTTTTGTTGCTTCCTGATTCTCTTTTGAGGTGGGTCACTGCGTTCTGCTCAGAGTTTAGTAACGGGGTGAAATGAAATAATTGAGAACCTGCTTCCGGCTTCAATGTCTTATCCATGAGAAAAGAGCAGACATCGCCTGATTTTAAAATTGTTTAAGAGAGTGATGATACAATTTATTTCTTGCCGGATGCTGTAAGTTACTTTAGGTTAAGTGCTGTTCTAAGGGCTTTCAATACCCCATTCTTCCTAATCAGGGACATGAATCTGTGAAAGCTTAATTGTCCATCTCTGATAGTAGATTCACCTGATACTGGGTACAAGGTGATAGTAAACCATGATTTCATCGGTCATCTGCTACTAAGCGTTGTACTTAAGACTGCTCGTTTCATGTAGTATGAAAAGTGGACTTAAAGTAAACAAAATACTAAAGCCAAATACTAAAGCCGTCTTGAACTAGTCCCGGGGCTCCCGTCTGGCAATGACACTAGCCCCTGGCAGTTCCCTGCGTCTCTCACCGCTCCCACTCGCTGGGGTACTTGCCTTGAGCTCCGCCTGGAATTCCAGGTATGCCCTTGCTAACTTCCACATCTTCCTGGTCTTCACTCGAAGGTCGCATCACCAACGAAGCCCTTCCAGAGCTTTCTACCTAAACTGCTAGGTCCTCCAGCTCCCCTACCCCACTCAGACGTCCAGACTCTGTCTCCTCATTGATGTTACTGACCATCCGTTCATTGCACTTCTTAGCAGGACTTGCTCCCGGTTCTGTGTGTTGCTGTCTCCGTAACACAAGAACAGAGTTCAGCGTCTCCTACACGCCCAGGTATTTGGGGAAGGAGTGTATGGAAATTGCACCAACTCAATCTATTTCATTGACACTTATCAGGCACCCACACTTTGTCCCACTGGTGCAAAGGCCCAGTGCCCCTTGGCCCAGGAACAGCCAGACTTGACTAAAGGGAAAGATGATGCTAAGAAGAAGGAGAGGCGGACCTGGATGGACAGCGGCTATTGCTTCTTGTGCATTCAGAAGGTGGAAGCGAGGACACCTCCTTTTTGGGAAAGCAGGCGGGTGACAGTCTGCATTCCTCTGTGCATCTCCTGGCATGTGAGAGACGCCAGTGCCCCTTTTAACTCAGGCTCTTTTCTGTATACTTTCAAACTGTGCAAAAGTGACTGGACACGCCGTGGATTTTCTAAGGTTTTATTTATTTTATTGAAGTAATGGTGGTTTGCCACATGTGAGTGTTTTAGGAGTGCAGGCTACAGCCCCTTCAAATGTGTGTTCTCCCACACTGCGCACCACCAAGGCTCTCCCCCCCCCTCCCCTGCTTTGTAACCTCAGTTCTGCAGTTGGGGTCCAACTGAAATCAGCTGGCATTTACCTTTCACCTTCTGGTTTGTTTCACTTAGCACCATCCTGTTGAGTTTTGTTCATATTATTGCAAGTAGTAAGAGTTTATCTTTGTTAACAGCTGAGTAATATTCCATTGGTTTAACTTCTATTTTTGATGTCCAGATGAGCTGGCCATCTATTACAAAAATAATAAGGAGCATCTATATTGAAGCAAGGCATTATGCCGGTGAAATTCAGTTACAGGGAAGTGAGGAAATCTAAGATTGAGTTTAGGCTTGTTCTCCTGCCCTCAAAGAAAGTCTTTGGCTTAATGAAGGTTTACAGCTGAAGTTCCTACTCCCGGACTTTATAATCTTAAAATGGCACAGACTCGTGCATCCTGCTATTGATACGTGGCCAAAGCGGAGCCTATTTAATTTTTTTTGAGTAAAAACAGTATTGGAAAGATTTAGGGTACATTTGCATTTTGCTTCGTAAGGGCCACCTTGAGCCACCTTGCTGCGTCTTGCTGTACTCAGCCTTGCTCGTCACGAAGAGTGGGCTCGGGCTGGAGAATATGGATGGCTCTCAGCCCTGCATAGGGCAGCCATTCTATTTTTATTCTGCAACCAACCTAAACAACACATATTTCATACTTAGAGCTAATACTGAGCTGAGTTGAATTCAAACTACTGACCTGGAAGTGAACAGACTCATTTTTCTTTATACCAGATTCCTAAGCTATCCATCTCTTGATATATTCAGAAAATGAGTCTAGCAAAAGCTGTACTTTCCTGATTGTCCTCCCCCCCCATTTCTGTCTCTCTCTGATTCACTGTCTCTGCCTCTCGCTCTCTCTTTTATACATGAACATGCCCCCCTCCAGGCCCCCTCCAGATCACATCAGAATAAGCTTCTTAGTACAAGAAAAACCGAAGTACAGAAGGTGAAAATATGAGGTTCTTGATCGGCAATAGGGCTGCAGGTCTTCGGGACATCCCCAGTGGCCTAGACCTGTTTGGCATCCTCTGGGCCAAGGGCAATACCAGGGGTGATATGTGGAAGCCTTGCAAAAGTCTCCAAGGTCGTGGCGCCCTTCAGCCCAACAGGACCGAAAGTAACAAGACAGTCTTTTGGGCGGGGTACACAGAATCCCCAGGGCAGATGGGCCCTCTGCGGTGCCAGTAAGAAATGGAGAGGTAGTCACAACAGATTCGAAGCGTCTCCCTCCTATCTGCTGTTTGCACATTTAATCATACCCCAAAACAGCAGTACCAGTGTGCATTGCCTCATGGATTCTGTGAGAAAATAAAAGCCCATGAGATGGAATTTGGGTCTTTCAGGTCTCTAGAGCTTTCTCAGAAGGGTAAGGACCAACGTTCATGCCACACCTTCCCGGTGGCCCTTCTTCCCTGCCTCTGTCCTCAGTTTACCCTCCTTCCTTCCCACGTGGGCTCGCTACTCTGTATGACCCCGCCAGTACTGTGATCTTACCCAGTTGTGTAGTTTCATCTGTCCTTTCTACATTTCTAATTCCAGCCTATTGGAAACATTGCGTTTAGAGTCATTTTCGAGAGCACTATTTGATTTTTCTTTGTTAAAAATTTCAGCTAAGTTGAGTTTCCTACAGAGTAAAACTGAAATCTCAAAGATATTCAACCCTTTCTATCTGGGTGCCAACTGCCTACCGTGTTATGCCGTTTAATTATTACCCTACTTTTCAACAAATGAAGAGACTTTTGATAACCCTGCCTGGGGCTAATGCTGCTTGTTTTCCTCTGTCTGAGATGCTCATTTACTCTCTTTCCATGCTGAAACCTCACACCCATCATGGTCCAGGCCAATGGTACTTCTCCACTGGACTTCCCTTGATCTTCCCAAATGAATCAGTTTCTCACATTTGAGTGTTTCTACCATCTATTTGTATATCTCTCGTGGGACTTGTCTTGTATGAGGTAGACAGACAGACAGATGGACAGAGGGTGATAGATGACAGATGGGTGATTGGTAGGTAGGTGGGGAATTAGGTGATAGGTAGGTAGTTTTTGATTCTTTGTTCTTTCATTTTTTTTCTAGTTATTTACATACTGGGGTGAGCACATTTGTTTTTTGTAATAATAGGGTGCAAGTATTTTCTCCCAACTTGTAATTGGTCCTTTGTTCTGCTTATCGTATCATTTACTATATACTTAAAAATAGTCACAAATTTACCAAGTATTTTGTTATTGCACCTAGATTTTTCAGTCATGGTTAGAGATTTACTCCACAGGCTTTTAGGATAATTGCTCATGCTTTATCTTAGTGATGTGGATTCTAGTTTTTACACTTAAACACATGCACATATACACACACACACGCCTTGGAGATCATTTTTATGTGCAGTCGGTCTTTTTCTGAATCTTGAAATTTCCTTTGTTTGTGTACGAGGGTCCAGTTTACTTTGGTCCTTGATTTTGCTCCTGAACTGCTCTGATTTATCTGTCTCTTCGGTGTTAGTACCACACTTTTAATTCCGGAGGAAAATACCACAGAGCCTTCCTGTCTTATTTTCAAGTTGTCTTCTGTTCTGGACTCACTGTTTGCTTGCTTATGTAAACCTTTGTTTTATAGATTTCTGGCAAAGCTGGTTCTGACAATGCCTGCATTTTACTTGCTTCTTTGCGGCAATAAGAGCTCGGAGCAGCCTGGTCTGCCACTGGCTGACACTGCTCTCTCCTCGCCTGCACCCCAGAAACCCGGGCCACCTCTCCCCTCCTTTGAACCTTGTCCCTCTGGCCTCTCAAGTGCACGCTTTTCCCAGCCCCTCCAGTGTAGTTGGTGATCTTCCGGAGCCAAATATCGTCACGTTTGCTGGCAGGTGATTTTAGCTCAGACTTAGGCTCCTCACTCCTCTCTTCCATACACACTTGTCAGACCTTCACCTCTTATTCTGCAAAGATTGTGGCGCAAAATCAGTGAAGAGGATGCACTGGTGAAAATAGACATAATTCTTCTGTTTACTCCCTGGCGGGTAATAGTCCTCTGTGCCTCCTCGGCCCTAGCCCCAAGACTGGGGTTTGTTGGCTGTTGGTTTTGTTCTCTGAGTGGCTTGGGTGACCTGCAGGGACATCAGATTTGATGGCTGCCATTCCTCACCCAGAGTCTCCCCGAATAATTTGACGAGTTTATGCAGGTGACTCAGCACTGGGATAATAGGGTAGAGCTTGAGAGTTCCCGCCATTATGGCATCCTGTCTTATTTTTCAAAGGAATGTGCTATATTTGGCAGGCAGAGCAAGCAGTCATACAAGGGATGCTTGACGCATCAGACGATCACCTGAACTCTGCAGCTGCAGGCTCCATGAAAGAGGCATGAAAGAAGTGCGCAGAAAGAATGCCGACTTTTGCTTGCTCTACCATGTTACTCTCAGAGGAACGGAAGAAAAAGAAACAAACAACAGGTCTTACTGTAAAACAACGATCCAGAGAAGGACAATGAAATAGAGTTGGTGACCCCCGCAGGGTTATCACATTCCCAGTTAAGCTCCAAGTACATGGGAGCACCGAAGATCAGAGATTTCTAGTAACTCTGTGATTCCTGTTGGTGGAAATACCGTTTCCTAAGCAGACAGTAGCACTGGTAATTTGCATCATTTTTTTTTTTCTCCCAATTCACCTGTGTATTTCACACAACCAACAGAGTTCGGTGCTGTTCACTCTGCAAACAAGGCTTGATAGGGTTGTTGGAGCGTAAGAGTATCTCATGCAGTACATGCCTCCCGAGACTTCAGAGCCCAATTGAAGAGACCAAATTGTTGCCCGCAAAAGAATTAGAACATACGCCAAAGCAGTATAACTCGAGGTCAACATCTGCAAGGAAGCCAGTAAACCATCAGGTCCAGAGCAGTGAGCTAGCAGTTAGCCTGCTGCTGGCGGCCTGCCAGGCAGGAGAGGGGTCAGAGACTAAGGGAGGGGCTGAGGTTGATTTCCAGCCTCTGGAAGGAAGGAGAAAGGGCATTTGTGCTATGAATTAATTAGGAATCGACTGAAAAGAAATTTGTGTAAAATAAGCTAAGTTAAGCAAATTAGCAAATAAGTGACATATTTATTATCATAATAGAAAGCAGAGGTGTTTTATTGGGTCCAACACCAGCCCAGGTTTTTCTGGAATTGGGAGTGCTCAGTGGCCTAAGCTCTCGGTCTGTATCGTGTTTCTCCTCCAGTCTCTGCACAACGCCCCGGGGCTCCCGGGGTGTTGGTCCCCAGAGCCCGCAGGACTCACAGCGCCAGCGATCCAGCTCCTCTGGCTAAGTCAAGCACGCCTGGGCTCAGCCCTGCAGACCACCACACAAGTATTGTTGGGACCCAGATTAGTTGTTGGGCATCTGGGAAGCGTCTTCCTATCACACAGTGATCAAATGGAATCATTTCGTCATAGATGAAGCTCAGTCCTCACCTCACGTAGGGTACTACTGTCCTCGGGTGCCTTCGTCCCTGTCAAATCACCTCAAAGCAAGTCCCCAAGAAGCGCCTCTTTCTTTCTCTCCCCTGCTCCCTCTCTAAAGTACTTTCTGAATTGCTTGTCTCTGATAAATGAAGCATCAGGATTTCAAGGTTTTGTGTAGGAACAAGAGTGAGTGCGGTTTCAGCAGCACTAAGATCCATTGTGGAATGTTTGGAGAAAACACACTTTTACCTCAAGTGCTTAGGGCCAGGGATATTTTAGACAAGGAAATGAAGGCTCCCGTCGTCCTTGGCCAGCTTCACACTGCAGAAGACCCTGGGAAGTCCTCAGCTGCCTCCCACACGCCTCGGTCTCACTCATGTGCAGTTGCCGCTAAATGCTTTCAGACAACGCCGGAGGAAGCGGCCGTCAGCCCTCCTGCCTTCTGACTCCTTTTACCCCCTCCTCGAAACTCTGTCTTCTCCCAGTGTGCAAACCCACTTGGGCTTCTCTGACTACATTCTAAAAGTACATACTTTTGCTTTTTTTTCCTACTAAAAACATCTTCCACTTGCAACCCCCCAAAATATTAGGATTATGGAACGAATACGTGCTAGGACATGTAAATTATGATACATTATTGAGCACTTCTTGAAGCATCACCCCATGACTCAAAGGGCTTTGTTAAATGCCCTTGATTCTTCTCTCGACTCCTCTATGTAGACTTGGCATTCTCCAAGGAATGTGAAGGGTGTGGGAAAAGAATAAAAATATATTTGCAAAACTCCCAACCTCTCGCCTAACATACAGTGAAGATCTTGGTGCACATTTTGACCATCTCATGCGTTGGGCTTCTCTCCTTGTTGAAAATATACAGGGAAGTCATCTACAGGAAGGATTGTCCACCAAGATGTCTCCTCACTTGTCGGATGGAGAAGACACGTTTGTCTACAGCAGGCTGGAGTCTGCCCTGTGCCCTGTTTCCACTTTCTCCTTCTAATCCTTTCTGTCAATCAACAATCCCACCTATGTTGAAGTTTGCCAAGGTCACCCGTCACTTTTTAGACTCCCATCGCACAGTAGCCTCATATATTAGATAACTGTGGCGTCTACTTTCCAACCAGTTAAAATTAAAACCCAGTCTCTGTCTTAAAAAAGAAAGACACCAATATCCTTTCTCATGTCCCTTTGGGGCCAAGTTCATCGAACCTCAGTGCACAATTCCGATGTACCCGCACGTGGTCTTTATTCCTTTATAACTCAAATGCCTTCCAGTTCGGGCTGTAGCAGCTCAAGAGCTGCCAGACTGCAGTTTCTCTCGGAGTCGCTTCTACTTTACGAAGAATTGGTGTTGGGACACCGGTCATGCCCCTTGTCCACATCAGTGTCCACTGAGTGACATTACCAGGGGTCTAGAGGTCACCTTTGAAATGTCTTCTGCTGACCTCCTTTCACCTAACATCCTTCTCTGTCAAGCTCCTCTCCAGTATTTCTGTCATGCCAGGCTGGGCAGTGTCCCTGGAAGGATGTCAGCTGTGGTGTCCTGACACTGATTTACACACATCACACAGAAGCCAAGAATCCACTTTCTCCCCATTTCCCCTCAAGCACTCCTCAGAGAAGGTAGTAGGCACAGGGCGATTTAGTTGCTAAGCTGAGGGCTTACCAGTGAAAGCATCTCATTTCACGAGTGAACCAAGGTCATCTCTGGGTAACAAGCCTTCCACAGACAGGACAACTTTTCTTCTTCATGTGGATTTACATTCATCAGCAGAGTCGTATGAGAGTGTAGGCAGGAAGTGAAAACCAAATTCCATCACTAATTTTGTGATTTTAGCTCTATTATTTACCTCTCCGTTTTTTTATGTTCTGTAAAGTGAGGTTGATGTAATGCTGTTTCATAAGGTTATTGTTATGTAAATAGATTAATGATATAAGGCACTTAAAATGTGCCAAACACATTAAAGGTTCATAAGTGATATATTATTACAAATTGTACAGTGTGACATAGAAGTCCCAAGTCAGTTCTTAGCACACCAGGGTAAATTCTCAACAAAGCAATCAATAATCGAGCAAACATTTATCAGTCCTCTACCTTGTCTGGCACTGTGCTAAGAACAGTGGCTATAGGTTCTCACTTCTCAGTCATTTCTAGGAGCTGACCTAATTTCACCTTGTGATTGATATTCATTTCACAGTTGAGTAAACAGAGGTTGGGTGAATCTAATTACATACCTTGCCCCAGGTGAGACGGCTCATCAGAACAAGAATCAAAGTTAGTTAGAAGAGAGCAAGTCTCCTGAAATTGTAAGGATTTCATCTGCAGACTACCTGTAGCACAATTACCTATGGTGCTGTCAAAGTGTAGGTTCTTCATTTCTACCTGCCATCTGCTGAGTCTTGGGCTAAATGAGATGAGGCCTCATCTCAGACTCTGCTTTTTAACCATTTGAATTTTACATGGTCTAAGTACATCAAGTCAGCCATATGTGCATATGGCTAAATATTTCTGAAAAAGCTAAAGAGGAACTTTGTAAATGGTATTTACTCCAGTGAACCTCAATAATGAGCTTAGGGGGCCAGTCCAGTGCTGACACAGAGACTCTATCAACACCTTTGGATTTTGTTTACTGCCTTCTGCAAGAGACTCAGATGACACTGTGTTGTTTTTAAAATAAGAATAAAATGTGAAAAAAGAATTTCAATCATTTTTCCAGTTTTACTTTTTCTTTCACTTACATTTCCCCACTTTTTTGAAATACAGCGGACATGTGAAATTGTATGAGTGTAAGATGTACAACATCTTCACTTGCATGTTTGTACAAAGTGAAATGATTTCAGCAGAGCATCAGCTAACTTGGGGCTTGTTACTGGTTTGGTTCTGTCTGATCCTTTGTCTTGTTTTTCCACCTTCCACATATAAGTGAAAAAGTGAAACCATCTGGTATTGTCTTCTCCTTGTGACTTATTTCACTTTGCATAATCCTCTCCAGTTCCACCCATGTTACAAATGGAAACGTTTGTCTTTTTACTGGGTGAGTAGTATTCCACGATGTACATTCTACATTTTACTAGTCCCTTAGTCTATCTCTGAACACTTAGATTGTTTCCATAACTTGGCTATTGTAAATAGTGAACATGGGAGTTTATCTATCCTTTTGAGTTAGGGTTCTGCATTCTTCAGGTGGATACCTAACTGTGCAATTGCTGAATCATGTCGAAGACCTAATTTTAACAGTATGTCAGATGATTTTTGAGTTAAAATAACCATGCGGTGTTGCATCTACTTCTTTCTGGGGAAGGATATTAAAAATCATAGGCATTTTGTTAAAGTCATATTTTGATATACAAAATTTTCAAACTATTAAAATATGTGTGGTAGATGATATGACCAGTGAAATATTTTTAAAAATCGATAAAGCACTCTTTAGGAGTAAATCAAGGGATTTCAGGGCACAAAATTTGGACATAAAATTCTCGCCTCACAGCAGACTCCCTGTGCCTGGCCTATGGGAAACTGCTTCCCTCGGAGTAGAGCAGTTCATGTTGGACCAAATTCACTGCGAGCTGCAGAAATGCAGTGCGTGTCTGTGTGTCAGCTGAAGAACAGAACCTGACTCAATACTGCTAAATTACCTCTCAATTGCTGCATGTTTATCAGTGACCAATATCGAAGTGCTCTGTGAGGGAGCTAATTTAAGTCACACATCCTAGACAACTGAGAGAAGGGAAGTGTTTTCGACATGGCTGCCAGTCCGTGCTCCTCCGGCGGGGCTCACGTTGGAACAGGTTGGCCATTTCATCTTCTGCCCAGTGCCCCGGGAGAGGTGATATCCACCGGGCCACCACCTCAGCCTCCCCAACTTCCCCACCTGTGGTGTACTTAAGTGTGTGGTAGCACGTTCTTGAGGGTGGAAAAGTCTACACATTCAAAGCTGATCATATTTCTGGAAAATTTCTTAAAATCTCTCATTCTCTGTTTCCAAAATACTGTTATAGAAGTGTTGATCTGAATCACCCGAATTGCTAGATTAGTGAAGATTCTTAAGGCTGAGCTCCACGGAGCAGGATGCATGGAGATGAAGCCCGTCATCTGTGTTTTCTCCAGATGACCTTTGTGCACATTACAGTGGAAGGTTGTTGTCCGCTCTATGGCTTTGTTTGAGTAAAAAAGGCTGAGTCTTCGAGTCGAATTTAGGCTTTCTGTGTGCTAACCTTCTGCTCCAGAGCTCCCAGTCATGCTGAATTAAATTTGAGTCATTAACTCATCTTGGAAATTTGGAGCGTGTGTGCTGTTATTCAGAAGGGGACTCTTGTTGGAGAGGGTGTTCCACCCTGAAGCCTTTGGACCCCAGGGCCTCGGCACTCTGGCTTCTTGCTGCCATGCAGATGATCCTTAGGGGAACAGAAGCAGCACACCCCTGGTGTCTGTGGGACTCCTCAATGCTCGATCAACCCAAGCTGCCTTCCAGAAGCCCATTGGCTTGTGCCAGAACAATGAAGCAAAGCACCCTGGTGGCTGAGACAGCCTTTCTCCAACCTGAAGGAGGAGGCTTGGGTGCTAAGAACTCTCTAGTTTAGAAGATGTAGCCAGTGGCTCTCAGGCCATGCCACCTACTCAGCCCGATGTGTGCTGTTGCAACTGGAGGTTCAAGTCGTACTTGAAATCCCCACTCAGACTGGGGCACTTGAGGCCTAACAAGGAACACCATGTGCACTTCTTGGGGTGTGGGAGGAAAGCAGAGTCCAGCAGAAAAACCACGCACAGTGGACTCGCTGGGAATCTCTCCGGTCATCGGTTGTGTAATGAAACAGCA
Organism: Condylura cristata; assembly: GCF_000260355.1. Lineage (NCBI taxonomy): Eukaryota > Metazoa > Chordata > Mammalia > Eulipotyphla > Talpidae > Condylura > Condylura cristata. The sequence goes on along the minus strand of NW_004567117.1, from coordinate 46,349,693 downwards.
CTGGCTGAAGGAAATGGCAGCATTTCAGTCCTCTGTGTGGATGAAAGCTTCTCTCCAAGAGGCAAGCTGTCAGCACAAAGCTCTGTAGGTAACTTTCTCTGTAGCCATTTAAATCTTGTTTCTAACATAATCAATGGATTGTACAAAGGGGCTTTGAATGAAGGTGACAACGACTTTACGGATCATCGGAACAGAACTGGGGTCCATTGAGCCGTTCGGCCCATCTGGAAACATCTGTTGAGGCCCTTGGAGCATCTTGCTGGGCCAAGTGGTTGGCTTAGTGTCTGGACTCTTGACTTAAAGAATCCCATGAGCAAGTGATGTTGGTGAAAATAGCAGAGAAGGTATCTCCAGGGTCTGTGGAAACACTACATATGGGTGAGGTGTAGGGAATTCTCAGAATTAGTTTTTTCAGAACTCTGGAAAGTATTCAAAAGGCTATAGGAAAATCAAGAAAAAGGGAGAACTAGGTCAAAATCGAAATGATGGAAAAAGACATTCTATGCAAATTGTAACCTATGTAGTTACACTACTGCCAGACAAAGTGTTCTTCATCAAAGCTAGTTATGAGAGACAAAGAATGTCACCATACCTTGATAAATGAAGTGAAGGGATATGACTATCAACTTTACAGAACTAAAAGGATTATAAGAGAGTACTATGAAGAACTGTAGGTCAACAAATGAAAATGAAGCTATCTAGATTAAAAGGCTAAAACAGGTCCTCCCTGGTGGCGCAGCGGGTTAAAGCACAGCACTGAGAGGCTTAAGCCACTTCCACATGAGTTTGATTTCCGCCTGCCCCGGAGGTGACCACATGGCGCGGCAGACCTCTCCTGACCGGCCCGCTGCTCCCCTCAACAGTGTACTTTATCGATCTGCCTGTTCTGTTCCCCGCTCTGTCTCTGGTGAGGCCTCTCCTGCCCCTGAGCCTCTGGTGGCCTGCACCCCAGTTCTGTATGCACAAATAAAGAAATCTTAAAAAAAAAAAAAGTCTAAAACAACCAGAAGACAAAGCCTAACTTAAGAAATGGAAGACTCCTAACAAAACTACATGTTAAAATACTGAATACAATAATTAAAAACCTCTCAATGATGACAGAAAGAAGTCCAGTACGAGATGATGTTGGTGAATTCTACCTAACACTTGAAAGTACTTGTAATTCTCAAATACTTTTCAAAAATATGTCAAAAGTGGGAAACAAAGAATACTGTAAGGTGGCCTGACATAATGGGAGCAAATACTTGCAATGATCGATCTGAAAAGGCTCTAATAGCCAGAATGTATAAAGGAGTCATGACTTTCAGTAAGGAAAGACAGAGTTTTATTTATCCACGGGCCACGGATTGAGTAGACAGCGCTCCAGAAAGACACACACATGTTCAATGCATTGGAAAGATGTCCATTTTCACGAGTTATTAGAGAAATGCAATCAAAACCACACCCACAGGGATGGCTGCGCCTTAAAAAAAAAAGTCATAGTAAATCTTTTGTGAAGCCGTGGTGAAATGAATCCTAAAATGTTGGAATGTGCAATAGCATCGCCACCGTGTTTTGGCTTCGAAAACGGACACATGGAACCATCACATTCCCTAACAATCCTAGCAATGCAACTCCTCCATGAATACCCAGAAGAACTGAGAGCAGGTCCAAATCTTTGTACATGATTGTCCATAGCGACGCTATTCCCTGCATGGAAACATCTCCAATGCCTAGCAGTGGATGCACAGACACCATGCAGGATGGGCATACAAGAGGATATTAGTCAGCAACAGAATG
>NW_004567117.1:46332164-46347814 GCF_000260355.1 Condylura cristata | reverse complement strand
CATGGAAACATCTCCAATGCCTAGCAGTGGATGCACAGACACCATGCAGGATGGGCATACAAGAGGATATTAGTCAGCAACAGAATGGAAGAATTTACTGCATGATGTGGATGAGCCTTTCAAAGGCATTAAGTGATAGAAATCAGATGTAAGTAAGAGATCATTGATTCCACTCTTATGGACTCTCCCCAAAGGGTAAATTCAGAAAACAGAAAGCCGTTGGGGAAGGGGGCGGGAGGGAAGTTGACTGATTACTTCGTGGACATGGGGCTTTCCTCGCTGGCCCCTGACCTCACGAGGCTGCGCTTCCTTCGGACTCCAGGGAGCTTACCCGCAGTCTCGAGCTCCGGAGGGCGGAGGGCGGCGGCTCTGCCTTCGAGGCCGCCTGGGCCATGTGCTGCCCGGTTGCGCTGACCCTGTGAGCAGAAGGCTCACAGGTTTACCCCTTGAAGAGAAGATTGATGCTGTCCACTGCTCCTACGATTTCTGCCACGTGCCACGGGCCTATTTGGGGGCGGTTAGACTTGTCAGAAATGACTTGTCAAAGACAGCGGGGCACAGGACTCTGTTGTTTTGTCGTGGCGTTTTATATTTTCATTATACACAATAATCTACAATAATCTCTTCTAAAAAAGACTGGAGGTGATTTCAGCACAAATATAAATCAATCATGGTTATGGCAATGAATTAAATTAAACGACTGCCCTGTTTGGCTCCGCGGAAGCCCCGCGAGCCTCGCCTCAGAGCCGGGCCTCCCGCCGGGCCGCGTGTCCTCTCCCACTGCGCACGGGCCGGTTTGTTGCTGTTGTAAACTTGTATTTGGGCGGACATCGCTGTGTTTAATGCTTCTTCTCATCTTGTTGTCATGGATTCTTGTGTTCTGTTACTTTGCAACCAACGCTGTAACTCCAGGTCTGTCTCCACCCCCAAGTCCCTCTTGTCAACTCCCGGTCAGCCCCGCATCGATCCAGAGCTGGGCAGAAATGAGACTCCACTTCTTCACTGCTGGTTAAGAGCTGTCAGAATCCTCTGGGGGAACAAGTGAAGACCACTGCTTCCCACGCAGCATTTGTAGCACAGAAAACCTGCACAAAGGGGCATTTCCACATGAGGGAATGGAGGGGCCGGTATTGAGAGGGCCCCTGGGGGCCAGGAGGACCCTTCCCTCAGCCTTGGGTGTCAAGGTAGACATGCTGGAGCCTGCGTCAGCTGATCTTTGTCCTGGCTCAGGAGCGGCACTTGGTTACATCCCTGTATTCAGTGTTTTACCATGTAGTTTTGTTAAGAGTCTTCCATTTCTTAAGGGATGAGGGGAAACAGCTCTCGCCTTATATGCCGGGAAATGTGGAAAGGTTTATCCAGGAGAGTAAAAATGTAAGGGAAATACTGTCTCCATAGTAATATTTAGTTTCCAGTTTTCTCAGTTAAAACAGAGGGAAATGATTCAGGTTTTGTAAGACGGCAAAATGAAGAGAACTTTTACTAAGTAGCTAGCATGCAAGCAACCCGCACATGTTAATTATTTTACCCATTGGTATACTTTATTTTTCTGAAGTTTAGGTGAACAAAGCAAGCCTCAGCTCAACCTCAAGGTCTTGGTCTTAACCAACTGATGGAACTAATGGGGGTGGAATTAAAAAGCAAAAGTCCCTGGATGCTTTTTGGGCAATCAACTGGCTCCCAAAGAAATTATCTTTCATGAGGGCACCTTTGTTTAGTGCATTTAGCTTGCTCACCCAGAATGAAGATGAAGCTATAGTCTTTTGGCGATTGGCATTTAGACATTCCAATTTTACCTGTTTAATAAGGTGAAAGTCTCTGTTGCTTGTAATTTTCCACCTAATCAGATGTGCTGACATTGAACTAATCACTTTATTAGGCTCACCTGAATGCTGAGCCTTGGGGTAACACATCCTCCATGTTGATTTCGTGATTCCAAAGCAGTCTTGCTGTGTTCAGCTCAGAGCCCTGAGTCTTGCACCAGACAGAAAAGCTCTCAAAGACCCTCCTTGTTGCTTATTTTGATCCTTTGTCCAGCTTACACTCCAGCTCCCAACCTGCCAACAACTTCTCCCATGTGTAACGCTGATTCCTATTTCTGTGCTTTGCCCTTGTATTTGCCAGCTGGTCTCCTTCGAAAATTCTGTGATCATCTCAGCTCTTTCCAGGTAGGGCACATCCTCAGCCCTGCAACCTTACTTAACGTTCACATCATACCTTATTTCGGTTCTGTTGAAATTTTCATCTGTCTTTCTTACTAGATGATTCATTCAGTGAAGACGCTAGTTTTCTTGCCAACTCTTAGCACAGAGCCTAAGACGTAGTGTGTCCAGAGCAGGACTGGTGTTTGTCACACAGACAAAGATGTGATGATCTACAAAGACACAAATACTTTTCATAACAAGGAATGTGAGCTTGAGCCCCATGTGAGTGAAAATATGTCTTGGGTTTTTGCATGCAATTGTGGAAAATTTAAAAAAGCTTGCTTTTCTTCCACCCTAGCTGTCTGTGAGAGATAAAAATGCAATGAGAAATGTGAAAAATACAACTTTAAGTATTACCCTGGGCAGATGCAGCATTACCGGCTCTTTCCCCACTTGAGATACGTGTGATGATTGCGTAGTGTAGGTCAGCATGTTGGCTTTGTTTTTGTGAAGAAACCCTCTGTTAACCTTTTGGTGTGTGTGTGCAGTGAAGTCTTCTTGTACGTACCTTTTAAGCATGCAGGTGAGGCCCCACAGCCCAACCCATTCCACGTTGGGTTTGCCCTATAACAGACAGGAATGTTCAGATAAAAATCTAAAGTTGACTGAAGTATTTAGACATAAGACTCCAAAGACGTCAAAACAGTGAAGCAACATCTTCAAAGATAGCATCAAAGATAGTGTCTTTCATAGACACCACAGTGCATCCGGGAAGGAAGCCCTGTTGGCGAAGTAGGGGAGGTGGAAAGAAGGCTTTTTTTTTCTTGCTAAGGAAGGAATTTTATAAGTCTTGGAAACAAGCCAAGTGAGTGAAGAAAATGTGGTGAAAGAGAAAATGATTGCAGGACTAAAATCAGAAAGGCAGATCAATACGGTCTAGCTAGACGCTGAAGTCTTAAGGCGACAGAAATATGTTTGATAAGCTTGGGAGGCAGCACGGGTTTTCACGCTAATCCTGGAAATGTCATTTAGAAGATTTAGCTCCTAATCCTCCCTCCACCCGTGGTCTCTGCAAATGTAGACCATCGCTCAAGTCCCCTATTCTTTAGTTGGACAGCATGCAAAATGAGGTTAGTGGTGCTTCGCATGTCCTGGTGCACAAAACTGTTATAAAGGTTAATAAAATATTTTACGGATGTCTTTAGACTAGTGAATTAGTTTTAATGATTTTAAATAATATTGCTTGAAATAAGTCTGCCTTCACCGATTGATTTAGTAGGCGACTCGATCCGTAGGTCTGCACTCTCTCTAGTGGGTGATTATCACACTGGATTAAGCCATGGGTTGACCAGTGATGCCAAAAGACAGAAGCATTCGATTTGCTAGATGCCACTGTGATTAAGGACTCAGCTAGCGGAGCCGAGAGGTCAGGGTTCAGCTCCCAACTCCGCATTTGCTTTCTTTTTTCTTAATTTTTTAAAATTCATGGTGGTAACATGGGCTTAACAGCCTGTGTACGATGCACGCCTCTCCAGGTACCTGTCCCCACCCCACCCCCACTGCACCTACTGCAGGCCATGGAGGGGCCCCGAGGACCACAGGTGGCAGTGGACTCCAGTTGTTGTATCTTAGTTCTGTGGACATGTTGAATGAACATTTTTGTGCTTCATTTTGCTTATTGGTAGAAGAGTTAGTATTAACACTCTCCACATGTAGTTACTGTGAGCATTACATTATATAAAGTACCTATATCATTTTGTGATATAAGGTCAGCATTGTTATTACATTATAAATAACTATAATGTTACCACATTATACAGTTATTATAAATAAATGCATTATAATGAGATTATAAAGACTGAGTTGGATTGAGAAGCACGGACATTAAGTCCAAGAAATGTTCCTATGATATGGGTATGAAAAGAGAAAAGATTGCCCATTAAATTAAGATGCAGGATGCAATGTTTGCATGGTGCTTGTCCTGGGCACTGCATGACAAAGGCAGGAGTAGTGGCGACAGCCTCACCAAGGGCTTTAAAGTAAGTGATGTGAGTAAGTAATGTGCTGCGGTCTGCTTTCTACCTGTCAGAATTCCAGCATCTTCTTGGGGCCACATGGCGTCTCCCTCTAGCTGTGAAGGAAGTCCCACGTGTCCTGCCTGCCTCCTCTGTTTGCTGATTAAACATGGCTGGTTTCTATGTTGACACCTCGTGGCTTTGTGATCGCTCATGACAGACTTGCGTTCCTCAGTTGTGGCCCTGCCCCCACCCACTCCTGGGGACATGTCACACAGGACAGACTTGGTCATCACAGCTGGGGCAGGGATGCTACTGGCATTGTGGGGTGGAGGCAGGAGGTGGCTTAATCTCGGCAACAGACAGGGCAGCTTTCTCTGGCCAGGAAAGATTTGGTCCGCCGTGGCAGGGGGGCTGCTTTGAGAAACTGCTAGATATGACGTCTTATCTGAGCACAAAGAAAATGCCCTATTTACTTTGTATCACTTGTCTGGCACACAGATGTGAGCATAAAGATTTATTGAACTGAATGTCGAACGCATGCAGATGTAAGATACGCACAACCCATGTGATCTATGCTCAGTCCTGTAGGGAAAGTCATTGGGGCAAATGTCAGGTGCGTGGCTTCCTGGTTAGGGATGTCTTCTAGAAGACATCTGCCTCGAGATGCCAAGCAAGGGTGACGATCACAGTGTTTAGTCACCCGACCATGCAGGCGCAGTCACTGGGCTGAGACGAGGCTGGGACAGCCAGTGACGTCCTCTGGTAGGTCCAGCTGAGTCCTGCAAGTGACCACCCTGAACACAGCCACTCACCGCCTCGGGCTCCAGGCTGCAAGGTGCTCTTTGAAGGAGTGTTAGCGGCATGACGCCCCAGGTTATGTGAAGAGATCCTGCCTTAAGACCACGGAGCAAAGTCACTAGACCAGGAACTTTGAATTCAGTGTCCACCATCTGGCCAAATTGTTTTGAGCACTATACCTTAAGGAACAGAAGTCTGGAGTCATTTGAATGTTTAAAGCACAATTCTGCTCTTTACAATCAATTTCTCCATTTACCTCATCACCACACATGATACTATTTCCTCATTTGGTAAATTGAGTTAAAATGCTGTTCACATATCTAAGGGTTATATAAATGGAAATTTTATCCCATGTGAAAGGTAAAATTCTCCTTTGAATGATCTCAGAATGCACTGTCACCACGGACTTCATGATAAGCATTCAGTTAAATATTCAACATGGCTCCTTGGGCCTGTTCTTTAATAATACATTCAGGGAATTAAAAATTGGTTGTGAATGATTTTTCTCCTTACAGAATTATTATGTTTTCTGCTAGTCACAAATTTAGGAACCATAAGCTAGTTCTTAAGGCTATGAAAATTGTGCTTCATTTCTTAACCTGTCTCAAGTCTCAAGTGTTACCCCAAACTAGGCTTTAAAAGTCAAGTTTTCAGGAGGGATTTCTTAATTAGCTTTAAATAAGAGAGAAGTATTAACATCTGCTGTATCTTTTTTTTTTAATTTTTCAAATAAAGTTAAGACATTCCAGTACTAAGCAATACGGTCGTCTATTTTCGTTCTGAATGTGCAAGAATATGCCATTGGATTGACAATGCAGGGCATAATATTTGAAATTAATAGGATGATTCTTCCCAATTCATGTGGTGGGATTGCCTTGGAAGTATAGTCCATTGGAAATTTAGGAAACCTAATTTAACATAAGCATTCTTGATTGCACAGCAAAAATAAATTAACGGACAGCAACCACAGAAAGTGCCTGTCAGTGTTACTGGCAAAGAAGACCTCACCTAGCGGACCTAACATTAGCACCCACGCAAAGAAACGTGCTCACTGCTCACTCGGTTATTTGTGCGTGTCGCACACAGCAGATAACGAGCCATGTAGGATAAAGAAGGCAAAGTGGAGTCTAAGCTATGAAACCTCTGAATAGTTTGTTACTTATTCAGCTTATTTCCACATTTCCGTGAATACAAGCTTTCCACTTCCGCACTTGCAACAGTGCCGTTCAAAGCGTTCTTTTCCGGATGTTCTAAGCTTCGCCTCTACCCCCCTCAAGGTCACAGTAAGCTTTCCGTTCTATGTCACATGGAGTCTCACTTCCAAACCCCTCCTCCTGTCGATCCTGACACCTTCTGGCTCCGAGGCTAATGTTCTCTGGAATAAATGTGAGTACTTAGAAAAAAATGCATAAACGACAAGGTAGCAAGCCGTACAATGGGAGTCAGCGCAGAGTTCCTGCATTAAGGGTGAGGAGTTCCCCTCTGTGAGTTCACATCAGTACTGCAACGTTTTGGCATCCTCCGGCGATGGCCTGCCTTTTCCCTTTGCCGTCTGTTATTTATTAGAACATTAAAGGTAATCCAAATGTAAGCTGTATTTTGATGAGAATTTCAAAAATGTTTTGAGAAGGCCATTTGTTTCCCTCAACCCTTTATACATTTTCAGTCAAAACCTAAGTTTTACTTCAAAAAGAATAATATGAGCTGTACCATGAATAAAGGGGTGGGCCTTAGAAAGATGACGCTAAAGAGAAAGAACAAATATTGGGGCGCCACGCGTTTGTGGAATATACAGACAACAGCAAGCCATGAGGTGTGGTCGCAAAATGGCGGTCACTGGGGGGAAGGAGGGTAGGGATGGGGAGAAGGGCTGGTTGGTTGGGGGTATGTGGCGACTGGACAATTGGTAGTTGACACGGTGAGAAAATATACGTAATGCTGCAGTCTCTGATGTTGTCTCAATAAAATAGCAAATGGCTTTCTCAATGTTCTTTTATCGTTACCGTGGGGAAACAAAACCAAAAACCCACCACGGATTCTCTGGTTCAGAATTACTGTTTCTCGCCATTGAGCAATTTTATATGTGAATGAATCTTTGCACAGCCTTTTCGCCAGTCTCTGGCCCCTGCTTTCTCCTTCATTCTACAGCCAAACCAGATTATCTTTGCAAAACCCAATCATATCATGTCCCCAGCAAAAGGCTTCATCCATGTCTCTGGGTGAGCGAAGTCTTCTCCACCTAGAAATCCACCCGGAAAGCACGACCTCGCAGAGCCTGCAACCGCCTTTGCTTTTCTCGGCCAAGTGTGATGCAGCTGCGAGTCCCTTCCAATGAAATGTGCTTGCTTGTTCTGGTCGCGCTCACTGCAGGCATCTGCCTGGGAGACGCCGCTCACACACAGGCAACAGTTGCTTTGGGAGGAAGTTCCCTGATGGAGCCGCTATTGGTTTGGAGCTCATAGTTCAATCCCTCTGAACAAGTCAGGGCCACGGGTCACCGATGACGAAAATGAAGCAGCCTTACTAGCTGTGTAACTAGACATTGGAATTGAGCTGGCTGGATGCTTGTTTTCATGGAGTTGGCCAGAGAGGCGCGCGGTAAATGCTGCTGAGCTCTGCTGCTGTGTTAGCCGGACTCCAGTCAGTGCCGAGTCGGGGGGATGCAGGCTGGTTGGGTCTCGGCAGCTTTCCACAGCAGGTGGCCCCAGTGTCCACTGCTCCCTGTGCCTCCAGGACCCAGAGGCAGCGATGTAGAATCAAGGGCAGACAGAAAGGGGCGTGCGCAGGGGCCACTGGACACTGACCAGAGGCGATGGCCAGAAGCCTGCAAGGGCCTCCCAAGGGCGCTGACCGCAGGGCCGTTGGGGCTCTGGGCTGGCTGCTTTCCCAATGCTGATGTCCCAGCGCCTGGGACATTTTTCTTACCTTGTGCTCATTTCTCTGGCATCAATTGGAAGTCACTAACAGGATCAAGTAAAATATTATATAAACGACAAGAAATTATGACCACTTTGACCTAAAAATGTGAAGACGAAACATAAGCTCCCCATCATTGAATCACCTGGAGAAAAGCCGCATTAACAGACGACGTGCACTTCGAGAAGTTGAAGATTTCTGTGCATATGTATGAGTCGGTGTATTTTTAAAAATAATTTGTGGCCTCTATGGTGCATGCTGTTACCCAGCACTCTGCTCTCTGCGCCTCACGGTGGATATTTCTTATGCTACACGCCAGGGTCGCCATCCCACTTAATGCCCAGGCTGCACCATAGGGGCCGGCAGGCTTTTCCCACGCATTAATTGGAAGTCACTCACCGGATCATGAAGTGAAATAGTATAGAAATGGCAATAAATTATCACCACTTTGACCTAAAAGTGTGAAAAAGAAAACAAAAGCCACATTTAGCACATCCCTTCTCTAATCAGTGCATCAAACCGTTGCCTCAAAGTCTGGTTGGAAGAGCTGTGTCAAAAGTACTTAGAATTTTTTCCTTCAGTGTAGCATCTTCCGCATGTGCGGACCAGACTCGCAGTCCGACGTGAGATTCAGCGTCGTGTAGCTGGCAACTCGGCGAGAGGAGGCCCTCGGCGCTACAGAAGCAGTGCCCTGAAGCCGAGAATAGGCTTCCCCGGCGCGCCTCCAGCTTCCGGGCAGACGGGGCGCGCCCAGGCCTCACGTAGTGTCTCCAGCGGCCGGTGAACAGCTGTGCAGCCAAGTCCCCCGCAGGGTCTGCAGGCGGGGGTCGCTGGACCTTCTGGAAACTGGCGCCGAGCCCCAGCGCAGCCGCCCTAAGTGCAAGCACTGAAGGACAGCAGAGATGTGAAGTATCTGAAGCCAGTGTGTTAGCGTGAAAAAGTAACTTTTGGTATATTTAGTATTTTACATCAAGCTTGACTGATATCATGTTTGCTTATGGAACTCTGCACTTTGGGGGTACAACCTCACCCCTCCAAAGGTGTATTTGTGTCCATCCCTGCCAAAGACTTGCACAGACAATAGCCCATCCTCTTCCTCTGCTTCCTCTTCTCTCCCTGCTTCCCTCCCCTCTGGTGACCACCATTTCTTCACAGAGTCTGAGTTTTTTTTGCTGGGTTTTACCAGCCATTTACTCTGAGTTTTTATATTCCACAGATGAGTTACATCACCCCCTGATTGACTCTCACTTTGGGGTTTATCTCAGCATCAGGTTCCATCCATATTGTTAGAAAACGCAATACTTCATCTTTTCATTAGCTCAGTAGTACTCGGCTGGATGCATCTTCCACAGCCTTTTTATCCAGAGATGGGCATTCAGGTAGACTCTAGGTCTCGGCTGTTGGGAATGACGCTGCTGTGAACAGATAGGTGCGATCTTGTGTGTTTTTTTTGTTCATATTCCTCGGATAAACATTTACGAGTGGATTGTTGCTCCATATAACATTCCCATTTTTAATTTTTTAAGAGTCTCCATGTCATCTGCCTCAGAGTCTGCACCAGGTGACCCCTACAACCAATGATGGTTCCTTTCCCCACATGCTTAACTGCGCTGGTGGCTTTTGGTCTTTGGGATCAGGGCCATTCTCATAGGGTGAGGTCATGGAGCATGTCTTGGTTTGCATTTTTCTAACCGTAAGTGATATTTTAGAACATTAATATTGAAACAGTTGCCGTTATACGACATTCTCTCACTCCCTCTCAGATCCCTTTCACTTTTCAGTTTCCACTGCCCTTGTCTTTGGGCCATTTTGGCCTTTTTCAATCTGAGCTCATAGTCCATGGTCTCTCTTGTGCAACTATTTTGTGGATCCTTGGTTGTATATGCATGAAGTGACTCCCCCCAACCCAAGTCACATAGGGAGACATCCTCCGATGCCTCACATGTCACACATAATCAGAATCAGACTTTCCCGATAAGTGGATCTAGCCATGTCTAGAACATGACTAAGAAGCTTTTTTCTCAAAACATGCCCATCAAATCAATGTAAAGAAATAATTTGTTATGAAAAAAGCAAAAGCTGAAAAAGAGAGATAATTTCTTACACGTTTTTAGACAACAAAAGGAAATTCAAAACAATGGAGAAGATGACAAAGAAGAATAAAGGTTTGCTCGGACAACTTAAAAATCACCTCACCGCTTTCTTTATATTCTGTTGAGAATGTAAGTTACTCTTAATAGTGATTTATTTAGCATCCATGAGTCATGAGATTTCTTTGGGGAAACTGCCTTCTTTCATTTTTAATCTAATCAACAAGCTCAGAAAATTTTTGGGTAAAAACTTAATCATAGAGGTATTGAAATTTTCCTTGACATACTTTTCAATAAATGGACCTGCAGTGTAAATACTCTTGTCATTTGAGGTCTATCAATGCATCAGAGCACTAAGAATATGGCGCCTGCTTTCCAAGTATGGAAATCATCAGGGTGACTTCCTAAAGAAACCAAGAACCAAGACAGTGGCAGAGAATTCACTGAAATTCTGATGCTCACGGAGATGCACTGAGATGCTGTACACATTCTCCTCTGAATTTTTTTTCAGCTGGAAAGTATTTTGTGTGTATCAGTTGGATGTAGAAACCCATCAGGGTAAAAGAGAAACAGGGGGAATGGAGAAATGCTATAAAATGAAGTGCATTTAGAAGACAGCACCAGATTTCATGTGTGGGCCTTGCTAGAATACTGAATTAAACATATATACTAAAGCAAAAAATTCCTTGAGCCTACAGGAAACATCTGAATATGGACAAGGTACTAAATAATATTTAACTAACACTAAGTAACTAAGCTAAATGTGTTAGCTAGATTAATGGTATGTTGCTTAAAATTTAAATATTTTCAGTTAGAAATTCATAAGAAAGTTTTACTGGAAAAATGATATCATGTATGGAACTTGCTTTAGAATACTTCAGTAAAAAACTTTAAAAATTGAACACATAAGCAAACAATAATTACCATGCCGTCCAAACAAGGAGGGCTGATGAACAAACATGATGGACATCCTGCTCATAATGATGGTGTCATGTCACTGAAGAATATTCTCTTTATGTTTGCTTTGAAGTTTCTACTTAATAATCAGAAAAATTAATTATCTAATTTCTTTTTTCTACAACAATCATTTTCTTCTTACTGATATCATCCTTTTAGCCTATGCAAGTGCTGCCAGCGGTCACGTGTTAAAAAGCGAAACAACAGCAGCACAGAGATGTACTTACTTCCTCTTTCCCCCCAATTTCTTTATTGCAGTTTATTGTCAGCCACATTTATCTGTCACACCCACTGGCCAGTGCATGCCACCTCCAGCCCTTCTCCTCTGTACTTGATGGCCTTGGCATGTTCTTCCCCCACTCCTTTGCTCCTGATGTAAAAGGCTTCGAAGTGGTTGCATGTTTATTGTGCTTTGCCCTCTGGGTTCTCTTGAACCTAATCTACTCAGGATCTTGCTTACAAGAATGCAGTGCGGTCCCGTCCACCATTCTCAGCAAAACTTCTCTTGGATATTCCAATGGGCAGTTCTTACTTGTCTTACTTTAATGCTGTGGAAGATTTATTCCTTTGTAATGGACTTTAGACACTTCCCCATATTTTTACAATACTTCTCTAGTGGAGGAAATTTTTCCACTTGACAGAAAGATTTTAATCAGTTGCTGGTTTCAACTGAAACACACACACACACACACACACACACACTTTTACTGTTTAGAGTGGATATAAATAACATGAATCTATATTAAGTGTAGAAAACTTGATATAAACCTCAGCTCTCGGTGACCCCACCCACGGGGAGAGGGGTCTATCGTTGTGCACACGTTTCCCAGATTGCCAACATGAACCTCATTGTGGATCATTTGACTATGTGTTTGGCATCATTCACACTTTGAATGAAAACTATCACTATGCGCCATTTCACCTTAAATAGGAAAGCCTACACTTACAGAACATTCTTTTTTCAGTTATTTATTACCACTTAGCAGACCATTCTGAGATTAAGGGCTTAAAACAGAAACATGTGATAAATTTCATGACATTGTGCATCAGACATTTGGGCAGGTCTTGGCAGCTCTTTCATCCATCTGGTGTTCATGCCACTCAGACTGAAGCTGGGGGTGGGGGTGCTGACGGATCGGGACACTTGACTCACGTACTGCTCATGGAGAGCATGAGTGGGCCTGGGTAGGTGGATGGCCCCGCAGGGACTCTCCTGCCCCCCACGTAGTGGTCTCCTGGACCTCCTCAGACTCTCACAGGAGCAGACCTGCCTACTCACAGTGTCTCTGGGCTCGAGACACCAAGGCAGGGCTTTTTCCAGAAGTAGCATTGCACCCCTCCATTGTCAGAGGAGTCCCAGGCCAGCCCCCATCCAAGGGCAGTGGAAATAGACCCAGTTTTCAATGAACTAGATTGCAACCACCTTTACCTGCCATGACTTTGAAACACCTTTATATATCAATATTATCCTTTCATCATCTAAAGTTATGATTTTAAATGAAAGTCATGATTTAAAACGATTTAAAAATAAACTTAAAATCAGAATTCCTATGATGCCAGAAAGAAAAAAAAAATAGTAAAACCACCCCCATAGGAAACAGAACTTTGCACTTTCTCTTAAGATCTTTCACACATGTTCAGAGCACTTCACACATGTTCAGAGTGCATGCCTATGGGGCATAACTCCCTGCTAGGAGCAGTCCAAAGCATTAGTTTAGAAACTCTAACTCTTTCCTGAATGCTGTGATAATCCCTACTCTCAATAATTCAGATGCCAATTTTATCTGTTCCTCAGTGGTCTGTGAGTGGTCTCTATGTTTGATTCCTTGACATATGACAGTTTTCCTCCTGGAATTATTTGTCATTTTGCACACAATGGTATCCCACAGATACTATAAAATATGTCTCCTTCCCTCATTCTCATTGAGTCTGTTTTGTTTCAAGAGATTTAAGTACAAAGTGGTAACATGTGATATTGCTATGGTATTTAGGTAATTAATTCATGCAGCATGAAGAGTCAGTGGCCAGAATCAGTTAATAGTTTCTTAGTGAACCTAACTTACCAGGGGCCACTTAATTGAATAAGGTAATCCTGAAGGTCTGTAAATGAAGTGAGAGAATTAGATACACGTGTAGAATGGGTCGAGGTTGAATTTATAATCAGTGTTCTGCGGTCAAACAAAAAACACTGTGAATTTAGTTTAGCTCTTTAGATGAGGAAATATTAATATGGTGGCTTTATATGGAAAAAAAAAATCAAGACTTCAGTGTAAATCCTTTCCATTGGTAATGATCTGGAAGACCAAAAGGAACTCGCTGTAAGAATGGCATTAAGTTAACTCAGATATTTTCCATCAGTGGTGGAAAATTCATCATGTGTAATTAATGAAACCTTGTGCCTTTATAAACTTTACAAGCTGGAGATATAAAAGGTTTCTTAAAAAAAAAAAAAAAAAAAGAAGATACTTCAAAGCCCATAGATTGTAACGCTGATCCAGAGCAGAATTCTTCAAAGAAAAATCAGACAGTGAGCTCTGTCCTCAATACATCATCCCTTTGTGTCATTGTCAACTGATTTGTGTCAATGGAATGTCTATGGTGTTACTCCGATTTTAGAGATTTTTCTGACAAAGGGGAAAAGGAAATCCTAAATCCTTAAGAAGATTAATCCAATTAGTAACTAAAAAAGAACAAGTTCATTCAACCTCCTTGGGAAGCATATTTAGTATCATAAAAGTTCTGTGTATGCATTACACATTATATATATATTCTCATTAATAATGAGCCCTAGATAAAAAAGTGAAATAGTCATGATGCTGATTTAATGGGAAAAGACAAATGAAGACTATAACTCCATGAACCCTTAACAGATGTCCTAATTAGTTTAGGACATTAAGGAGACTATTAGGTGAATTAAAATTGAGCCTCTTGCTTGCTACCAAAAATATACCTCTGATTTATAGTTGAGCAGCTACAGGCTAAAATGCACCTGTGTGGGTAGCAAGGCGGCTGAAATTGAGGGGGATCTGAGTCTTCCATCCTCAGGGTCACCCTAGCACCCCAATATGAGGTTGGGGACCTGACCTTGCTCACTGTAGCACACTGGTTTTTCAAGCTAATATTCATTGGAGATGTAAGTCCCTGAGAATGTTTTAAATTTTGATTTTTATAGAGTGAGATGTTTTATGCAGTTTAAGTATATTTAACCATAATTTCTTATTGAATGATAATTTAAAAAAGAAATAGTGTTTGGGGTCAGCAATTCTCAACCCTGGGCACGGGACATGAAGCCTCAGCTCCTGGGCTCCAGGGTATTTGAGGTACACACTTTCCTCTCTGACAAAGGCCACCAGGGCGCCCAAGTATGGACTGCAAAGCAATATTTAAGGTCTTATGCCTCGCATTTGAGTATGTGGGACAGATTTACGGAAATCTTTGTTAAAACAGTAAAGGTGGAGAATACAAAATATACTTGAACATTTTTGTGCCACTGAGGTAATATACTTATGAAAGTCTGCCGGGTCCTTCAGCATGGAAATCTGCTTTATTTTATTTGTAATTATGGTGAATTTGTTCAAATTCCCTAGCAACCCATCTACCAATACACATAATCAATCACAGGTGGAGCTGAACTCCATGCCCCTGCAAGTAGACCTCTTTGTTTCCGATAGCTGTTTCTTGAGACTTCGTCTCTCTTAGTGCCGTTGACTACTAGTTAGCTGTAGTTAGGGCAGAGTAAGCTTTCTTTCAATCTCAGGGCTTAGAAAACTCAGTTCTGTTTATTTCAGAACCTCTGCCTTGTATTTATTTCAAAGGCTGTCTCTCTAACACCAGTTCAGAACAGTCCCAGCTACTGGGATTCTTCCAGGCCTCCTTCGTGAGCGGCAGGTCCATCCTGGGATGCAGATACAGACTTCGAAAGGAAAGGACTTCGCTTTTCCGGGCTGCCTATGTTTCCTTAGTTAACAACAAAGTTTCCCTCACTGGACATTAGCCCTGGGTGGTAATCTAGCTCAGCTTGTGTTCATCTATTTTCATATGGCTCATATTTCTTATTTAAAAAGTTATTTCTTTCCCATAGGTAATCAGGATGTGTTTTGATATTGTCTTTGAAAATGTTCCTTTTATGATGGAATTTTAATATACCAAGTGTTCATTCTGCCATCGGTTTAGGCCTGATTAATTTTTCCGTGTAGACGTCCAGTTGTCTCAGTATCGCGCATTACATCAGGTGGACGTCCGCATTTGCAAAGCTGCGTTGTTAATCAGATTTCTATTTGGGGTTTGTCCTTTTTGGGGCTCCTTATTTTTCTACTCATTTGCTTACCCCTAATTTATCAAAAGTAGCGTATACATTCTGATTCAAAGAGAAATTCCCTCACTGTATTTCGCTGTTCTAAGTCTCTGAGTGGCCGCACTTACAAGATGTGCTTGTGCACGTGCATAACACTGCACAACCTGCGTAAAACACCACACACATCTTGCCCAGTTTTTACCTGAAACACATGGCGTCTATTCATACGTTTTTAGAAAGAGATGAATCTACAGGTATGATTTAATAAAATATAAAATGTCGGAGACCAGCTCCAACTTTTGAGGTGTCTGGAGGCAGGACAGGCAGGACCCTAAGATGGGAAGGCGTCGGCGTGCGGAGATTCCAGGAGGGGGGAGAGGACGCGAGGAAGACACAGGAGTCAGGATTGGGTGCAAGTCTTCCTGCTCATCTT
>NW_004567117.1:46248486-46330493 GCF_000260355.1 Condylura cristata | reverse complement strand
CTGTTATTTCTCTCAGGGTGATTTTTACTCAGGTGTTTGAATGTCAGCATCCAAGTGACTAGGGCTTTAGAATATTTATCTCTTTTTCCTGATCCGAGGCCAATTACCTACTGACTGCCAGATAATCAACCAACATATAAATAAACATTGGCAGAGGTGAGCACGGACCGGGCACCATCACCTCTCCCAGCTCGAGGAGACTGCTGTGTTATCGCACTCACAAATATGTAATTATATTCTTACTATTTTGATCTTTTTTCTTGGCAAACTGGATGTGATGATTAACATTTATGTGTCCCTTGCCAAGAAGCACAATGGCGCATTTGGGTACATGATCTCAGTTGCGTAGTCATTTACCATTTATTTCTGTATGCGGTGTCATGGCGCTAATCACTTCCAGGAATTGGAAACCAGGAATGAACGAGACACAATGGAGTCTAGCCCAGCTGTTTAGCAAAGAGGGGTCAGCTCCGTGTGACCAGCGTTCTTAGAAAGGACATCCAGTTGCGTTTTCTGCATTCTTTGCATTTGGATGGAAGCATTTTATTACAAAATGTAAGATGCGAAAATAAAATTAAAATGATCAAATTTTCATCACCAACATTGTCTGTTCAGCATTCTGCTAGAAAATACTCCCCACTTACCTGTTCCTTTCCTCATTACGTTTCCTTTTTTCTTTCAAACAGATTCATAGACCCATGAGAATTCAGACAGATGTAATTTACAAAAATATTGTCATCTCAAGTTTAATAATTCAATGGTTCGGGAAGAGTAAGGCCATCTTGAAGAAGAACAATGATGGAAGATTTACTCCACTAGGAACTAAGAAATATGGTGGAGGGTGCATAGTTAGGCCTGTGGCTGTTGACATGAAGAAAGACAAATGGACCAATTAGCACTGTCCTAAGATAGACCCTCGCATGCATGGCTCTGTGGTTTACCAAAAATGGTGTCATGTAATTCAGCAGGGAGAACAGATCTCCTATTCATAAATAGTGCAGGGATCTTCTAGTCCTCATTACAGATCTCAAAGCACGCGCATTCGACATGAGATCCACCATAATCATGGATATGAAAGCTCAAATTACAATCCTTCTCTAAGAAGCCGGACATTAACAGCCCCAGATATTTGGGGGAAGCAATAGTCTCTTAAGCAGAAGATAAAACTAAGAGAAAAGAATTATACATTTTAGTTCGTTACAGCTTAAGATTTGAAACTTAAATGAATAAAAGAATTTATTGATAGAAGCCTGAGAAGGTAAGCTGCAGGAGACAGCATTTATTGTATCAGCTGTCCTGCCGCTGTGGTCTGATGACCTCTAGGTGTCCTTGAGACACACTCTGGATGATTGCAAGGCTAGAGCTCTTTTCAGAACCATCCTAAGCAAAATGTTGCATTTTTCACTGTGTGAACACCTCCATGGATATCACAGAAGTGAGGCAAGTCACCCAGAGGGGCAGTGCCCTTGGGAGAGCAGCGTCAAGCTGTCTGTCTTCTCTTCTGCGGACTCAGGGCTGAGCATGTGTGTTTCTCAACACAAATAAGCAAGAACTGTGTGATTTCACTTAGAGATAAAATTCAAAACTCAAACGACTGCATGGTGATGCAGTGAGGACTGGGGAATAGAGGTTAGCTGGGAAGCATGGCAGGGACTCAGCAGTGGTGATGATGTTCTGTATCTTGAAGCAAACAGTGATCGTCTTGGGGATTTAATTTCGGCTTAATCTTGATTTGGTAAGAAATCATCAGGCTGTACATTCAAGAGCTGTTCATTTGTTGTTGTTGTTAAATTTAGTAAAAAGGTACAAATATCTGGGAAAGTGATGGAAATAATTTATAATGCGTGACTTGAATGTATACATTTATCAGTTAAATCTTATCAACTGAAATAACCTCTAAATTCCACAATTAAAAAGGAGATATATAAAATGTACTAAAAACATGTTTGCAATGTCAGCCACATTAGAAGCCAAAGGAGTGTAAATTGAAATGAGATATATTTTCCCTAACAAATTGTCAAAAACTTAGAGATCTGACACTGCAGTAAGAATTGTCAACGAAGGGCCCTCCCTAGTGGCACAGGGGTTAAAGCGCAGCACTACGAAGCTAGCCAACCACCTCAGCATGAGTTTGATCCCTGGCCAGAGAGTGACCCACATGGCGCGGCAGACCTCTCCTGTCTGGCCCACTGCTCCCCTCAGCAGTGTACTTCATGGCCTGTTCTGCTCCCCACTCAGTCTCTGGTGAATATCTCACCACCTCTGCACCTCTGACTTATGTAGCTCTGTGTGCATAAAAAAATAAACCATTAAAAAAAAAAAAAGAATTGTCAGTGGGTACTGACTCACTTGTGGGCAGGAGTGAATTTTTTTATAGTCCTAGAGGGTGATTTTTGCTAGTTATTGAGAGGTTTACAAAGCCTTTTACATAGCAATTTCACTGGAAGAAGTCAAACTCAAGGATAAAAAAAGAATGTGAGTCAAATTTTAGCATCAAGTGTGCTTCTCCTAATGACAATTCAATGTAAATGGCAAAAACAAAAGGAGAATGGGACTCTACATATATGTATGATATGAAAATAAACAGCACCATGAACATACAGCTGCCACTCAGTATGTTTGTAAACACTTAGTTTCCACTGACTTGTATTGAAGTTGATTTTTTTAACAAGGCTAGTTTTAGAGTCACTTAAAATAAAACATGGATATAGTTTTGAATGATTTCTGTAGTAAAATTGAGTAATTATAGTGTCCTTTCAAAAAAAAATTCAGTTTTGAATTACAGGACAGGGGTTCTGTTCCCCATTATTCCATGAAAAGACTTTAACTACTGAAAGGGTCAGCGGTTAGGCTGAACATTCAGAGCACAAAGCCCTCACTGAGTTACCCCATAGACTTTTGGGTATTTAGGGGAACCGACCTCAGATGACAATATTTAGTCCACCAGCTACAAGGTGGTTCAATGGAAGTCCAGAAAAGTTAATGACACAGTCCCAAGATACAAAGTGAATCGGTAATAAAGGAGGTCCTGAAGCTTTGTTTCTTGACTTCAGACAGCAAATGACACTACTTTCAAGCCCTGAAATGTGCATCCCATTTTAAAATTAGTGCTATGCTTAACTACTAACATTCTGTTTTAGAATAATCAAAGTATAGGAGCCTATAAAAATCCAATTATCGGCCCTCCCTTGTGGCGCAGCGGATTAAAGCACAGCAATGAGAAGCTAAAGCCACTTCCACAGTTCGATCCCCGCCTGCCCCGGAGGTGACCACATGGTGTGGCAGACCTCTCCTGACCCGCCCGCTGCTCCCCTCAGCAGTGTACTTCGTCGATCTGCCTGTTCTGCTCCCTGCTCCGTCTCTGGTGAATACTCTCACCCTCCGCATCTCTGGCCTGTACCCCAGTTCTATATGAATAAATAAATCTTTAAAAAGAAAAAAAAATCCAATTATCTGTGTCAGATAAGAGGGAATACCCAGAAATACCCAGAATGAATAAAGGGAGAAATATCTGGACTGGGAAGCCCAAACGTCACAATTCATGAAATTAGCCACCATGGAAGGAAAAGGCAGAAAGAACCTCAAACACTCACAGCGCCTTGTGACGCAAGGGCTACCTCTTAATCTCCTCACTCAAAACTATCCCCTGACTACACCCCCCTAGATGGGCATTCATGACACTGGGTGTTTCATCTGGGCTTACTGCTTATTTTGAAATAAAATCAAGGAACTGTTAACAAAGAGAAAAGATGGAGGATGAACAATTAACTGTGCTTGACGCCCTAAAAGAAATCGCAGTTACTCATCTGTAATGTGCAAAATCAAATTGTTCTATAAAGTGCTCAGAAAAATAAATATCCCCTGCATTTCTTCAGGTAAGGGGAAGATATTTGATTAAAATGTCAACATTAGGAAAAGGTCAGATAGGGTGTGAGTGTAATGAGGGAGGCAGGCTTTGATCTCCATATGAATCCACTTTACTGGGAGCTAGGGCTAGCCAGCAGCTACGATCAGGACAGGAGGAGTCTGAAAGGGCAGTCGCAGGAGTGTAATTACCATGTCTACAAATATATGACCTGTGCCATCTATTAAGTTTTTACTTGCTTTCTTCATACAATCCTGAATGGTTGCACACTCTTAGACTTGCACACACTGTTAATTTTTAAAATTATGTACAGATGATATTTACATTTAGAAATCCATTTTCCCACACTAAATAAAGGCTCCAAATTACATTTAGAAATACAGCTTCCCACATTAAATGAAGGTTAGTTGTTAAGGATCACTTCCCAGTAAGCAGATTATATTTTTTACTATTTACATATAAATTATTTTCAAATTTCTCATAATTATTTTCTAACTTCATTTCAGCTTGAGTTATTGAATTTTTTTTACACTAATACAGGAATTCAAAGTTTTGTGCTACTTATAAAAATGTCACTAGATACAAACATAATTATTTCATGAAATGAGACAAACAGGCCTTAAAGACCTGTGGGTGAGCTTCAAAGTCCAGAAGTATTTCCTGAAATTCTCTCTGTTCAATTGACTCTTTTACCCCATTCACCCACATGGAGCTGTTGACAGGTAATGATAGACACCTGAAATTCACATAATATAAACTAATGTTACTTCAATAAAAGAAGAAACATACCAACAAAATAGAAACTTAGATTCTTTTCGAATATCAAAGTTACAAATATTTACGTATGTGATACTGTTGACAAACATTGATTCAGCTAACTCTTTGCCATGCATCAAAATACTTACAGTTAAAAATATAAGTAAACAGCTTAAACAGCTGGAGAGGGGGGTTACTTCTATGTTACCCAGAATATCAATATTTACAAATTCCTCTTTATTTCAGTTTACTGCCCTATGTGTAAGGAAGTGGTATGTTTTGTTTTTTATTTTATTTGAGAGGGGCCTATGAGGCAGCATCATTTTCAGAGCTGCATGTTTAGAGCTAAATCAAGTATTTCATGAACTTCTATTGGGTGAGTGATAGATTTCAATGATTACTGAAACCACACTAATATGCCATGTGTGTTATGATTTGTGTTGTTTGAAGTGGAGCTATTGCAACATTTTTTGACTTAGCTATACTGAGGGAAATTGAGTATAAAGTAACTTTAAAACCAAGGTGTGAATTGCAGGTTTCTTTTTGAGAGAGGCAGCATTTCATAAATATACAAGAGGAGGTAACTTCCCTCCCGCAGCCCAGACAGAGCTCAGCCTTCATCCTTTGTTTGTTCGTTGCTCAGGTCGCTCCTGATGACGTGACTGGCCCGCGACAGGTGCCCAAGCCCATTACCTTTTACTTCAGTACCCTTTGATCAGATTCATTTCATTTCCAAGAACTTTCCATTAGTGTCTAGATTTGTTTCTTTGCCTCTGTTTTTGCTTCCCTTAATTCTTTCCCCACCCAGCAATTACTGCCTCTCACTGCTTTACGAAGTCCTTTGATGGGATTCTTACTGAACTTCAAATACCCTTTTATGAGTTTATCTAGAATTGCACATTTCCACTTATTTACTCTTGAAACCATGACACATCACAGAGAGTACTGAATCATAATTTCCAGTCTTTCTTATTTTTAATTCTCCTTTCCACCTCCTTACAGAGTATAGAAACTGGGAGAATGGAATTTACCTCTTCAAAATTGGCAGATGTTCAGTAAGTATCTGCAGATTAACTGAATAAAATCTAATGCCAACACATCTTTAAGAGGTCAGAATCATTTGCAAACAATAGCTAGTATTATCTCATAGAAATAGAGCTTTTAAGGGCTTTTTAAGGGTTAAGGGCATTATTGTGTAATTTTGGAGAAAAATGTAATTTATTCTTTAAGTCAGTCCTTCAGATGCAGTGATAAAATCCATTTAGGTAGATGAAACAATCAGCAATAGAAGTCTGAATGATTAATGTTTATTTAGTTGGCCTTAATTTTGAATAAATATTAATGTGGAGAGCATCTAGACTTACAAACAGGATGTGTCATTCAGAAACTAGTACCTGGCTGTCTTTTCACCTTCTCATTAACAAGCAGCAGATGAAGTTAAAACTTTCTGTGGAGCACCAGCTTTCGCCGATTAATATAACTTTCTAACAGATGGAAGAAAAGAACAGTACTTCTGTTAACATTTTGAAATACCACAAATATATTGACTCATGAAATTTTATTCAGATAATAGTAGGGAAGGGTTTTACTTTATTTTACCAAATGAATTATATTTTGATGCATTCCAACTGGACAAGAATGAAGTCAGAGGGCAGAAAACAGCCTGAATGCCCTTCTCAAGTTCAAGCCCTACCCCGTGCTCTTACCACTGTGCAGAGTATGAGGTTCCCCAACCCTCTGCTCTCATTCCACATGTGCATACCTACATGCAAGCCGTCTCGGGTACCCTGTCTTCTGAGAGGAATTAGGTACATCATTGCATTTTCTCTTAATGACTGGACTTCGAGGTTTTTCATACATCTAAACTAACTTTCAATTTGGTTGTTTTCTAGCTACTTTGTAGTCATAACACAAGATCCGATCATTTATTGAGTTTTAGCTCAGCGATAAATATTCATCTTTAGAAATTATGAACTACCATGATTTTATAAGAAACGACTTCAAACAGGGCCTCCCTGGTGGCACAGGGGTTAAAATCTCAGCTATTAAGCCATCTCCAACCACTGTGGCATGAGCTCCATCTGAGCCAGGGGTGACCCACAGGGCACAGCAGACCCCTCCTGTCTCCCGCTGCTCCCCTCAGCAGTGGGTTTCAGTAGATCAGCCCGCCCTGATCCCTGCTCTGTCTCTGGTGAATCCTCTCACCACCCTTCCTTACACCTCTGGCCTGTATCTCAGCTCTTGTATGCATACATCAATAAAATAAAGCTTTGAAAAAAGAAATAAACAACTTCAAACAATTATGCCCAGTACTCTTTTTCCACATTCTTGTCACGATTTTCTTTTCTCTTCTTTTTTTCTTAAGATTTTATTTTTATTTACTAATGCTCACAAGAACTGGGGTGCAAGCCAGAGATGTGGAGGGGTGAGAAGGTTCACCAGAGACAGAGTGGGGAGCAGAACAGGTAGATTTACTGAAGTACACTGCTGAGGGGAGCACAGGTGGAGACAGGAGAGGTCTGCTGTGCCCTGCGGGTCACTCCCTGGCGGGGACTGGACTCATGCCAGTGGCTGGGGACAGCTTGGGAACACTGAGGCTTTAGTCCCTACACAACCAGGGAGGCCCCACAATTCGATTTCCTTAATCTCATACATCTTGATCTATTTTTACTTTATGCTACTACTGAGAATGAGGATGGACCTATTTTCATATTTGTACTGACGCATTTATATTCATTCTGAGGTGAACTTGCACTTACCTAAGTCAAGTGAGAACTCAGCAAGGGGTCATTTAAAAATCACCCACTATTTGCACCTTTGCTGAAGGGAAACTCTTGGGCTGGACCTCTGTGGTGGGGCTCTGAGCGGCCTGCACCAAGTCCGCTCAGCTCAGAGGACAGGAGCTGATCCCGGCCTGTCAGCGGGGGGCTGACCCCTGCACCAGAGCTCTCTCAGATGCCGGCTTCTGCTCAGGCACTGGCAGGGCCTTTGGCTGCAGAATCGTGTCGCTGGGCTCCCCCCGGGGCAGCCCCCACGGCCGGCACCCACTGTGCCGCTGGCGTGTCTGGGCTCCCGCAATGGGGAGAGTCCAGGACAGTCACGGACAAGCCCAGAGGCGAAGCAAACTGAATAGAGACGGAAACAAGGAGGCTGAGAGAGTTCCCACGTTGGTTGATAATGAACAATGAGGTTTCTACAAATAATCTGAGGACATATTTTCAAATAAAAAATTTTAACCTATCCTCTATTAACTTTCACAACCCACTCTCCTACGAATTTAAGGCATTACTTTTTCTCTCATTAATCTGTGAAAATAAAGTCATTTTAACTCACTGTTAGTAGTGATTATAATTAGAATGACTTTATTGACAGCTATCATCATTATTGATTATTATTTCTATTTTACATATATTTTACATCACTCATCCTTTCTTGCAAAGGAAAGGAAGAGGAAAAGTGTAGTCTGACTGGGGGTGCATTACTGGCAGCTGAAGGGGAGAAATATCCATCATTGGAGGTCACCAAAATTTTTCGTCTGTTTTCAAAAGAAAAAATGGAAGTGTGAATCCTTCTACACACTCACTTGCTATGAGAAAGCAGATGGGCTCTGGAGAGGAACTGTTGACTTGCACAGTGTGAGCTAAGCCGCTGCACTGTCAGTTTTGCAGAGACAGATGTGACTTTCACTGCTCAAGAACACCATCAGGTGAAGTGACTTGTGGCTTCAAGAGGCGAGGCGGATTCCTCTCGCTGTCATAAATATGGACAGGAGGCGCAACTTGTTTTTCCTGGGAAGGACTACGAAACAGATTCACTGTCTTTTCTGAGAATATTGAAATTCTCCAGCATACCTGCAATCACCTGGCGAGATAAGATTTAGTTATGATTCACTGTCAGAGCAACTTAATTTATGACCACGATGCTTTCCTTTAGGAAAGCCAAAGGAAGTGTGAGAACTGCTATCTGACATGTTACCAGGTGGGGTGGTTTTATTTGGTCTGATGAAATATAAAGTGGGGTCAGTCTAATCAGTTCCACTTTTGGAAGTAATTTGAGCTACACAAGCTTGCACAGCCGGGATACCACACTCTGTTTGCTAAGCGCTGCGAATGAGGAGAAAGCCCGTTGCACGGTCAGGCCATTTGGGATTGGAAGGACACATCATAGTTCAGTTGGGTTGTTGCCATTATACAGCAAGGGGCCAGAAACAAATACCAATTTAAATGGGATCCAGAGTAAACATTCTCACAAGAGGCTGGTCTCTCTGGTGCTGCTACGGGCTCAGAGTCCCTATCAGCAAACCAAGTGCATGCTCCTGTGTGTACTTGCTTTCCATGTGTGTATCTTCTTTGATAAAAGGTTTGTTCATAACTTCGGATCGTTTATTAATTGGGTTGCTTGCGAGCCCTGAAATTTCTTTATGGATTGTAGATTCAAGTCCTTTATCCGATTCATGCAAAGATTTTCCCTCCCAATGGATTTCTATTCCCAAGCTCTTAGCCATGATTTTTGAAGAGCAAAGTTTCCCCCTCTGATAAACTTCAGTTGATGAATTTGTCTTGGAATTCTTCATGAGTCTGGTCTCATATATTTAAAATTCATCACCCAACCCAAGATTGCACAGATTTTATTGTATATTAAAATACAAAATATTTATATTTTTATTGATTACACTAATGTCTATGATCCAATGTTTTGGTATCATAGATGAGATATGTGTGTCTTTTATTTACATTTTTGCAAATAAGTGTTTTTTTTCAGTATGATCTGCTGAAAAGAATTGTCTTTATACATTTCTTGTAGTAGCTATATTTTGTCTGTTTCTGAGATTTATATTCTTTTCTATGCATCTGTCAGTTTTTCTATGCATCTGTCAGTTTGGTAATCAGTTTTGGAACTGAAATTGTGGGTTTTATTTTCCCAATCATTTTTGTCATCCTTTCTGTCTTTTACATATATTTTAGAGTCAACTCATTAATATTTACCAAAAAACTGGTTGGGAACTTTGCTGGGAAAATCCATTTATTTAGGCACTCACTTATTTCTTTCATCACTGTCTTATAGTTTTTAGTGCAGGAATCTAAGATTTTTTTTGGTAGTTTACACCTCTTTTTCTCATTAATATGTAATATATATTTCCATTTCAAATTTCACTTATTGGCATATAAAACACGATTGACTTGTTTTGTTAGTTTTAGGAATTCCTAATGGAACATGTGAGAGACTTCTGTGTTAATTTTTCTTGCATACTTCATTATTTAGGTCTTTGCATTGGTCCAAGTTCTCCAGAGGAATTGAACCTGCAGCAAATAAAGTTATAGATATAGATAGACATCGATCTACAATGAGGACAGCTAGTCCAGGAATCAGCCCACATTGTTATGGGGGCCAAAAAGCCACAAGCTCTGCCCACTGCACGTTGGAGAAAGGGAAAGTGAGCGGTGTAATTCAGTCTCAGTAAGAAGACCTGAGACTCGGGCTGATCAGTGACCGGTGACGTCGCTGCTCAGCGACCCAGCCTGAGAGCCAGGAGAGCTGACATCACGGGCAGGACAGGACAATCACTTCCTCTTCAGCAGAGAGAGCAAATTCTCCCTTCTTCCTTTTCTGTCTTTTCCAGGCCTCAGGAGATCGGATGGATGATGCCACCCGCACAGGTCTGCTGACTTGGATCCTTTTATCTTCCAGAGCCATCTTCATGCACCCACCCAGAAGCAATAATTTACCAGCCACCTGGGGCTACCGTAGCCCAGTCAACTTGACACATAAAATCAGCCATCACAGACTTCCTCTATCACGTGGAATGTGTGTGTGAAAAAGAACATCTGAGCTGCTCCAAGCACAGGGAGAGTCCGTTCTGTCTCTCTCCGGTAGGCCCATGCTGCCTGTGGCATTGCTTGTGGAGTATATTTATTAGCTTGATGATTTTCTACTTATTTTTTCTCTCAGTTACAGAAAGAGGAATATTGAATACCCTCTCTAATGGTAACAGACGTGTCCATTTCTCCTTTCACATATATCAGTTCACATACACCTGTTATAATCTGATGTCCTATTTGGGGCACATTCCCATTTGGAGTCTTAGATCGTAGAGAAGTGATTGTCGTGTTATCATACAATGTTCCTCTGTACTCTTGATAATATCGCTGCTTCTGACATTGCAACGCCCATGGGTGTGTCTGTGTATCTGCATAATTCATCTCCATTTCTTTACTTTTTCCTAAGACATGGTTTCTGTGGGCGGTATACAGTTGGCTTGGCTTAAAAACCTGAACTTTTGCTGGTTGTTTTTTATTTGTTCCACTGGTTCTTTGTTTTTCTTTCTTTTCTCTAATTCATCATCTCCAGTTTGGATGATTTAGACTTTCAAATCCAATGACATTGAATTCCAACAGCCTTTATTTCAGCCTAGACTCTTCCCTCTCAGTTGGTGGCAAATCCATTCTTACAGTTGTCCAGATTAAAACCTGCATTTTGACTCCTTTATTTTCCTTCCAGCTCATTGGATCTGTTAAGATACCTTCTACTCCACGTTCTCCACAAGTTAAGAATGGGACCTGTCACCCTCTTCCCTCTGGTAACTGCCTCTGCCTCCTCTCCCCTGGATGACTGTGACTCTCCCAACTGGTATCTTAGATTAAATTATTACACTCCACAATGTACTTTCCACACAGCAGCCAGGGCAACTCTTTCTTTACATTATGCTCAATGGACTAGTAAATTGATAACTAGAAAAATTACTATTTTTTAAAAATATTTATTTATTTATACAGAACTGGGGTATAGGCCAGAGATGCGGAGGGTGAGAGGGTTCACCAGAGACAGAGCG
The DNA here is from genome assembly GCF_000260355.1 of Condylura cristata. Lineage (NCBI taxonomy): Eukaryota > Metazoa > Chordata > Mammalia > Eulipotyphla > Talpidae > Condylura > Condylura cristata. Next base: position 46,319,043 of record NW_004567117.1, on the reverse strand, counting down.
GGGAGCAGAACAGGCAGATCGACAAAGTACATTGCTGAGGGGAGCAGCGGGCGGATCAGGAGAGGTCTGCTGCACCCTGTGGTCACCTCCGGGGCGAGCAGGATAGAACTCATGCGGAAGTGGCTTTAGTTTCTTAGTGCTGTGCTTTAACCCACTGCACCACCAGGGAGGGCCGAAAAATAACTTTTTAAAAATTATCCAGGGCACGAGGCATGGATGAAAGAAAGCCTAAGTTCAGCATTCATCTAGTAGGTGTTTCAGAGGCGAAGAATAAAGAAGATGGATGATAAAATATATCAAAAAGTGATGGGACTACTTCTAGAATGGATGAAGCCATTTTATAACCAGCATCAATAAAATCGACATGTTTTTAAAAACCCTCACCCAAGCACATTATTTTCAAATCACAGAATAATAAAGACAAAGGGAAAATCTCAACTAAACAAAAAATAAACCACCTCAAAGAAAAGATAATTAAGTAGTTAGTGAATTCTCTGTAGTTAAAAACAGAAACCTGGAGAAAAAGAATTTGATTCTCAAAATATGAGGATAAACACTCATTTACCGGAATCCGTTTGATGGACAAAATACATTTATTGAAGTGTTTTTCCTTTGCCAGTGCTAGAGATGCTTACTTGGGAAGAACTAAGTACAAAACCTCAAACAGAGCGGGGAGGGCCCGATGGCTGTGAGCGTGCACACAGCATCCATCCCTGCTCCTGGGCTGCTACCACAGGAGCCTCATGGCTTCTGCTGAAGTGTCCACCCCGCAAACACTGAACATGGAAATGGCTTTTGCTCGACCAGTGCAAGTGGGAAGTAAACACGGACTGTCAGATTGTCGGGGCCACTCTCCTTTCGACAGGCTGTCTTATCAAGTGCCACAGGGTCAGATCGGTAGGCCATCGTGTTTCCCGCCACCTCCCCCCAAGCGGCCAAGCCATGCCTACTATTTGCAGCCTGCCAGATTGTAATGGGGATGAAAGGGTCAAGGCTGTACCCAATTTTCTTCCATTTCCGTGATTTCCATGGAAATTGTTGACATTTCCTATGTGCATGATAACTTTTTCCATGTTCTTCAGTAACAAATAAAATTCCCGCATACATGGGTTGAGCCTCTGTAGTGAGAACTACAAAATGCAAAGTCCAGACACCCCGGTTTAATCAACAAATTATCGTTGAGATATTTCCTGAATGAGAAGGTTGCTAAAATTATTTTGTTCTGTTGGAAATCCATGGGCCTAATTTGTTCTCAACAGTTGAAGTGTCACTAACATAATGTGCTTTCATAATTATGTCTGATCTCATAGATTGCGATTTTTATTTTAAAATTTATTATATTTATTGCATTTATTTTCCCATTCTCTTACTTTCTCTTTAGCAAAATAGAAAAATAAAATATTATATCACTTTAAATGTGAACTATGAAAGCATTTTTGCAAAGACCATTTCTTTATTAGATGATGAAATGTTTTGTGTATACCCAGTTTTCATTGTGTGAATCAAATCTATGTATTTATGTGAAAAATTAATATCATTACCTATTTGCAAGGACTTCTTAGTTATTAAGGAGGCCTCGTGAAAAGCAGGTTAGTTCAATGTGACACACACACCTGTGTCCAGGTGATAAGCGCTGGCCTTTCCATCTGGGTCTTGGGAAGGGCCGCTGTTTATTTGGGCTGGTGAGTGAGACAGTGAGTGATCGAACCCTTCCACTCCCTCTCTTAGTAACTTAAAACCTTTTGCTGGGCAACTTAGCAAGGGCTTCTGAGGGCACAACTCACTGAATTAAGAGTTGAGATCTTTTCTTCACTTCTGTTGAAAGCTCCTGTTTCTCCAACCCATTCCTGTTTTCTTAGCTCTAGAATATCCTGCCCAAAATGACTGCAAAACGTGGAGCCCCTGAAAGCTGATGGGGGTACACGCTCAAAGTAGTTAGCAAGCAGCAGGTGTGTCCCTACGGCTTCGCTGAGCGACTAATGACGCGTGGCACGCGGGGCTGTGCGCCTTCCTCCTCCCCGAGCGGGTCACAAGATTCTGACCAACAGGCTCCGCGCTTGGCTGCAAGTTACTTACTGCTGTTACTCTGGGAGCCTGAGGGCAGGGCGAGTGGGCGTGGCTCCGGGCAGCGGCGCTGGTGGTCGCCACGTTTCCCCACTGATTCCCGCTGGGAATCTCTTCTTGCCTGTGCCCCTGCCTTCCGCAGCATAGAAAGAAAAAGAAAGTCGGCCCCGCTGATGAAGGGGTGTCGGGCTGCCAGGACGTCATGGAACAACTATTGACTCCTTTGGATCCTGTGTGATTACCCAGCAAATCGAGTCATTGGATTACTGTTTTTTTTTTTAACTCTTTAAAAAATATAAATAGGCCCTCCCTGGTGGCTCAGTGGGTTAGGACGCAGCTGCAAGCTGGCCAAAGCTGCTTCAGTGAGAGTTCGATCCCCTGCCCCAGAGGTGACCCACAGGGCGCGGCAGACCTCTCCTGATCCGCCCGCTGCTCCCCTTGGCAGTGGACTTTGTCCATCTGCCTGTTCTGCTCCCTGCCCTGTCTCTGGGGAGTCCTCTCATTGCCCTGCACCTCTGGCCTGCACCCCAATCTGTATGAATAAATAAATAAATCTTTAAAATATATAAAGATATATATCCCGTCTATTCACCTGCTGTAGACCCAATGCATTTTATTGTATTATGTGCAGGCACATAGCCTCTTCGACCTGCTGCGTGATAGACTGTGTAAAGCCCAGTGCTTCGAGTATCAGTAACTCCTGTCTTCTTTCTAATTCCTTTTCTTAGAGATGACCCGCTCTAAATCCTAGAGGGATTTCAAACAAGGTCAGATGTAAAGCTCTGCCCAGGAAGCTGCCTCTGCAGACCGCTGGTCGCTTGGCCGTCTCTCTGTGGAGTCATCAATTCAAAGGAGCACAGTAAATAGCGAGCTGACATTATGGCGGGTGACTTCCTGAAGATAGTTTTTAAAATGTGGTAAGCTAGAGCCTCAGATTTTAGAGCTGGAAGTATGAACAAAACGATTAAAAAGGAAGATAGGGCCAAGTCATAAAATGTTCAGTCAATGTATTTATAACTGAGATAGGAGAAGCAAGATCTGTCGAAATCTCTGATCTTGCAAAATCTGCAGAGATTCTGGGAGATTTAGGGGATTGTCCAGAAAGGGGTCCCGAGGGAAGCCCTGGACAGGTGAACAGTAACACGTGAGCCAGTGCATGACACTCACAGGTGCCCGCAGCACTGTGATTGCAGAGCAGGGCTCTGGAACACTTTGTGTGGATGGGCGACATCATGCGTCTGGGCTTGCACAGATGTACCCATCCAGCAGCGAGAACTGGAAGCTGAGCGCCCCAGGGAGTCTGTAGCTGCAGGTGCGGTGAGTGGGGTACAGATGGGATGTTGGAAGTGGAAACCAGTGAAGAATTCTGTCGCTTCTGGGGTGATGATCTCCTCCCCGAGATGAGCCAAATTCCCTTGGGGTTGTCGTCCCTGAAAGGGGCTTTCCTGGCCCCCGGGAGGCCTCTTCCAATAAGCATCCCCTCGATGTGGGAACCAGAGGTCAGCAGAGGCCTGGGAGCTGAGACTTCTCCCGCCTTCACCGAGAGAAGCAGGTGGTTTTAAGTGAAGAACAGTGAGTCTCCAGGGCTAAGAGAGGCTCTGTCCTCATTTCAGTTGTTTGCTTTCAAAATGGAAGAGTCGATTACTGCTCTCCCTTTTATGACGTAGAAGAATGTGGTTTTGGAGGTAGCGTCTGGGTGTAAGTTTATCAGTGAACCTGTCCTCTCTACCTGAGATCTCATCTTTACTCTTAAAGCAAGACCTGAGGTATCCCTAGCAGCGCTCTCACCTTGACACTGCGGGTCCCAAGGGCAGGTTAGGTCTGTCGCATTGCTCCGCGGGACTTCAGGCCACGTGACAGCTCCCTGTGTGTCCCCAAATGCTGGGCGTTTCTCCTACTGATCTGCTCATCATTTGGTCATCCAGAGAAATCACTTCTGGCTGCTATAACCTTCAGAACTGGTGTGGTGGTCAAACGTGCCCCAGACACAGGCCTCGGAGTCCTAGGTTCCAGCGGCTTGCACACTGGGTGTATGGTCACGACTCAAACGCAGCAGCCCGCCGCCATTTTAAATTGGAAACGATGATGGGAAATGAGAAGTGAAAGGGAAGTTCGTGGATTTCCCATAACCAGCTCCTAGCAGACATTTTCAACATTTAATTACAATATTGTTTGAAGCATAAGTGCCATTTTGAAAGACACTGAAAGGCAACGTTCAGGATAAGTTTCAGTTTCCCCCAGAGAAGGTGAATACCGGCTCCCAGAAACATCCACCAGCCAGCATCCCGGCTGCGCGGGGCGGTGATGCGTTTCAGAAGCCAGTTTTGAATGTTACCATCAAGTCGAAGTGCCTGAGCGGGAGACTCTGAATACCTCCTCAGAGGGGATTTCAATACTATTGCAAAACCTGCACTGAAATGTTTCCGCGATGCAGACCTTCATTTTGAAATATACGTTAAGTGGACTTCTTTGTACCACAATCTGTCAGCTCTCGAGGGTGTGACAAGTGGAGACCCTTCCCAGGCGCAGGGTGAAAAACTCCGTCCCGCAGTGCCTGGAGCAGAGCTGGGCCGGGTGGCCACTGGTGGGAGGGGGGAGTAGCTTACCATTTGGTGCTAAGCAAAGCCATGTGGCTTATAAGCTCATGACAGTCAGTTTAGAAAGTAATAATGTAAGGCAATTACTCTGTTGATTGAAATAGCAGGTAGAGGATAATTATGCACAAAAACACCCTGTGTCTTTCTTTCAGTCCTTCAACAAATGTTTCCTGGACGCTACAATCCAAGCTGACACTAACGTCAGCCGGCAACAGGCTCTTTGATAAGGCAGAGCAGGGGAGTCGATTCAGGGTGGTGGCGGAAGCCTTTGTGTCTCCTTAATGAGGTGTTTGAGTCAGGCTGTGCACACAGAAGAGGTAAACGGCGGTAAAGGAAAGGTGTCTCATCTGGGAATAACTGCAAATGCAAAGTCTTGGAGGTGGAAATCCCTCGATGTTGCCTAGAATCAATGTTTCGAGTGAAGATCTTGCATTTGGAGAAGCAGGTTTCACGTTATTTAAATGGAATTACATTCTTAAATACCTCAGTATTATTCACATTGGCATTTTCCTTCTTGGCATAAAAACCAAAGCCTTACATAAGGGGATATAATTATACACTTTTATTCTCATAAAATTTCGATACAAAAATGCTCCTGTTCATTTTGTAAGTGTTTTAAGAAAGGTAAATTAGATGCTACCCGTCTCTTGTTGTCCTGGAAACCCCTGGGATCTCGTCACTCCGGGGGATTTCCTAGTGGGAGTTAGGAGTGAGAGGGCTGGGAAGAAATTTGGAGTGAAACAAAGAAAGGCAAGAACTACCTGCCGGGCTGGGGGCAGGGGTGGTGGCGTGTGTGTCCCTGAGGTCACCTGGCTGTCGAGCCCACTCAGCGCCTGGCTGCAAATGTGGACAGAGGGCGACCCCCCAACATCGCTCTACAATAAAAACAGAAATGAAAGAAAAAAGAAATCACTACACTCGTCGTTAGCACTTAAACAATTTAGTGATTGATGCTATAAGAGTGAAATCATCAAATATAAAACCAAATTAGTCTTGGATGAGTAGCTTATCTAAAAGTATGGAACATTGTCCAATGAATGACTTTCTGAAAACTTCAAAAACGAAAGAAGGAAAGAAAGAATTCTGTCTGCCTTCAAAGCCCCCACAGAGTTCAGGGTAGTAAAATGGGATTGGAGTCAGTGATACACATGTCTCCTTATCCACACAGAATCTAGAATGATTTGTACAGATTCTATTTACCAGATGCTTAGTCTGCAAATACTTTGGCAAACATTTCTGTAGCGAGCGATAACAGAAATTAGAGTTATACAGATTTTGGCACTAACCCACCCAAGCAAGAATTAAAACAAACTCTGTGTGCATAAAGCTTGGCAAATAGTTACACAATCACAAGATGCAGTCCAAATAGAGGTAGAGGAAGTATTTCTTTGCAGAGCACGCATCTTCTGTGACTTATTCTGCCTATAACGTATTGCTTTTAGTTGCGTCCTTCAGTGTGGGGTCTAAAATCCTAGTGCGCAGGCCGGCTGCTGCATATTGTTTTGTATTTATTGTCTCCTCTACCGACACCTTCCTGAGTCCAGCCGACACTGGACGCAATGCCTGCTGCACCGCTCCACTTTCTAGAACAGCCTTTGACCTTGAGTCACCTTGTGGGCAGGCGTCTGTGGGAAGTGGGGCTGGAGCAGGTGTCCTGGCCGCTGAACCTCCCGCCTCCGCCGGGACAGGCTCAGGCTCTGCGGTTTGGTGAAGAAGTCCGGATTTTTCCATTTGCTTTCCAAGCCTCTCTTTGGGCTCCTCACTGCGCTCTGCTTGGCGTGAGTCTGCTCCCTTGAAGGACGGCCGTTTTAAACACACTCTGCTCGGGCCTGCTAGTCCCTCCCTCCTTCTTCTCTTCTGAATAAAGAGTCAAACTCTTGAGTTTTTCAAAATTCCAAGGAAAAAAAGCCATTTTCCCCACAAAATAGTCTGGCGTCTCTTGTCCCCTAAATGCCAAACTAAACAGACAGCAAACCCAGGCGGTCACTGCCCACGGCTGAAGCCGGGGAGGCAGCGAGCGGAGTTCCGGGTGGACCCGGGAGAGGCGGAGCGGAGGCGGCCGCCTCTCCTGCCTCAGTGGCCAGAGCTGCCGGGCCGTCCCAGCCTCAGCCTCCGCGGCCACTCGCTGCAGCCCCGCGAGGTTATTTCAGCGCGTGCTCTGTCCGGTGTTACTCGCGCACGCCAGAGCCGCACCACCGCCTGCCCTCGCGCGGTCGAGAGGACAGTGACTGCCTGTGGGGGGGCTTCTTGCTGGAGAGCGAGAGAGGGAGCGAGAGAGGGAGACAGGGAGGGCCGAGGCAGCAGGAGGAGGCAGGGCGAGGCAAGGGCGAGCTGTGTCACTGAGAGCTGCCCTGGGCCAGTCCACACGCCTCCCTGTCATCCCTCCAGGTCGTAGTAACCTTGCTGTGTAGATAACTATAGGACATTCTAAAACGACTTGGCCAGCACGTAGCAGCAAGGTATTCCCGGAGCCAGCTCCCCGCTCTCCCGTGGCCACTGCAGGCCTCAGGCCGCAGGGCGCCTTTCCCTGGTGAGACGCCAGCGGTTCTGGTTCCGCCGCCGACCTAACGGGCGCCGGGAGGGTTGGGATTGTTTTACTCAGTTTCATAGGCAGTGAGCGTATGTGAAGGGGGAAGTGGCTATTATGAAAATCTCAGATAAGCTAGGTAGATGTGGGGATTTCCAATTCATTTTGAGGCGCCAGAGCCCAGACTGAGTCATTCTGTAAAATACTGTCTGTGCGTTACCTGATGCTCCTCTACGAAGTGCAAGCAATCCAGGATAAATGGGGGGTAGCCTGTGTTTTCTCAGCACCTCCAGTTAATTTACTTCATAGTCTAACAAACATCCCAGCTGGTTTTCATGTCTACAAATAAATGAGCTCGGCATCAGTAACAGCCCCTGAGGACCCTTCCCAGGCCCACGTTGTCCTGGAGTTTCCAAAATCATTTTGTGCTAGCTGGTAACCAGGCCAAAGGGAAACTTAAACGCCGTCCCTAAGAACAACCCCAAGCAGATATTTAAGAACGAATACATGGTTCTGTTCAATTCCAGCTGGATTTATTTTTCCAGAAAATATTTTTACTTTGTTTTGGAAACATCAATTATACTAAAGAAATTAGAATGCTAAATACTCAAGACGAAATTAACTTTGTGCAAGCATCAGTTCTCTTGAGTGACAGTTCATTGTCCGTGAGTCAAAAATGTGTGATAATATATTCCAGCTTAATTTGGGATAGAGGTATGAAAACAAATCAATATTCGCATTTCCACTTGTTTGTTCAAGCACCACCTTCCTGGCAAGCCTTTCCAAGCGACCTCACTGCAAGGCTGCCCGCACGCAGCTCAGTGTCACTCAGTGTTTGCTCTGTGTCACTTACGTCTGTCTTGCATAGCTCCAGGTTTTATATTCATTTGTTTATTTTAGCTGAGACTATTAGGTGACCAGATTGATTTGTTTGTGCATACAGAACTGGGGGACAGGCCAGTGGTGCAGTGGCAGTAAGAGGCAGAGCAGGGAGCAGCACAGCAGACTGGCGAAGTCAGGAGAGATCTGCCACGCCATGTGGTCACCTGTGGGGCAGGCGGGGATCGAACTTGTGCGGAAGTGGCTTTAGCTTCCTAGTGCTGTGCTTAAACCCGCTGAGCCACCAGGGAGGGCCACAACCGTTTATTTCTTAAAGACGAGTTACCTGAGCTGAGTAAGATTTCATCATAGCAAGGAGGAAAAGTGAGATGAACCAGGAGTGCCGTGCACTCAGACATGTGACTAGACACACCCCAGAGCGTTGCCCTTCCTGAAGAGTGGCCCCAGGGACATGCGTCTAGGACAGTGCGGTCAACTGACTCTTGATTTAAACAGTAAGTATCATCATTGTTATGGTCATTTTCAGTAATAAATTCACCTTAAACCACAGAGCCATTCTCTTGTCCACTAAAGTCATCTCCCTTTCCAGTAGTCAGTACCGACAAAGATGAACTAAATACAGTTGTAGCTGTCAAGCAAGCACTAGTCAAATTGTAACATAATCAAGGAAACATTGATTGGGGATAGGGGTCTTGCTGTGGGTCCACCCCAAAGTGTGCTCTGAGAGGCGGGGAAAGGGGGGCTTTGAACAGGTTAGTCAGGAAGGAAGTGGTCTGAGCTTGTTTTGAAAACTTTGTGTCGGTTCTTAAGTTCATTTGTCTTTCTAGGATTTGTCGTCAAGGGTCTTCAGACAGAAATATGCCATGTGGGGATCTTTCATAAGAATCAACAAATGGTCTCCTGGTTCTTTCCTAGCTGCTGATAGGAAGAAGCAAGGAATTGCTGAGTCAGGCTGCCTCAGCGACTTGCCAGAATTACCAGCGCGGCGGTTACAGATAAGATGACATCTGGTCCCTAGGAAGTAAGTCAGTTCAGTGACACAGGCATATCTTGTTATTCATAACTAGCTCATTTCAATCACATCAGACTTTTTGTTAAAGACATGACTTTGAGAAAAACTTTCAGGATAAGAGTAGTTTCTGGAAAGCAACCACAAATGGCTTATACCGTGGAACTTTCAGCCCGCCCCCGTCTCCTGGGAGGGAGAGAGGCTGTAGGAGAGTCATCACTAATGGCGGAGACTTAATCGATAAAAATGTGTGAGCTGTGGGGTTCAGACACATTCGTGTTTGGTGTGGAATGCCCTGGACCCCGCAGGGGCCCTCTGGCCCCTGCCATGTACTTCTCCTCCCTGGTAGTTCATTTGTATCTGTTTGCAGATACAAACAGGTAATAAGACTGGTAATAGATTCTGCTCAAGTGAGTAAACCAATGTTTTTTTTTGTTTGTTTGTTTGTTTGTTTGTTTTCCCTCCGTTCTGTGAGATATCCTAGCTAAGTAACCATATCCGAAGGGGAGCTGTGTTAGCCACTGGTTTATAGTCAGAGTCAGATGCACAGGTGACAGCCGGCTTGGGATGCCATTTGAACAGGGAGGAGACTCAGTCTTGTGGGGCATCTGCAGGAACTCAAAGGAAATAGCAGACTTGAGTTCAATTCCCCACAAGTAATAATATTCCTAAACCAAAAGATGCATTCCTGCGAACTTCCCCACAGGGAGAAAACTAAGAGCTTCAGAGCTGCAGCGTCTCAGTCTGCCGCAGCACGATGCCAGCGTCACTGTCCCTTCTGCTGCAGTGTGCTCCGACGCAGGCTGGACCCAAACTGTGGGCTCAGTGTTCAAGCCTCGGCTCAGACAAACTGCTTCACAGTGGAGGTGATACTGTTAGTTCCTCTGGGAACTAACAGGAATAACGGGAAAGTGTTTACATTGTGGCTGGTGTCATCAAAGAGATCTGTGTTTATTAAATAAATGTAATAACTACAAATGTATAGCTTTCCATCAGTTGCTATTTTTATTTCTATTTAATTAACAGCAAGGAGACTGGACTGTTTGCTGTATTGCTAGAACATTGGTATTTTCTTCTTCTACTTAATGGGAAGCATCTGTTCTGACTCATATTAACATCAGGTCACGGTTGCATTTCTAATCTTGTGAGAGTCATATGCTACTTTATACTCTGTTTATCAGTTGTAGTTTATGAGATTTAAGCAGTGATGATCTTTGTCGCATGTTTTATCTGCACAGTTGGGTAACTAGAAGTGAATATTTGTGATGAATCCAATAAAGACGCAACAACTTGAATCTGATAGTCTGACTCTGTCAGTGGTCTAACAAGAGACTCCACTCTTTCTGATTCATTTCAAAGGCAGACTCTACCTGTTCTGTTCTCTGAGGAATCGCAAGTGCCCAGAAGCAGGGCTGGCACATAGCAATCTTGGGCTAATGTCTGCTGAATGAGTGTTTGAATCCATTTCTTACTCCAAAGTCACTTGCAATTCAATCAGGACAGAAATTGAGGAAGCAAACAACCTGCTCTAAAACAAACCACACTTTGAAGCTCATTTCCGTAGCCGATTTTCCTGGCTGCTCTCACGACACATGCAAACCTGCTAGTCTAGGAGTGCTCAGAGCGGCGCAGGGCCTGCCTTGACTTTGCTTTAAAAGCTCTTCCAACTCCAGTGGGCACTGAAGCCCTAGCTTCCACCTTGGCTTTTCCCGTTCTACTTATGTGAATTACCCCGGCTTCTCTGTTCTACCAGTAGAAGAATATAAGAAAGACAAAGCTCTGGACATTATGCAATGCAGTGAAATCAAAGCTGACTTGGCTCTGTGAGAGTTAGTAAACAAAGAAAACCCGTCTACACTGTTGGATTTGTGTTCTGATTCAAATAAGTTAATACTCTCTCAGATGTTTATAGTATGTTTTTTATGAAATATTTATCTTTCAAAGTTGGAAAGAAATAGATCTCATCATAAGACAAAAAAGGAGAGAAAATATTATCGAAATGATAGGCTTTGGCTTTTCAGAAGTGGTGTGTTTGCTTCCTGCAAAGCAATGTGTTCCTGTAGGGAAGAGTAGAGAACGTCAGAGGGTCTCCTGCTTATCTCCAAACACATGTTGTCATTCTGTGCATTCATCTCCGAGGCTGCTTGCTGGAAGTGAACTGGCTTACAGCGAGGAGTCTTGCTCTAGACATTGTAAATTGTAGCATTGTAAACAATGGAATTATCACGATTATAAATATATTAAAGTACTCTGAACATTTATTTTGTTGTTGGCTTCTGGAATTATGGCTGATTTCCGAATAACAGAGTTCAGATACTTACACTACCCTAGGAAAGCAAAGTGCACATGTTAATGATGATAAACAACTTTCTCTTCTGTGACATTAAGCATTCATTAATGCGTTGTATCTCTGGCACAAAGCTCCTTACTGGGGAGTTATTAATTATTGTTTCAATTTTCAGTCATGTTTATATATTCTGAGTCCTTCAGGATTCCTGTCTCTGCTGGCCAGCTTCCAGGTCAGGCTCCTTCCTTGCAAGGCTACGGAGGATAACAGAACCATCTCCTGAACACAAGCATCTGTGCGTGGGGGGTCTGAAGGTGCTGGTATCCTGGCCAAGTAGCTCCACATGGGGGTGCTGACCTGAACGCAGGCCACTGCAGGGCTCCCTGAGACCATCGTGTGATGAGCACGAAGCCGAGCTTGTGCCCAGTCTTCTGGGGAGTACTGAGTAGCTGCGGAACGATTTGATAATAGGCCAAACGGTATAAAATTTGATAGTCCAAAGTAGCTCAGGGAATGTTATTTTCAGATAAAAAGATAATATTTACTTATATATTATAAGTAAAGTGCAAGGATGCTCTTTATTGATAGTGACTGCCAGGTGCGTCCTATTGAAACAATTTCCGTGGTTGTCTCAGAATCGCCAGGTCGGCTTGCTAAGCACGGGAAATTGGGACGTAAGGAGGGAGTGAAAGACGGAATCTAAGATTCGATAGTACGAAGTAGTTAAGGGAAAATTATTCTCAGATAAAAAGAGAATGGACACGCCACGCACATTTACATACTGTAAAGAAAGAGCAGAGGCACTCTTTATTTTTATGGTTTTCAAATTCTCCTCCTGCATGTCCTGACTGCTCCCTGGAGCAGCTGAGCATCATAATTGGGCTGTAAGATGACAAACCCCGGCAGGTGCCGGGTGCCCTTTCCTGCGCTGTAGAGCCGGCTGTCTTTGTAGCATATAAATGTAAATAGCGTGCCCATTCTCTTTTTATCTGAGAATAATTTCCCCTTAACTGCTTCGTACTATCCAATCTTAGATTTCGTCTTTCACTCCCTCCTTAAGTCCCAATTTCCCGTGCTTAACAAGCCGACCTTTCTTGTTTTCTGAGGGTTTTACACGCTTCCCCCAAGACTGAGCCTAGCATGATTTTAAACACACGCTCGTCTCCTACCCGGCGCATTTCGGTAAATTCTACCGCCCAGGGCCGCCTCCCTGTCCCCGGCCCTTGCTGTCGTCCCGTCACGCAGTTTTAGGCGCGAAGCCTCTCCCGGCCGTCCAGGCTGTCCCGCGCCCTGCACACCGGGTTTGTAGTTCTCCATGGCCGCCCGTCGGCCCAACCTCACTGCAGCGTGTGGTGAGAGCTGCCCGGCCCACCGCTGGGGGGTGCAGGTCCCTGCAGGCCTTACGTGCGCGCGGGACAGCCGTTTGCTCGGGCAGCGCTGGCGACGCCAGGTCGTCTCGACAGGTCGTCGAACAGTGTCACTTGGCTCAGTGTCTTTTTCCATAATGTGAGTGAGTCTAAAACTAAGTTTCCACCTGGACATGGTTGTGTGGAGACTGAAGGTTCTCCCTGGGCCTGCGGGGCTTTCTCAGGGGGTTCCGGTTCCCCCACCCCACAGACATGGCTTGGCCGGGCTTAAGTGGCCGGGCAGAATGAGTGTGAGTGGGCATCCTGAGCAAGGTGGGGCCCCCTCCCCTGCACCCCAACTGCCAGGATCGGCTCTGGCCACTCAAGACCCTGAGCTAGAATAAGCAGGTTAAGCAGGTTGGGAAGTATTCGGTGGGTACAAATGAGTGTTGTGTATTGGGAGTGTTTGGGATCTTTATTTGGAAGTTGGTGACACTTTGGGACCAGAAATATGACATCTCGGAACCTGGCTCTAGTTTATATCAACCAACCGATGGTAAATGGGTTTTGTTAGACTTCAGTTCGCTTGTAGTCAAGTTCCCAAGAACCTGAAAGTGAAGTTAAGTATGGACTTGCTGTACTTTGCTAAGCTAGTGCTTGCTGTGGTCAATATCGTGCTCAGGGATTTATAGGCATTGATTTATTTAATCTTCCGGTGTCTGTTATCATTTATGCTATAATCCTTTTATAGGTTTAGTAATTTGCTCAAGGTCACAAGCTCGTAAGTCACGCAGTTAGGACTGAAGCCCTGCGGTCTGTGCCACACTAAATCAACTCACGTGTATGCAATAAGTATATTAATCTCTGCTGATTAGGGGATTAATTAGTAGTAGGCTCAAATTTGCACTTGACCCTCATGATTACCTAGTGTTAATAATTAATTATACCCTTTCACAGGTTTCCACAGTGCTGTTGGGCTACAGGTAGTCTATGACAAAGCACAATGGTTGTTGCTAGATGCTTTAAGAAAATGACACAAGTATAGTAAAAGATAATTGTTGGAGATAATGTTTTTGTGAAATAGTATGACTTAGTCATTCAAGAAGGCAGGGATACAACCATCAGTGACATAGATTTTTTTCTAATAAAAGATAAAGTGGCATCATTGTCTTTTAAATGATCCTGTTTCTAATTATAGAGAAAAGATAACAGTGAGGTAGAAGGCTGATAGACATAGAGATTAATTAAGCGATCAATTGGCTTTACTGTAAGAGACTCTGACACTCACTGTGTTGTGTCCTGGTCAACCTGTGTAGCCAGTCAAAGAAACACACTCCGACTGTCTGGAGACACTTCAAAATGTGTACTTGCTTGTTATCTGTGTTCCTACACCTGCTTCTTTAAAAAAAAAAATTCTGCATACAGAACTGGGGTACAGAACAGAGGTGCAGGGGCAGTGAGAGGATTCACCAGCGACAGAGTGGGGAGCAGAACAGGCAGATGGGCGAAGCACACTGCTGAGGGGAGCAGCGGGAGGTCTGCCACACCATGTGGGTCAGCCCCCTGCCTGGGGATCGAACTCATGCTGAAGGGGCTGCTGCCAGCTTCCTAGTGCTGCACTTTAACATGCTGCACCACCAGCGAGGGCCCACACTTGCTATTTTTAAGTAGGGAGAGAAAACTTTAAAAAACAAAATAAGAGGTCTGTGTGTTAAATGTGTAATAAACCATGAAAAATAGAGCTGTCTTATGTTTCTTCTATTTTTTTTTTAAATCAGTTATCTCTTTTGTTTCCCAGAGCAAATGATTTTGGTTTTGGAAGTTATATAGATAGCAGATGAGTGCCCCACATTAATCTCCATTTTGAAATTTATATGAATTACTTTTGATACTAATCTTGCGACTCTTGTGATCTATTTTCATTAAGTGTTTACTTGCTCTGCTGAGTGATCCTGGTGAAACAGTCCCAGGTGTCTCCTAGGGAAAATAAGAGATATGCGAATTCTCAGGCTGTCACAGAACGCTCTCTCCAGAAAGGGGCAGTAAGATGAGCTTCGTGCTGGGATGATTTCAGAAAGATATGCTCCCAGGAGGAGCTAATAGGGAACTGAGGGTGGAGGAGTGTAAACCCCCGTTGTGCTCGCCGGCACGGTGTTCTGAAGGCAGCTTCAGCCTCAGCCTGTAGGAGCTATAGAAGATGGATTCAGGCTGCTGGACCAGCGGTCAGTGTCTACAGACCCCAGGACTCCAGGCTTTTCTGCTCCCTGCATGTGGACGAAGTGGTTCCAGGAGAACCTTCCAAAAGAGCTGCAAGTATCATGGTTAGAAGCAATCACAGGTAAGTAATGAGAGTCTGGGCTGTGGTTTGATGAGTAGGTGCAAGCTGTTGATAACTTGTGTCTGTATCACTTTTCTAGGAATGTTACCAGGAACAATTACCAGCTGGGTGGCTTAACGCAACAGAAATAGATTGTCTCACAGTTTTGAGGCTGTTAAATCCAAATCCAAGGTGTTGGCAAGACCAGACTTCTTATTCCTATGCAAACTGTACATTGTGGAACATCTGAGGTAAAGTCCCTTCCTGCATCTCCCAGCTTCAGGTGGTGGCCAGCAGTCTCTGGCATTCCTTAGCTTCCGAAAGCTTGACTGCAACCTCTGTGTCCATAGTCACTACTGAGGGTTTCTGTGTCTTTGGTGTTCTGTTTCCTGTAAGGACACCAGTGACAGTGGATTGTCACCCACCCTGACTGAATCCGACTTCATCCTATTTCCAAATAAGGTGACATTCAAATGTACGCAGATTGACTTCAAGAGGTCAGCACAACTCACCCCTGGACAGTGCTGGACCAGACCCAGACCCAGTTCACAGGAGAGTTCAGCCAACACACTCTCCTGCGTGCTCTGGGGTTCTCCCTTGTTCATTCAGACTTGGTTATAAAATAACGAAAAGGGAAGAGTGGACTGGCTTTTTTAATAAGCAATGTCATGGGTTGACAGCTTATAATTATGAGTATTTTTCAGTGGATGGCATTAAACATTGAAATCACTGGGGAAGTAAGCAGGATTAGGACACGTTTCAATGCTTGGACGAAGCCAAGAGAGCTCTTCCCGTTGTAAGGCTGCTGTTCCTGGAGTCTGTTTACTTAACGCTGATTCTGCTGAAGCGCTTGGGCACTCGAAAAGGCCCTTCCTTTCATACTGGCATGTGGTTGCGGTGAGACCGAACTGATCTGAACACGCCATCCGTATGGTGGTGTCCTTCCACGGTGATTCTTAATGGCTACAGCTATTAATTTGTGTGTGGTTATGATTTTCTATTTAGGCAGCCGTGCTTAGTAATGACTCACTGCATTCTCCTATCACTAGATTTTCATTCTCCCCTTTCACTTACTTTCCTCATTCCTTCCTTATCATGTTGTTGCAGACAGCTGGACTCTTGCATTTTCTTCATTGATTTAAAATCCAGGGATTAGTAAAGTACATCCACAAGTTCAGTGGAGACCACCAGCTGCCTTTGTATGGACTGTGAGCTAAAATGCTAGTTTTTAAATGATTGAAAAACAGATGGAAAATAAAACCTCACAGCCCATGTAAATGGTGTGAAACTTAAGGCGAACGCGAAGAGGGGGTGGTGCTCTGAACCCAGCTACAGCTGGAGCCGGGAGGCAGCTCCTTGGCACAGGAGACATGGCCTCTGGGGCCAGAGCTGCACAGTCAGGGACCCAGGAGGGGCAGGGGGTGCCCCATGCTCCGCCCCCTGCCTCTGATCTCCGCCTTGGCCCTGCACTGGCCCCAGCCAGCCAGGAGCTCACTGTGAGCCTTCGGCTCAACGCCAGACTGAAAATGGCGTGTGGGTGGAACTTAGGGCCAAAATCACCAAGTACTGAAAGACATTTTTTTCCCATGAAAAAAGTCACACAGTGGCCTAGGTCAGTGTAGTTTTATAGTGAGATCAGTGTTACCCCTTTGTACATTCACTGGGTAAAGACCCCTGCTGTTACAGGAAAGAGAAGAAGGAGGGGGGAGGGGGAGGAGGGCGAAGAAGGAGAAGACACACGCAGGCACCGAGGTCTACTGCAACACAGACTGTTCCCACCTGTGGGTGTAGAAGGTGTGGTGGTGACACCCTGGGCATATCGTGGCAGATCACCTCTACTGACCCTATATTCTCTGGCAGACCCCGGCCTCCCTGTTTGTGCTTAAATCACTGAGTGGCTAGTCACAGCCAACGCAGCACGAGTTCAATCCCCCTCCCCGGAGGTGACCCACATGGCACAGCAGACCTCTCCTGACCCGCGCACTGCTCCCCTCAGCAGTGCACTTCGTCAGTCGGCCTGCTCTGCTCCCCACTCTGTCTCTGGTGAATCCTCTCACCCCCCTGCACCTCTGGCCTGTGCCCCAGTTCTGTATGCATAAATAAATACATTTTTTTAAATAAGAAGTAAACATAATTATGCTCTTAATTTTAAGGATTTGCAAGATACAAATAAAGAAATTAAATATAAAAAGAAAGCCAAAAGCTCTTATTGCTATTGTGATCAGCTGTTTCTGGTTCAGACACACTAGCAGCATAAGGCCTTAGCAACTTCTTTGCCTGCCAGTTCATTGAGCACTTTTGGTCACCATTAGATGCAGGGTGTTCTTTGAGTGAATGCATCTGACCACCAGCAATGGCAGCCACATCTGAGGGGTTGCTTATGGGAGCAGGTAGGTGCACCCCAGGGACTAAGTTCTCGACACCTCGGTGACCAGGACATCTGAGTGACAATGAACCATATTTCCCCTCTGCAATTTTAAAACATTTCAACAAAAGAATGTTACTCATTTTAAACTTGGAACACTGTTATCAGTGGTGATTTGGGAAGAAAAAGGATTCTATATTTTTAAATTTGCAAGCAAAACACACGCTGGTTCCTAACTAGCAACACGCCACACAGCTGTAGTAGAAAATGAGCAAGTCTGAGCCTGGAGGGCTCAGCAGCTACCTGACCCGGAAGTGCTTTAACTCTCGGGATGGATGGGCAAGTAGAAAGCCAGGACTTCCTGAGCACACGTCAACCGGCAAGCCATGTCCTCTGGCAGCGACAGCGGAGCAGCTACTGTCTGTGCCTCTCTATCTCCTGCCCACTGTGCTGAGAAACGAGCCTGTAGAACTGGCCAGTGGCTTCATTCCCTGGGCTGCATTTTCCCAGAAGCCTGTGTGCCTGTTGTCAAACTTAAGCCATGAAGCTGGTTAAGCAGACTTCGGTTCATGCAACAGCCCTGGTGACTTAGAGGAAAGCGTTTCCACTGAACTTGGATGTAGGGTTGTAGTCACTGGTACCCAGGAAGCCTCCTGCCAGGGGGTGGGGGGGTGGGGGGGTGGGGGGGTGTGGAGCCGTCAATATCTCTTTTGCTGTTAATTTCTCCGTTCAAATTTCCCTTTTGCAGAAAATAGGGAAAAGATTTAGCTAAGCATCTTTTGCACAAACCTGATATTTCTTCCTGGAGTCTGGGACATTTTCTTCACTAAAATCCAGCCCTACAGATTCAGCTACAATTCCACGGGGCTAACTTAGGAAGTTGGGGGAAAGCCTACGAGCTTCACAGAAAGAGGCGCTCCAAGGCTCAGGTGGGAGATCTTCGTTAATTACTCCTAACATTGGGAACGCACCCTTTAAGGTCATGCAGGAGGGTCCCTGAGCCCTCGGTGGGGCAGAAGCTGTCAAGCAAGACTGTGAGGAAGGAGATAGGGACCCAGACAGCCCCCATAAGGTGGGATCGGAGGATTGACCTCGTTTTCATGTTCTTTCCCATTTATCCTTCATATACTTCCTGGAAGACAACTTTTCAAGGTGACACATGACTGTGAAGTTGGATTCTTGGCATTGAAATGATCAAGAATGAGAAAGCTCTTCTGAACAACAACAAAAAAAACCATCACCTTAAAAAGGAGAGAAGTGTGAAGCACCCACAAGTTCTATCACTGAATCTTTAAATTTGATAGAATGGAATTTCCATCATAACTAATTTCCATGAATACTATAGAAAAGACATTTAGGGGCTTGAAGCAAAATGAAGAGCTAGTAAAGATGAATATCAGTACATGCATTTTTAGAATGACATTGCTGTTCTAATCATGACCATTGATAATTTATTTTTAATATTTCGGATTTCTGATGTGTCAAGAAAATGCATCTAAAACAGTTTAAAATGCTGATTTTTAAAAAGCAGATAATTAAATGTATTATCAGACAGCATAAGCAATGTTCAAGTGGGATGTAACCTTGGAAAGGTTGCTTAAACTAATAGGCACTAGTGAATTTTGGAGATGCTTCTAGAACACAGGTCTTGATAGTGATTTGACACCATTACTTTTTTTCAAAGTATTTTTTAGCCCTGCAGGTCAATAAGGAAAGTTCAGTTGGTCCACACCATTCTCAAATAAGGAAAGTTCAGTTGGTCCACACCATTCTCAAACTAAATCCATAGCTGCCGAGAGTTTAGACCTCTGTGGGGCTACAAAGTTACTTGTAGATCTCTCTGGAAGTGGACAGATCCAACTCTGGATTCTACTAAGGACAGGACACATTTTTATCTTTTATTTTTATGATTCTCTGAACACTTAATTTTCTCGATTGACAGAACAAAGAAGAAATTAGGAATATTCTAGAACTAAATTACAAAGAACTTAAATTGTTTTTAGAATGTTTCACTCCATTTCTATTTTGGTGCATATCAAATTTTTGTTAAAGTTTGCTAAAGTTGAAGATTTTGTTAAAGTTCAGAGTTAATGATTCCTATTCTTGTTTTATAGTCTTTTGTGTCTATTTTCATATTCTACTCTCATAATTTTCATTCATGAAGGGATAATTCTTTTGTTTGGTTTTCTCTAATTTTCTTAGTTTTCCTTTCAGTGACTCACCTTTAATCCCCTTTCAATTTGCACCTCATTTTCAAGAGCAATTGTATAAATTATGTGTTCTGCTAATTTTAAAAATAATGAAATCATGCTTTCAAAAATCTGTGTATTCTTTCAGTTATTCTGCCACAGCAGTTCTCAAGCTTGTCTGCAAATTAGAATCAATGCGGTACTTTTCAAAAATGCCAACTACTGAGTCTGACACTGAAGGATTGATTTAATTGATTTGCGGTGGCGCCAGGCCTCCTCGGAGCTTCTCATGTGCATTCAAGGCCGAGAACCACTAAATATCCTTGTCTTCACACATTATTTTTTACAATTGTGCAGTGAATCAATCTCAGACTTCGTACGGGGAACAACCATTTGTACTGGAAACCCTCACTGAGAGTGCTGTCCGCTGCCCAGAACTCATCTCTCTCCCTCACCCCCTCCCTCCCTCTCCCTCCCTTCCTCCCTCCCTTTCCCACCCCCCTTGCCTCCCTCTCCCTCCCTCCCTTCTTCCCTCCCTTTCCTCTTTCTCTTTCTTTATCCCCTCTTCATTGTTCCTAAGGAAACCCAGCTCTTGGGTCACTTTTACACACACCTCCACAATCTGAACTTTTTATTCCTTTCAAGAAATATATCCAATAATCACATTTCATTCACAGACACCAGGTGTGCATGATTCAGGAAAAAAAAAAAGACATCGATAAGCAGTTTGAATGTATCTCCTTGAGACTTTTAGACTTTCCTTCTAATTTCTCTTACAAATGGCAGTCTCTACTTTTCAGTTTCTACTATTTATTGCCACATAATTAGTTGCCTTTTATACAAATTTTTCCTCCTGAATCACTGCTCTAGTTTTAATGGAATAAATCTATTCCCTGTCACTAGGAAATAAGGGGAAAGGGATCATATATAAAGCTCAGATTCAACTGGTTTCACCTGGGTATGAGTTTCCTACATACTCTACATTTCTCCCATTTATTTGATTTTTTAAAAGGTGAGCATAAACCTGATGCCCTCAGGTAGCTGCATTGCTATTCCTCAAGCATAATTAGCAAGGTATGGAAAGTATTTTGTTATCTGAAAGGGTATGATCTTAGATTGCCTTTGGAAATGAGCAAAGAACAAGGAAGACAGGCCACCCCCACGATTGGACCCATCAGAGTGTGATGACAAAGCTGAAGGACTGAGACCCTGGAAGTAGAACTAATAACCCAACTTGAAATGGGGCGCCCCCTACCGGCACCCCCGAACTTGATGCACTGAAGCGAGGCTGCCGCTCTCTCTGGTTTAACAGCTCCGCGAGGGGAGAGAACAAGGTGAGGGCCCCAGTGGCCCGAGTCAGGAGGAGTGTAGTCCCCGCAGGGGCGAAACCTGAACAAAAGGCCCGTGGGAGGGAAGTGATGCAAGAAAACAGATCCCAGGCTTGGGGATATTTGTGACTTATGTTCGAAGGTAAGCAGTTGAGAAAGACAAAGTGATTCTGCCCAGGAAGAGGACCAGGGCGGAATTTGTGAGCTGGGACCGTTTCTTTCCTTTCAAAAGGTGGCGACGTGGTGACACATGACACTGTGTGATGCAGGTGTGCGACGTGGTCCGGTGTTCGCACGTACTGCGGAGTGACTGGCGGTGCCATGTTATTAGAACAGTCCTTTTTCGCTTTTTAATCTGGGCATGCGACTTAAGAGTTTGAGATAGTTTTATTACTTTTATTTGGCAGGAATGATTTTATCCAGTGTGAATCTAAATGTTCGTTTAAATCTTGAAAGCAAACTCTTTGACTCAGTTTATATATATATATATATATATATAATTTTGCAGTTGTTTCATGTGGCAGGCATCGGAGTCGGAGGTCTGGAAGCACAAGTGCGACTCTCTGTACAAAGCTTTACCCGACACAATCAGTTCCCTCACTTCTGGGAATCAGTGTGTCAGAAATCCTGAAAGAGCAAAACACGAGAGCTAACGGGTCGGTCGGTGAGCATGGAGGAGCCCGTGGGGCTCCCCAGTAACCCGAGCAAGCACTGGTCCGAACTGGAGTTTGCAAAGCCAAGACTGAGGGAAGAAGCTTCTCCTGCTCGGAGTTTCCATATTGGAAACAAGAGTCCTTTATCACCAAGTTCCAGTCACAGGTTTCCTAGTGAAATATATATATGTATACACACACACACACACACACACAGGATGTGTATATAGTGAAATCTATATATATTTACACACACACACACAGAGGACGATGCCAAGTGAAATGAGGCAGAGGAGAAGACAAACTCCCGCGGGCGCGCGCGCATCGAGCGCACAGACAGACAACCCGGACGACTAAGCCCAGCACAGCCTGCCCTAGATCTGACGGCTGGACCGAGGCGCCTGCGGCTGTGGGGCGAGGAGCTAAGCGGGAGGGGGCGCCCTGGAGCGTGGGGCGGGGAGGGCGATGCGCGGTGTGGGCTGCTTCACACCTGTGAGCGAGAGCCCGCAGCCCCGGCGGCCGCGGTAGAGGTAAGACAGACGCACAGCACGGGCGCCGTCCGGGCTTCGCGACACTCGTCCTCTGGCTTCTCACGGCCAGCGCCAGCGGCGCCAGCAGAGAGATAGCTTGATGGCCAAGCCGTCCCGCAGAGGCGCCCCCTTCCATCCTGATGCTCAAGTGGAACCCAAAAAGGAGGCCGGGCGCTTGCCAGGAACAGTCCAGGCCTGTCTGTCGTTCACGGAGCAACATGACTCTTCAGTTTGATTTTTTATGACGTTTCCAAGAGTCCTGCGACAAAACGAAACACGCCATTCCGTTGTGAATGTCATCCTTTCCCATCACTACAAGGGCAGGAAAACTGGTTTCATAGTACGTGTGTGCACTGTGCTCTTCTTTTCCAGAGGAGGCGAAGTGCAGCTCAGGAGCTGAGGCTTGTCTAAGCTAGCGGCCGCTGTCTCCCCGTCGCCCTGACCTTCTCTTTCATTGTTGGCTTACTGACTCACGGGTATTCTAAGTGAGTGAGTTAAAAATCGATAAACTCACGTTCGGTATAAATTTTGTATTTTCTTCTGCGGGAGAAAACTTTCTGATTTATCACTGAATATCCGGTGGAATCTGCAGTTTACAGACTCGCCCGCCTTTCCCGCAGGCGGCTGCTTGGCGGATTCAGTGCTCACGGGGGCTGCCAGGCTCCCTGCCATCTCCGCTACAGGGGGATGCAATGTATTTGCTATTGCCTATAATTATTCTTTAATTCACTGTGAATGTAGATTATGCACAAGCAGAGCAACATTTAATATTACCCATCATTTCAGAGTAAAATTTAGTATTATCCATTATTTCAGAGGTGGTGTTCAATAATTCAAAAAAAATAAATAAAAATAAGAAGCCAAACCAGTGTTTGCTTACTGTCAAGCTACCAAGGCACATGCCATACATTAAGGACTTTAAAACCTTGTCACCCAGTGTATGACCAGCTGGCAGACATTCTGCCACAGAAATGAACGCTGAGATATTGCAGCCTTACTGTTAAATGGGGGGGTTGGCCCCAGGGAGCAGAGAGTTTTTGTTTGTACAGGAAAATTGCTTGGTAGTGACAGAGATTCATTTCAAACCTTTCATGAAGTTTCATATGATTTCCCCAGGGCCTCTCCCGGGGTCAAAGAAGAATGGGGAAAGCAAACTTGGCCCTTCTCTTCTTGCTGGAAGGGATGAAAATTAATATAGGGAGTGTGAGTGCCATCCATTCCACTAAGGGGAACAAGCACTGTGTTAGCAACAGTTTGCTTCGCAAAACCTTCTATCTATAGCCTTCTCTTGGCCATTTCCACAGGCTTCCTCTGACTGTGAACACTGACCAGGGTAGCCACACAGGCTTCCTCGCGTGGTCCTGATAGGCATTTGGACACTCAGGAGTGGACATTGTGTGCAGTACCTACTTCCATGCCTGGTACCCTGGTAGAGAGTGGATTAATTTTGGTGAAGTTTTGATGACCTTGCATGTAAACTGCTAAAGACATAGAGCAGCCAAATAATTGCTGAAAGAAGCAAAGTATAATATATAAAAATGATTAGCACGGAGACTCATGCTTTATTCTAGCTTCTCAGAGCAGGTAATTAGATGATATCTCCCAAAATTTAAATGCAAGTGCTTGCATCCACCTATCACATTTCTAAGAATTGATTCTTAGGATGTCTATTGAAGCACTGGTTAAAATATCAAAAATATTAGGAATCCTATGCGTATCTGAAAATCTCAGAAAGCATAGTCAATGAGCTGTGATCCTGAGGGAGGGTCAGGTGTAAACAATTAATTATAGGGCAGCATTATGCACTTGCACCCATGGGCTCATGAAAATATGCCAATAATTGAACACGTGAGACATAGAAGACAATATAGAGTTTGCTATCATTTGTAGAAAAAAAAATACGTGTGTGTGTGTGTGTGTGTGACAGAGAGAGAGAGAGAGAGAGACTTTGTGGGTACATGTTCACATATCGCATGCAGAGTTGGGTGAACACAGAATACCTAGAGTGGCTGATATGGGGAAGAGGACTGACCCACCCTGTGATTGCAGAATGCAACAGGAGACTCTAATTTTACGCAATTAAAGCATATCATTCTATAATTGGCATCTATAATTAAATTATAAATTTCATGCTTCAAATTTAAAATTTTAAATAGTTGTAATTTGTTTTTAAATTATTGCAGGAGTAAAAATGGAAGACAGATGTCATTAGTCACCTTCAGTTCATTGTTGTATTAGTTCTGCCATAAAATACACAGATATCACTTCCATGTTCCGCTTGTTCTATTTGATACATTTGCAAATTTTTCAGGACTTATGTGCCATTAATGTGGAAAACTCAAATTCACAAAGTTCATTGTTGGAAATAATGGAAGTAATTCAATCGGAGAGAACTTTCTATAAATACACTTAAACAGAATAAGTATTTACATTAACATTTTGAGTTAAGTAATATTTCTATGTGTTTTAGCATCTCATGATTCACAACCACTTTAAAAGATCCATTTTTCGAAGTAAGTTTGTTGAAAATGTTCCCTTTAGTTACTATATGCAACCGGTAATTTGGGATTAATGCTCTTGAATCATAATGTCAAATGTCATATGATCACTTCAGTGAGGCCATTTCAAGAAAAATAATCACCAGGAAACATACTCTTTATTCTGGAATAATAGTGAGCATGTTACTTAGAGTGGAATATAATTTAGATTAGTCATGAAATTAGTATAACATGAAAACAGAAATGTTTAAAAGGAAAGCAAACTTTTATAAAATAATGTAAACTATTAAATGCAGAAGTAGTGATAGAACTAGAAAAAGCCATTTAGTAGTTACCAATGTAATAATTAATCAGCAAAAAAGTTAAACCACAGAATGAAAGATGTTTGAAGAAAGTTATTCAAGTAGAACCCAAATACCCCCTCATCACTTACTCATAAAGACCAGAAGCAAACATTTACTGTAGACTGGAAAGAGCTGATGTTGCCTCCTTGGCCACAGCTCTACAAGATGGCCATCTTTTTGATGTGATGCAATAAAATAGGAATGAACTACCACACAATACTGATGAAGAAGCATTATTATTATAGCTGAAATATAATTCTGAGAGATGCAGTCAAATCCTGACTGGGGGGTGAGAAGATAGCCAGGTTTTGGTGCCCAAAGATAGATGAGGGCATTAGGAAGACATGGTGTAGATACACAGTGGGAGACTACTCAGCAATAAAAAGATGAGCTCTTGTCATGTGCAACAATATGGGTCAACTGGAGGGTCTGATGCTAAAATGAAAAAAATTAGAACAAGATAGTTTCATTCATATGTGGACTACAGAGAGACAAATCAGAAGGCCAGAGAGAAGCAAACCAATGACAAACATTAGAAATGTGATTGTTGAATTGAGGCTACCAGAGAGGGTGAGTGAGGGTGGAGAGCTGGAGTGGAGGGGGCTTGAATAACCATGGAGGACTAGGGGTATCTTGGTGGTGGGCATGGTGACATGCATCTGAGGAGGTGTGAGCCTGCACCTCAGAATTGTATAGAGTGTTGTAAACCAACATTAACTTAAGAAAAATGAACATTGTCTTGACTGAAAAAAAAATCTATGTCATGAAAAGCACACATTGACTGGTTCTTGTAATTAAAAGTTGGCAAATGAGCATATCAATGAAGCACACATGTATACCATAATTATATTTTGGACTGAATCAAAACAGTTATGCAAATATATTGGAACATAGAGAAAACAGGGACAAGATTGATTTTAGGAGCTATTTTAAGATTCTTGTTAATGGTTTCAGGTGTGACATGGGTACGAGGCTAGGGCAGAGAAGGTCCTTGTACTTAAGAGGTGTGTGTGGAATTTACTGTTTTCTGCACAAAATAGCACAGCCTTGACTTCATTTACACCAAGGTGTAAAGCCACTCAAGCTGTTCATTTGAACAAGTGCTTCATTCAACGTCACGATATCTATATTTAAATGATCAAGTGCACCAGTGATAACCTTGAGAATCCATTTTGCACTGAGATGCTCACACACTGTTTGAACGGAAGCAATTAGTAAATTTTAAAGAATTTACTGTTTTCTTGTACAAAATAGCACACACCCTCGAGTTCATCTGCTCCATGAAGTGAAACCATTTATGCTACTCATTAACAAAAGGTCATTACACAATGACTAAATCAACTTCCATCACTGAAAGATGTTTCTTAATCCATCTGCTGCTATTCAAACCTTTTGGGTTATCAGATCTGTTTCCAAATGTTCCTTTTAATCCATATGAAAAGTTTCACAAATATCTGGAAGGCAATGCCCGGAGATTACATCTGAGTATCAAGTAAATTTCTAATATGTGGCACCTGGGAACAATGAATTGATGAGACTTGTAAAATGTCCTACTTTGTACCTATGAAAGCACACTGAACCTGATGGTGTCCTGAGCAGTTGATTTTGAAGACCTTCTGCTCTGTGAGGTCAAGTCACCGTTGGTAATAGTGATAAAGATGGAACACACTCCGAAAGAGCACAGCAGAGGACATGGTTTTCACGGCCTCCGCTCGGCCCTATTTATCAATTAACTTATCTGTTGACTGAGCTCCGTTAGATCAATACTTTTTCATGCCGGCAAAGGCACCTCATTTGCTTTCTTATGGAACCAGAATGATGAGCCTGTGGCAAGTGTCCCCGAGTCCCTGGAGGGCTAAAAGCAGGGTTCATTCTGCAGTAGTTTCTACAGAGCCGCTTAAAGCCTTGGAATTGACTCCACTCTGATTTGAGAGAGTTGCTACATGTTTTTACGTAAATACTTGTCAAGAAGTGAGCAGTTTCACTGAGTAAAACCAAGCACCTTCGGAAGTCACAAATTAGTCATCTGGTTATGCCACTAATGTACTTTTTTGCGGTCTGTGCCATTTATTTGTTTTAAAGCTCCAGGGTGTCCAGATTCAAACAAAGCTGAACATGGAAATTCCCATCACTGATCATGACACCATGGATGGCAAGAGCGGCCCAAGTCACAGGTGAATGTGTGGGCGCCCGCAGGCGTCAGCTCGGCGTCGCCGCCATGT
This sequence comes from Condylura cristata, assembly GCF_000260355.1. Taxonomy (NCBI): domain Eukaryota; kingdom Metazoa; phylum Chordata; class Mammalia; order Eulipotyphla; family Talpidae; genus Condylura; species Condylura cristata. The sequence continues at coordinate 46,291,927 of NW_004567117.1, read as the reverse complement.
TTGATGGCGGCTTTGCCCAGGGGCTTGTTGGTTCTAATTGAGCAAAGTGAGGTAGAGGTCTTTAATGGGGTGAAGCAAAAGTGAAAGAATGAAAAGGAATATTGATCAAAATCATAATGAATTTTCCAATTGCTAAGTGGGAGAAAGGACTTAGAGACTTGAGCACTGCAAAGAACATTGCACAATTAAGGAATTTTTCCTTAATTTAGGTGTAAATGCTCGTTGTTTCCTGTATATTTAAAGGAAACAACTCAAGGCTATGAAGATAAATATCCTTGATCAGAGAACAGGGACCATGGGTTCATTACAGGGGGAGTCATTCATAAAAATATCAAACTAAATTCCCAAAAGCTGAAAGTATATGTTTATGACTATTAAAAATAAATATGGGCCCTCCCTGGTGGCGCAGCGGGTTGAAGCACAGCACTGAGAATCTAAGGCCGCTTCCGCATGAGTTCGATTCCCGCCTGCCCCGGAGGTGGCCACATGGCGTGGCAGACCTCTCCTGACCCGCCCGCTGCTCCCCTCAGCAGTGTACTTCGTCGATCTGCCTGTTCTGCTCCCCACTCTGTCTCTGGTGAATCCTCTCACCCTCCGCATCTCTGGCCTGTACCCCAGTTCTGTGTGAATAAATAAATAGATCTTTAAAAAAAAATATGTATATGTTAAGTCAAACTGAAAATTCAAAGACATTAAGACATTCCTACTTAGAAAATAAAGACCGGGGCCTTCCCTGGTGGCACAAGGCGTTAAAGCCCAGCACTACGAAGCTGGCAGTAGCCGCTTCGGCACAAGTTTGATCCCTGGCCAGGGACGCACAGCAGACCTCTCCCCGCTGCTCCCCTTAGCAGTGGACTTTATTGTCTTGCTCCCCACTCTGTCTCTGGTGAATCCTTTCAACGCCCCTGAACTACTGGCCTGCACCCCAGTTCTGTATGCATTAATAAATGACCTTAAAAAAAAAAAAGAATGACCATGTAACATTACCTACAGAAGGTTGGAATGAGTGAAACCTGTATTTCATGAGCAAATGGATCGTTATACTTTAAATCAAAGCACTGCAAAGCTCTCCTCTCTAGACCATGAAGCAAGGTCAGGGCCAGGTCTGCACTAGGGCAGAAGCACAATCTGCTCATCATCACATTTCTGGGAGGTGAACAAAAAGATTGATACAGTGATAACAGTACCTGCTTCTCCATGTAGAAATTAATGCTAATGCCTAATTTGTGAAGCTGAAACAACCTCATGATGTATTTGAAGAAAAGAGTATGATCGTTTGAATGCCTGTAGTTAACAATGTTGTTTGGGCACTTAAGAACCTTCGGAGGCAGCAGATCTCACATTAAGTAGGCAAGTATTCCTACCACAATGAAAAGAAAACGCTATTCCACTTGAATAACTTTCTTCAAACACCTTCAGCCTGTGGCTCATCATCTTTTGATGACTGCTTATTACATTGTTGGTTGCTAAATGATTTTTTCTAATTCTGTCGTTATGTCTCTGTTTAATAGTTGAAGTTATTTTTGTAAGGATTTGCTTCCTTCTTATCCACTTCTAATTGAAAGAAAGAGGCAAAAAAGACAGACCACAGCCACTAGATAAAGAGAAGTAAATGATCAAGAAAAAAGAGAAAAAAGACATCCAAGACAGATTGGAAAGAGCTAAAGGGTGCTATTTAAGCCACTAACAGTTAAAACACCGACAACGTTGCCTTCTACAAACTCACACTCAAATGAGAAGGTCAGGCGTAGCCAGTAAGGAGGGGTCAGAGCTGGCAAGCTGGGGCTGTCCTCAGGCTCCCCCTTCCCTTGGGGGCGACCTCCCTAGAGGGTCCTTCAAAGGGCCAGGTGAAGAAATGGGGCCAGACTGTAGAGGTAGAAATAAGAGGACAGGCTATTTTTCTCCCTGCTATGGTATTTCTCTTTTGTGCCAATGGAGAACACACAGTTCTACCTGGCAAGGCTGCAGTGTTCCAGGATGCTCGTCCACTATGAGACGGTTTCCTGGTTTTAATGAATTCGGTGTCCTAACAAAGAGTGGAATGCAACCGGCTGTTTGGTTCAGTGGCAGATCCCAGGTTGGCACGGAGTTCCCTTGGCTCTCTCTGGCGGACCTGGGGAGCCAAGAGCCTACCAGGTAAGTCCAGCTATCCTAAACCTCCAGCAGAGAAGAGGGCAGTGATCACAGACTCTGGGAGACACCTCAGGGAGTAGAGGTATTTTAGCTCCGAGTTGAGTCTTCCAAACCTAGTGGGGAGACAGGTGAGAAGGGCGCCTGCAGGTGACACAGCCCCCCACCTCGCTCACCCCCCTTCCGGTCCCATGAGGACACAGGAGGGGCCGTCCCTGCGAGCCCCGTCCACGTGTCCACATTTTGGATTTGTTGTAGAAATCCTGAGGTGTCGTGTTTTACAGCAATAAGGGACAACCACAATTCCCACACAGCTTTTATTTCATTTGTTCTGCTGTAACTCACTGAGCTGTGCTATTTCTTCCAGAGGCACTCGCTTTTTAAATTCGCTCTCCCTTTCAAAAGTAAAATGTGGCAGAAAAACATTATTTCCCACACTAAAAATTGCTGGATTGTTTTTTGGATTTCCTTATTCTTTCTTCCAGGAAATGCGAATTAATTAGATATCCTCAAAAACTAGTAATAAGGAAGGAACAGCAGCGAAACAAACGAGCCCTCCTCAGTTCAGCTGTCAGCTGACTGCTAAGAACAATCAAGAGATAATGGTTAGCTCCATCCCATCAGCTCTAAGAACAAGTTAAGCCTTCAAATTTATTTACATCTTATTTTTCGATTCAAACAAAGGCCCTTAAAACTTTTATTTATTTATGTGAGTATTTCAATGTAGACTATTTCCTGGCCATGAGTGTGCATGATAAATTTAGCTATATTACAGCCGGAGCCTTTTTATGCTTCTTAGAAGACAATCTTTATTTTCAATGTTCTTTTACTGCTGTAAGCAGATTTTTAATTCAATTATAATTTTTAAATGCTTATTTTTATTTTTAGCATTGATTTTTGCATATTAATTTATAGCTAGTCCCCTCAGTGCATTCTCTTGCCATGTATAAGATTTAGATGATTCTGGATAGCTATAAGAATCAGGGCATAGAAAACGATTATGCATTCTTTTCTTTCAAGGAAGAAAACCTAGATGTGTCTATTTGTTTTTATTCTGTGATAATATTTTTATTCTCCTCCGATGTCTCCAATTTTTTAGCAGTAATGGTGTGGATTCTATGCAGCAGGCTTTGCTAAAATCACAAGTCCACTTTACGAGTTTTTGAAAGAAAATTCTATGGTTTTGCGTCCGGGTCTCTGCTAGCGAGTCTTCAGCCGGACAGCGCGCACTTCCCTGCCTGAATCTCTGACACCAGGCTGTCTCTGTGCACGCGTGGGGTCCATTCTGGTTCCTCCTGCCCTTTGGCCCTGGACATAACCCACCAGGCCCGGCTCTCCCTCATCTTACACTTTACAGGGTGTGAACTGAAAAAGCGTGTTGCTTGTGGGGTTTGACTTTATCTACTCTTAGCCGTTTACCCCCTAGAACGGTGATGTCCCCGAATGGCTGCCTGCGTCTTTAGCGTTCTCAACTGAGGAGGAGCTTCCGGTCGAAAACTCTTCCGGGGCATGACTACACGCCCCAGGCAGTGGTCAAGGAGCAGGCCCCACCATCAAACCCGTTTTTCAGATGAGGGGCGTGAAGGATGGTGACTTTCCCCAACAGCTGCGTGTGCTGATCGGCAACCTGGTTCTCACACAGGGAAAGGGGGAAGAGACAGACCCCTGTGGGGTGTGGTGGTGGGAGAGGACTCTTGAAGATGCCTCTTGGAAGGTACTGGAATTATATTTTTAATCTTTTTTCTTTCTTTTTTATTTTATCAGCGTGTATTTTTACACTGTTCTTCACGTTGTACATGTTTTCACCTCGGTTGTAGTCCCCGAGGTTTTCCCACCGCCACTTTCCTGCCTCCGTTTTCATCTTGTTTCCCTCTCCTCCCGGTAGAACACCCAGGATACATAGACAAGTAGATAAGCTTCTGCTGGAGAATCCCTGCCATCAGGAAGGTGCTATCATTTGCTAGCTTCAGTATAATGCCCATGAATCAAAACTCACATATAATTCTAACCTGACTAACCTAGAGCTCAAGGCTGTATCCCGCTGCAATTACTGGTGGTCTAGCCACCCCCGGAAACAGGCCTCACTCTTCCTTTGTGTAGTCAGACCCAGGCAGACCTAGAACCTCCCAGCAGACCAAGTCGGAGAGAACGGAGCATGGGGCAGGCCAGCAGCTTACTGACGTGAGGCGTTCACGGCAGGGTGTGCTTACCTGCGGTCCCATCAGGGAAGTGCTGAGTCCTCAGAAGATCTCAGCCAAGATTGCGTGCTGGGAGGTATTGGCTAAGCGTCTGTGTGGGCTTCTCACGGTCAGAAACCAGGTTATCTTCATATTTAGTTCCATTACATCACTACTTTTCTCTGCTTCCTGCAGATGACCAGAGTTTAGAAAATGCACAAAATCAGATATGCTTGCAATTTAGAAATGTCTTCATCCGAGAAAGTCATGTCTTAATCACCACATTGGTGTTTTGTTTTGTGTCTTTCGGTCAAGGCTTGTAAATGGTGAAGTGTTGGGGTGTTTTATTTGCTTCTAGTGTTACTTAGATATTCGGGGAGTATCAATTTCTTTTTCTATAAAAAAGACAATTGGACTTGATTATTAACTGCTACAGTGGTCCTAAGGTGTGTCTATAAAGTTTCCTTTTAACTGCTTTTAATTTCCTATTAACAAATTAATTAAAACACATCAGTGTCATGGAAATAACCCAAATGCTCCAAAGTAGATGACTGGATTAAAAAGCTGTGGTACATATACACAATGGAATATCACTCAGCAACCAAAATTAATAAAAGCATGCCTTTTGCAGCAACATGGATGGAGCGGGAAAAGATCATGCTTAGTGAAATAAGCCAGAAAGAAAAGGAAAACACCGGATGTTTTCAGTCATTGCAGGAATATGAAGGACCAGGCAAGAAAATAATGATAATAATGAGCAACTACATACCAGAGACATTTTACGGGGGTGGAGCGGGGATGGGATCAAAAACAGTGGGGGGAGGGAAGTGCACGGGACTGTGGTGATGGCACACGGGTGATCTGGTGATGGGAAGCCCACCGGGATGACAACTGAGATGAAAAGGCACAAAATGATGTAAAAATAAACTGTTACATTATTAAAAAAATGACATTAAAAAAACATAACAGTGTCTAAGGCAATGTAAGTTAATTCTGAAAATTCACAATAGCAAGGAATTCAAGTGAAATCTCAACCTGCGGTCATAGAAGCTCAAAGCATGTTGAAATCGCAACCCCGATGCTCACTGTGCTAGCCGGCAGTTCTGCAGCCATACCAGGGTCACAAGCCTTGCCATACCCCTGCACCCTGGCAGTAACCAAGGTGAGGAATGACCCGTGGAGATATTCTTCCTGACGGCGTGCCACTGATTGCGAATGCAAACCTTAAAACACAGGTGTTGAGCTGCCACAGCTCTGCATGTTTGATTGATGACTGCATCGCAGTGCTGTTGTATAGGGAACAGTGGCAGACAGGCAATCGCCTTGTGAGGTGGGGAGCCTCACCGTGGACACCTCTCTGCACACGCTGGCAGGACTGTTGCTCCTTATATGCAGCATTGTCATTCTAGCAGTTTCTTCAAGCATTATTGGCTGCTCCATAGGCTGGAGCTCCCGAAAACCATATTGATGTCCAATTACAACCCCTCCCGTGTTAAAAGAGAGTAGCTGCTTCCTTGCAGATTGCGCATTGATTGCCTAATTTTACCCTGCAGTATTCTGGGCCTGGCTTTGTCTGCTGTGCTGTCTCCCCACCTCAGCAGCAGGTGCTGCCTTTTTTATGTTTCCTGAAGGCCAGGGATGGACTCAGCGGCCATCTTCAACGTTTGTCAGGTTTCATTCTCTGGAGAGCTGCGACCTGCTTCTGGAAAGTTTCAGATAGTCTCAGCAACACAACCTGGCTGACCAGCAAGAAGCAGAGCCCTCCCCTCACACCTACAAGTCCTCTCTGTGCCCTGACTGCACCCCACAGTTGGTGACAACCCTCCATCGCTCCCCTCCCCCACCCTGTCACGAGGACCATCTCTGAGAAAACCCACAGCATGAGCCTCATTTCTCCAGTTCTGGGTGGCCACACACATGTCTCCCTGAAGCACACCCCGTGGTTGTTACTCCGGTGTGTGCTCACTGACGGGCCTTGTTGAGGTCTTTCTTTCAACTCCATCCTCAGCGCCATGGTCCATCTTCTGGGCAAGTCTCATCCCGGCATTTTTCTTTTTCATATTTTCCACATTACTTTTTTTTTTTTTTTTTGAAAATATTTATTCGTACAGAACTGGGGTACAGGCCAGAGATGCGGAGGGTGAGAGGCTTCACCAGAGACAGAGTGTGGTACAGAACAGGCAGATCGATGAAGTACACTGCTGAGGGGAGCAGCGGGCGGGTCAGGAGAGGTCTGCCACGCCATGTGGTCACCTCCGGACAGGCGGGGATCGAACTTCATGCGGAAGTGGCTTAAGCTTCTTTGTGCTGTGCTTTAGCCCGCTGCGCCACCAGGGAGGGCCCTTTCCACATTACTTTTAATCCCATAAATCCCAAACTTGCCCAAATCCTGGAAGCCCAAGGTGGGATTATTTCAGTTTTGTTATGCTTAAGATAAAACGTCTTGACTCTCAGCCTGAGAACAGAGGCGGTTTCTTGCTCACTTTGAGGCTGCCACAGGAAGTTGGCTTCAGTAGTCTGCCGTCATCACCCTGGGGCATCATTAGTTACCTCCCCCTCACGCAAGCTTTTGTTTTATCCCTTCCCCTTCTGCTCCTGACCCTGGTGAGGGAGCCCCAGGCACTGGGAGCTGTGGTGGCCCCAGAGTTTGCTGGGCTGTCCCCAAAAGCTGTGACCTTAAGACAACCAGTGGCAGTTTGAAGTCAGTGGGAAGAGGAGTATTTCTATATTTTGCATAGCTGTCCCCAAAAGCTGTGACCTTAAGACAACCAGTGGCAGTTTGAAGTCAGTGGGAAGAGGAGTATTTCTATATTTTGCATAATTTTTATCAAACTAGAAAGTTCCACAGAGAAATTTCTTTGTGATAAAGGAAGGTACTAGATGGGGGTGTATACCACTTAGCCAGTGGGCTGGGTTTTGGGCGGTAACAGATTCCCGAGACCTGGGCTGGGAGCAGTGACTCCAGGTAGTGAAATGCAGCCAATTACTCACTTACTTACTTGGTATTCAGAAATCGCAACCTGTATGTGAGACCCTCCTACAGCCAAACGGATTTAGTATTTTAAAAACGTGTTCAGCTGTATGACCTGTAGTATGTTAGGTTATGGCTGTTAGCAAATGCGATGCTAATGATGGAAATGGATACTGGTATTGTTTACGTTTAATGTTTAATAAATTAACATTAATGTTTAATTATTAACAGTTAAATTTAACATTACCTAATCTTAAAATTTAGTGTAATACTTAATGTTTAATTTAATACAAATGTTTAATACAAATGTTTAATACAAATGTTTAATTTATGTAAAAATAATATTAATGGTTTATGTTATCTATATTAAAATTAACAACTTATTTTCTTATTTTAATTTACTTTATTTAACTTTCATTGCCCATTGTTTTAAAGATATAAATAATTATAATAGTGTTTTTATCAGATTACTTTTTTAATGTGCAATTACTTTTTTAATGTGCAATTACTTTTTTAATTGCAGCACAAAAATTGCAATAGAATTTTGCATATATTAAATTTTGCATTCTATCCCTAGAATTTTTATCATATAATTTTGATCATTAAAATGTATTTCTATGTCTATTTTTATAATGTTTCCATATTTATCTAGAGGATAAAAGCGTTTCATGTTTTCAAAAGGAAGAGAAAAAAAGACAGAGCTGACTTTAAACTTTGACTTTGAAAGATTGTCTTTTATTTTTTACCAAACTGAGGAAAACAATAAAATGCTTGTATTTTTGGTTTCATTTTAATTTGGTTTCACTTTAATTTTGGTTTAATTATATCACAAAAGAAGTAATATCGTATTTCAAAGAGAATATTCCTACATATAGTGCTTCCAAAAATTTCTCTAGGTAAGTGGGAATTTAAAAACAATAGATATTATGGAGTAATAAGGGGGCATTAGAAATTATACTTATGTCTTCTTTTAAAGATCTTGTCATAACATTTATTAAGTAAAATGCAGTTGTCTGCATTTTTACTTAAACTTATTAAGTAAATGCAATTTATAGTAAAAAATGTCCTATGTATGCTAGCAAGATGCATTCAGTTAGTCACTTTTTAATGTTTTTAGTTTCATCGTTTTTGAAGAGAACTTGGCTTTGTATCAATATCAATGAAAAGAAAAAAGTCAATACAGATCGGATCAAGCTATTTATTGAGATAGATGATGCTTTTTAAAAAGTTCTATATGGAGGATCCACTTGGTGTCTTCTTTTAGTCTCCTGTTGTTAATGAGTCAGACCTTTTCTCTTTGAAAATAACATAAAGAAGTCACCTACGATGTGTGTGCATAGGACAATACAATTTGTAAACATGTATTTGTATAAATGTCTCATTTTTCTAAAAGTAACCTATGGGATTGTAAAAAATCCGCTGGTCACTTAATAGCTGTGATTTCATGCACTATTGGGCTTTTTACTGGCTAATGTTTATCACCTGTAAAGTGGTATTACAAAGTGGGGTTAAATGAAGGCCTGTATCAGTATTCTGAGGAAAATGCTTGGCACGTGCATGCAATCCATTTTCCAAAAGCCTTTTAATTAACTTTCATTGTGAATATTCACATAATTATTGAATAGGAATTACAATTGGACTATGAGTAGTTTTTACAAAATCCCATATTTTTAGGAAACAAAAACAAGCCATTGCTTCTTTATTTGTGTTTGATCTGTAAACTAATGACACTATCATGACTTTAGGATTTTCTTTGAAAATTTATCATGGAATTACTTGTTATGCAAATTACTTTGAAAATTTAAAATAGGAATACTGGGGTAAGTTTCATACCAAGTGAGATCATAGCAAAAGTAAAAATATCTGATTTTCCACTTAAATACTTTGCTTTATATATATTTGTTAAATAATTTATGTTTTTTGTGCTAATGGTTTTGAAAGATCTTTCTAATACACTATTTCATAAGTTTTATGCAACATTGTCCACGAATGCCAAGAAATGAGATCTTTAACTACGTTACCTCTGGACAAAATGTTGCAGAATAGTATTTGAGGAAGACAAATTCGAGGAGGCTGGGACCCATGAAATAAACTGTGAGAAGATGGAGAAAGCTCTCCTGTGCAGCATGGTGGCCGGCCTCCGGGTCGGCGGGCGATCCTGGGCGGTCCGCCCGCGATGGACCAGATTGTAGGCTAGGGCGCTCACGTTTGCCTGGGGAGGAGGAAGCCACCTCCTTACTCCACGGACCCCCCCAGTTCGGACAGAGGACTCTGCGGGAGACCAGCCCTGGCGTGGAGGGGGCCAGAAGTCCCCAGCTAGGGAAGGCCCGAGTGAAGGGGGTTTTGCTGAATACAACAGTCAAATCAGATATTTTTAAAGGATTATATGTGATAATTTTTATAATTCTCATGAAAAGTAAATACTGTATCAGGTTAAATGATAATGTCCAAATCTTGATTCAACCTTAGGCCTATAAACTAATGTTAAATTATGATAATCACTAAAAAAAAAAAAAAAAAAAAACTTTGAAGAGCTAGACAAATTCAAACAAGGAAAAAGATAGAAACATTGATTATTAAACAATTTAGTACCTTTGTTTATTTTTCAGGCATTGAATGGTGATAGAATAGAAAGATGTAAAATATCTTTGATGTCATTTTCACACAGAGATATTACATATTTCTTTGTATTTAAAAATGTGTTAAAATAATATAAAATGGAGATTCATGGAGATTCATTGGAAAATTCTTTTTTTAATAAAGATTTATTTATTTACGCTTACAGAACTGGGGGACAGGCCAGAGGTGTGGTGGGTGAGATGACTCACCAGAGACAGAGTGGGGAGCAGAATAGGCAGATCTACTGAAATAAACTGCTGAGGGGAGCAGCGGGGGGCCAGGAGGGGTCTGCCGCGCCATGTGGGTCCCTCCCTCGCCGGGGATCAAACTCGTGCTGCAGTGGCTTTGGAGAGCTTCACGATGTGGTGCTTTAACCCATTGCACCACCAGGGAGAGCCCAGAAAATTCTTTGTATGCCCATAAACAAAAGTTTACTACAGTTAAAGTTAGTAAAAATATAAACAGCTAAAGCCATATTAAAAACAGTATTTATAGAAATATGAATATGTATATAGGAAAATCAGTATGACTGGTTTCCTAAAGAAACTGTTAACATTTTATTAAAGTGGTAAATTCAATAAGATTCACTTGTATTCATTTAATATGCAAAGGCAGTTAATATTTTAGACTGAAGTGCACAGTTAAATTCTCATCTATCTGATGATTTATATTATCCTTCTGAGTGTCTACACACATCCATATGAAGAATATTATGTTTAAATGGAAAGAATTGGCTGCTTGCCTAAGAAATAATTGTTCTGGATGATAAGCCAGTGAGCCCACTAGGGCAACTTGGAAGCCGTCGCCTCAGTGATCCCGGAATAAACCTGGGGCAGTCGCCCGCTGACATGCTGCCACACATGCCCTCTGCCCAGCGTCGCCTCGAGCCCAGCCCTGCGGGGCTCACTTCAGTGCCACCAGCTGGGCACCCACACGCCAGGTCGCCCTCTCCACACGGCCTCAGATTGAGAAGCTACTAAGTGACCAGCGTGGGACCCTCCCAGGCTGTGGTGAGCCCGATAAACGTAGTCTCATTTGCTAGAAGCCTTTTATGAATTCCCAAAGTACTAGGATCAATCAGTAAAAAAATCAAACTTAAGGATACTACACATGGATCATCCGATGGGCGATATTAATTAGAATTCTGGAGCACTAACCATGTTCTGAATGTTAAGTTTCATCAGTTTTGACCTCAATATTGTGATATATTTCATGCGTTAATACCAAACATTAAGGTGGCTTAGAGTTGGATCCTTCATTGAGATAATAAATACATCAGTGATACGGGGGAAATGAAAGGCGAGAGTTCTGGAACATCTACCCCGTTACCAATATAATATGACTTCTCTGGTGTTGACAGATAGATCAGCTGTGAGTATAGGAATCCCTACTTCTCCTGTGAGGAAGCCTGCACTGAAGGCCGGGCCGCGGGGCGGTGTGTCTGCCCTACGCCGGGGCGTGACACGCTTCCAGCCAAAATTAAAATGTCTGATGGTCGTCTCCCGAGTGACCGCGAAATGGAAAAAATAAAAGCCAAGGTCGGAAGAGTGTCCCCGTTTGAACAAGCTGTCAGCAGCCTGCAAGGAAGCTTGTCCAGGTACCTCCGGTGTACTTGAGGTAACTGAGATGGAGGCAGGGGGGCAGGTCAAGGGGCCTCCTTTAAGCCCGTCGGCGTCGAAGAAAGACGAGGTCTTCCTCTCTTTGCTCTGGGAAGAAACGGCTTGCGTTTTGCGCTCTGCCTCCAATTCTCTCCTCCATCTGCTAGGAAGGGGATCAAGAAATTGTCTACATGTGATGTCACAAGGCGGTCCCGTTTAGAGTGGGCGTTGGGGGCAAAGGCCGTCCAATTTGGGGTGGGCGTTGATAGGGAAGGAGGTCCCGTTTAGGGTGGGTGTTGGGGGGAAGCGGTCCGTTTGATGTAGGCCCTGGAGGGAAAGTGGTCCCGTTTGGAGTGGGCTGGGGGGACTGGCGGCCAGTGGGCTGTGACCCACTCAGCCCGCCAGGCCTGGGGGCAGGACACTGCTCCACACACAGCATCTCTCCTCTGGCCTGGGCTGCTGCTCCTGCTGCTGTCCACATGGTGTTGACTGTGTTAACTTCCACGCTTGATCCCTGAGGTGTACAAGGACTGTGCTCATGAAACTTTCTCCTCCATAGGATTTGATCTTTTTGAAGCATTGATTGTATATTTACAAGAAAATAAATTGTTTCAGCATTAGAGGAAGCGAGAGAGCCAGGGTCTGTCACGAGCCCATAGGGAGGTTGGCAGAGAGCCGGGATGGGCCTTCGGTGCTGCCCAGTGGGATGGACAGCAGGTGAGCCCTCCAGCTGGAAATGGAGACATAGTCTCAGGCACAGGCTGGAAGGCCTTGCTCCCCGGCTTGAACACGGCCCTCATCCCCACATGACGGCCTGGGCGGGGGCCACGCTGGCACAGGGCCTCTGGGAAGCGCCCTCTTTGGGTTTCGTGGAAGGCTGTGTCCTATATCCAGTCTTTTATCAAAGGCTATTACAAGAAACAGCCACGTGAGGAAAACCACCCTCTTCAGCAAAACCACAGATGAAGCATCACCCCTTATGCCAGTCAGGGTGGCCGGGAAGACCTGACCCTCCTTTTAGGCAGCCCGTCCTGTGGAGGCGATTTCCTCCACATGCACACACCAGACACAGACAGCTTCTGTGTTGGGTTTTGTTGGCTACTTGGCTTTTGCCTCTGACTCCCACCAGCTAACATGGCTTGCCTTTTCCCTTATCTTCTTGGAACAACTAAGTCTTGATAACTCTTTCCTCCCCAGGTGACCCTCAGAGAACTGGATCCCAACTTTTTTTCTCATTGGACCTAATGCATTTTCCCTTTCACCAGTGTTATACATTTCTGTGTTACCGCTTTATCTGTCCTTTGCTAAGCTTAACGTGTGTGTTGTAAGAAAGGTACATTTTTGGAAGTTTGCAGGAATCAATGTTCGGAAAATCACGGAGTCTCAGCAGTGCCCCTGGCGGGTGCTGTGTAGACACCACATGAGTGAGGTGGGTTCTGTGCCCACAGACACAGGCTGCTACAGTAAGGGAGGGTGTCAGGGGCTCTGTCTGGACAGCCCTGGCCTTCATCTCGGGACCTTTGTGTTCTTGGAGGGGCCCTGATGCCTCTCCGCCTGGTGTGCTTCCGTCCACCTGCGGTCGGCGGCTTCCCCTCGCTCAGCTCCACAGTGGCAAGACCTCTGGGGCAGCGCAGCCGTGATGCAGGAGGATCCAGTTCTCTGAGGGCCACCTGGGGAGGAAAGAGTTATCAAGACTTATGACCACGAACAGGTACTTCCACTTAGAGTGGAAGCTTGTGCCCGTCACTCGTTTGTCAAAACATTCAAAATTTAGAGTGTAGAAAGCATTTTTGATAGCTGTTACTAAGTCATCATCTAGTAAGGTCTTCTTAAGGTACTCTTTATGAAAGTAAAATGGGAAAGGGCCAGGCAGAAGTGTCGCTTCCAGATGAGAAAACAACCAGGAAGGCTGCAGTGAAGATGATGAAGGCTGGTGGGGTAGGCGCTGGGCCTTGCCTTTCTGTGTGGTCAGAGAGGTTTGTAGAGCTTTCTCTCTGGCCACTCTGTGCTACCCAAAGAAGAGGGTTAAAAATGGGCACTGCCCATGGAGAAGCAACAGAGGGCTCCTGCCGTCGGTTTTAGCTTTTACGAAGCCTTGCGTCACTGTCCTCACCGGAAGAGGTGACCCTTGTGTGTAAGCAGACCCCCTTCGTTGGCTAGCTTAGAGCCCACAGACTGTAGATTAGAGTCACCTACTGGTCACTTTCTCTTCCTTCTCCCTCACTGACCACTCCCCATGATCTATGCTCAGGAAACTTGAGAACTAATCTATTACTTCTGCAAAAGAATTCTCTGAGTCCCTGTAGAGGTAAGGACGATTAACCTGGAGGAAACATCTGAGAAGAAAAACACTAACTCAGGGTGTCTGCAACCTCCCAGGATCTGGGAATTCAATGCCCTCCCCTGCCATCTTGCGTCCCACACCTTCTGGTATTCCTCACCTCGGCTAGTGGTCACAGCACCCCACTATGCTCCATTTGGGGTACCAGTTTCACTGGGTAGCTAGCTGATATAATGAGCTCCTTTGTTCAAAGGTGTTCTTGAGAGTCAGAGCTCGACTTTCTGGGCAGGAGTCATATACCCATTGGTGGCTTACAAATGTGTTTGCAATTCTGATAAAGAATTGCAGAACTAACATCGCAGGAAATGGGGTACCACTGTCAGGTATTGTCACCAGCAAGCAAATGCAAAGGGAGTTTCTACAATGGTGACAGTGAACAAGTCATTGACAGTGTTTAAAATGTATAAAATGGGACAAGGTAGCAGAAGTAAGGAAAATAAAGGCGATGAGATGCAATATTATATATACCACACAAGATGGTATTTGTGCAGTCACAGAAGAGATGAAAACATGTTACCAGATTTGATTTTTAATGAACTAAAAACTGTCTCCTCCTCAACCAAGAAGGGGTACATTTCCTGCCTGGTGCACACAGTTCGCTGCTCTGCTAGATTTAGAATTCTGCGTGGAGGAGAAATGATACTTTAAAATTCAAGGGAATCAACTTTTCAGAGAAATAAGCAAATTTTTTGAAAAGAGGCCAAATTCAATTCACATATTTTCATTTAGGAGAGAAAAGCTGGGTATGTACATTAAAAGTGCACTTGTGTAGATGAAGCTGAGAGAACCCATTGCTTCTTGTCCTGTCCTATTATTTAAACACCATATTTGGAGAAATGGGTGGATTAAAAAGGGGGTGTTTTGTATGTCAGAATGGGAGAGAGTCAGAACAAGTAAGAAGTCAACAGGAATTTGCGTGTGAATATGAGTTAATCATTTTCTGCTGCTTCCTAACAAGTAACCACCAGCTTAGCTGCTGGAAACCCCAGTTGCCGTCTCAGCTGGGCCCCCACTCGGCCATCTTAGGATCTCCGGGCTGCGTTCTCATCTGGAAGCTCAACCGGGGAAGCTCCATGGAGCCCAGGCTGTGCCTTCAGACCACCTGCTGGGGCAGAAGGCACATCCCTGCCTGTGCCCGCAGAGGGGGAGAGCATGCAGGGGGTGGATGTCCTCAGGGATGCCTGGGGCAGAGGCCCTTCTCCCTCCTAGAGCCCATTCCTGGGCCACAGGGGTCTGGCCGATGAAAAATAACATGGTAGCTCCATTTTGTTCTTGTGCCTACTTAGATGTGTGTGTTTCCACACTGACAGTCACTTGGGAGAAGAGGGGCCGACCTGTGGTTTACTTTGTGAGGTTGTCTTGTGAGTCATGGCGACGTGTTGTCCGGTGTGGGCGGGAACTTTCCACACCAAACAGTGCTCATGATAGCTCATCAGGTGGGCTTTGGGACAGCCTTTCAGCACTAAAGACAGAAGCCACAGGGGCAGGGCACTTAGCTAAAAGCTTGCAAAATATGAAGGGGGAGAATGCAACAGGCATCTATTCAGAATGCTTGTGTTAAAATACGCACTGAGCATTTTCAGGGTATTTTGAGCGACAGTAGGCAACGGTTAAACACAACTGTGATTAGTTAAGTCAGTTCCACGTCACTTCAAATGTGATGAGATTGAGTTTCCTTAGCAATGTTATTGTTGCGTAACTGTTTTCTCTTTTTCAGCATACAGGAAAAGATATTTCATAAACACTTGCACAATCAGGACTCGTTGGGAACCTGTCTTTGCTATTATCCCATAATTGTAAACATTTCTCTTATGCTTGCCCCAGAGGCTGACTATCCCACTACTTACATGATTTGCTAGTGTGGATATGCTTAGAGGTTAACGCAACCCATTTAAGTGGTATTTGTTTTAAATCTCTTACATTTCCTGCACGGATCATAAAAAATTCAAGCGCATGTGTTTTTCTCAAGAGAAGATCAATCTCCTAAAGAGTCATGGGAAATTATGTGAGGGTCCGGGACAGTATTGGCCTTTTCGACTGCCCTCTTGCACCCGTTGAGATGAGATGCACAGACGGCTTCTCCTGGTCTTTCCATGGCTGGGACCATTTCCTTGCAGCCCCTAGAGGCACTGAGCATCCCCCTCCCCCCACCCCCCTCTGGAGGGACCTGCTGACCCACTCAGGTACTGCGCAGCAGCTTAGCGGTCTCTGGTTTGAGCAAATATGCATAAAGCTGCTATAAACGTGCAGGTGCTCATAAGTTTTAACTTCCTTGAGTCAATTCCAAGGAGCATGGTGTCTGAACCCTGTGGTAAAAATATATTCCGTTTTGTAAGAAACTGCCAAACTGCCTGCCAGAAGAGCTTCCGAAGAGGTGCTATTTTGAAAACCCACCGCGTGGTGGCTGTTAATTTTAACTTTCTCTTCTTCACCGGCTCCTGCTGTGTATCACCGGGATTCAGCCATCAGCAAGGCCTTCTCTGGGTCCAACCCCTCGGGGTGGTTACTGTGGAATGCAGCAATGAGGTGGTAATTGGCCTGGTGGGAAAGCGGAAAGAAAATGGTGGCCATTGGCAGCAAAAAATAAAACAAACGAATCAATAGACTCAGCAGAGCATCCCTGGAAGCAAAGAAGAGCGAGCCCAGCGCTCAGGGAAACAGCGCCCCTCGGGGACGTCCCAGACACGGCCTGTGAAGACGGTCCTTGGGCGCCCGGTTAGCTGCTGTGAGCTCAAACCGTCTCGGTGACTTTGGAAGGAAAAGTAAGAGGCGCACGGGACGTCCTCCTTCCTGAGCGTCTCTCGGGGAAGGCCGGTGTGGACAGAGGGCCCCGCCCGCCGCGCCCGGCTGCGCCTTCCAGGTCAAGCTCTCGATGCCTCCCTGAGAGACCTGTGTGAGAACCTGTTTGGGCGTTTGGAGACAGCATCAATGGGCCACAGGCGACGGGAAGCGCCCACGCAGGCTGACCGCAGCGCCTCTCTGCGGGGGCTTGGGGGGCCCCCTCCCCGAGACTCACAACGGGGGTGCGCGGTACCCTGGCACAGTCTTCCCAGATAATGCCTGTCGACTAGAAAAGACTCCGCGGGAGGTGACCCAGGCCTGGGTCCTCGGAGCGAGGATCGACCGGCGTCTGCTCTGAGAGAAGCTCCCGCCAGCTCCGCGTCTGGGTTTGGGGTCCTGGGTGGGGACGACGCGTGGCTGACAGCCAGAGCCTTGTCCTTGTCCTTGATGGGCCCGGGGCCTGCGCCTTGATCAGAGGATGTGTCGCGCCACCTCCACCCCGGGGGGCACTTGTTTCCCCATCATCCCCTCTGAAGAAATGTGTCCTGGGGAGGCCAGGCTCCCCTGCGCCCTGGCCGGTGGGGGAAGGGGCGCAGAGGCTGCTTCTAGCCGCTGGGAGTGGGTTTTTGCGCAGATGCTCACGCTTTGCAGATGGCCTCGCTCGCGCGTTGGCCGGGCCCAGGAGGGCTCCCAGAACACTTTGCAGCATGTTCATGTGACTGAGCACATTCCCTAGAGGTCTCCCCATCCTGTGGGTGGTGTACAGGGGGGCTGTTCATTCGGTGGTGTCTATGCAGCTCCCGGGATGTGGAGCTGGGGACCGTGGTGGAGGGCAGGGTGCGAGGGGCCCGGAGCAGCGGGCAGGTGTATGGCGGTAGGTGTGACAGGTGGTCAGCGGCTTCTGCCCCACCAACTTCCCAGCGCCCTTTGCCTGCCTCTGGTTGGCTGATGGGAGCAAACAAAACCCACCTTCGTAACAGTAAGTCAGAGCTCTGTGTTCACACTCCGGCAAGCGCCTTCAGGCTCCACACCAGGCCAGCACAAGCAGCCCACTGCTCTGTTTCTGCAAAACTGGGGTTGTGCCCGCCCCACCCCCCATCCCTGGAAGGACTTCCTTGAGAAAAGCTTTTCCTCGGCTGTTTCCTTACGGGTGTGTGGTCCACTAAGAATAAGCGGGCGGGCATGGTCACAGGGCAGCCCGTGGCCTCGGAGGGTCTGCTGCCCGCGGGTGTCATTGCTGCTGTCCCATGGATGTCTCCTCCACCCGCACATAGCCGGGAGCCTCCCTCGTCTCCTGTGCCTGCAAGGAACCTCCATATTCCTAACTTCAGACATGGTTTAGAAAAAGGCTTCTTCGGTTCAGGACAGTTTGGGGTTCAGAGTCGCACAGTACTGTGTGCTTAGCAAAATGTCTGTTTGGCTACAGAATATCCATAAACGTTTTCTTCATGGACAAGAACCAAGTGCACTCTTTGGTGGGTACATGTAAGAGGCCCCTCCATTGGGCAACAAAAGCCTCCCTCTGGACTGCAAGTCAGGAATGAATGGAACTGGACTCTGGCCGCCTTTCCTTTCTGCCCGCCACTTCCTCTCTAGGGTGAAACATTCCGGCGCCAGCCGCAGGCCCGGGAACTAGGAGAACTGGCTGTGTCCCGCCCAGTGAAGTCCGCTGCTCCCCTGGGGGCGGTGGTGGTGTGGGAAACGACGTCTGAGAAAACTCGGGTGGCAAATGCCGGGAGGCCCGGCCCCTGCTCCCCGGCCAGCCTGCACCCCCGGACCTGGACCTGGCTCCTGGCTCCCTCCCCTGCCTCTCGCCTGTGCAGCCCCGCAGCCCCAGCCTTGCCACCTGCTTCCAGTCATTTCTTTGAAATCTCATGTCCAGACTTCCCCTCCTTCCCGGGCGTGCGCCGTTAGTCCCGCAGTCTCATGTGTAAATGGCAGTGGGCCATGCCCTTTTAGGCCTTCCGGCGGAGCTTGCCCTACTGCCTTGACTAGAATTTCGCCTCCCCTCTGGCCATGGCGCCCTGCTTACTGTCCCCAGCTGATTGTAAGTGATACAGCTTAAAGATCTCTTTTGATTCACTTGCTCCACTTTCAGGCAAATATTTCTCCTGTGCACCAGTGATGCGACATTTACTGCATCAATTCATAGTTGATATTTTCTAACTTAAAACAGTGATTAATTCACCATTTAACATGTACCAAGACTTTCACCTCCTTCTGGACACTAAGGATTAATGGAACATGCTTGCTCCTGGAATTTAATCTACTGAGTGGTAACGAGATGTAAATAATAAATGTGTGTTCCAGCAGCAGCCCTGGGCTGCTAACAGGAGCTCCATGCCAGATACTACGAGAACTTACGTGGAGGCCAGGAGGAAGAGAAGTGTGTGTGAAATTTGAGCAGAGGATTGATGGGAGAATGGAATTTTTTTCCAGGCAGGACAGAAGCAGACTAAGCAGCTGCAGACCTAGCCTTAGAGAGTCGAAGGAAGGGGGCGGTGTTTTGCATTTGGGGCTGAGAAGGGTTGGCATGACTGTGGCGTCAGTGTATGGACTGGTGAAAGGAGATGCTACTAGTTACGATGGTCAACGCGTCCAGAGGGTTCGGACGCATGGGGACCTTTCTGGGTGCGCTATCAACGATATCAAGTTTTCTCCCCATAACAAAGCTGGCTGGCGAAGTATGCTCACTTTATCAAGAAGCACAAAGGAAGAAATGGCATAAAGGTAACCCTCTGGAATCCTCTGGAACAAGCAAAGTGTATTTACTGAGTTTTCATCTAGCTTTGGATCAGAGAAAATGCATTATTAATAATAAATAGGAGCCATCCCTTCATACTCAGAGAAACGGCGACTCACTGCGGTGTGACTTTCCCCAAATGCTGGTGTTCATTAGTGTGCTGGTAAATATTTAATATGTTGGCTCTTACTTTGGGCTGCCCCAAGATGGATCAAATTAGCATATTGATGATTTTGAAATTGCAGTACCTAAATTATACCTTAAATCTCCTTTTCTCTTAAAAGCAGGGAATTTCTCTGTCTCCCTGAACCCCTGAACGCAGTGCTGGAGAGACACCCCATCCTCAGAGACAAAGAAGGGGCGTGTGTAGTGTGAACACATCTGCTGAGCTCACTAGGGTAGTTACCAACCCAGAACTTTCTTTGTCCTGTCTGTTCTTCACAGATTTATTGCTTCATTGCCTAAAAACTATATAAAGTGGCTATTTTGGTCATTCACTAGGTTCCTTATTTTCTCAACTTGCCCGAGAATGAAATTGAAATGTGCTTTCCTCTTGCTTTTCTCTCCGCTGTTGTTTTATTGCTGAGCCAGCCACAGGGATCCCGGGAGGTGAGGGGAGAGGCCCAAAGAAAATGAGAGCGATCTGAGAGCTGTGCTTGCTGGGTCTTGCCCAGCGAGTTCTCCAGCTGCGAGTTAGTGCAAACCACCCACTCTGGGGTGCGGGGTAGGGGGCAGCCCCGCAGGGCTGACCATCCACGCCTCCCCTCCTCCTTGGCGTTCCTTCAGTCTCCTGAGAAGCGCTCTTCAGACCCGAGTCACAGGGGGCCCTGACTGTACCGCACCCACGGGGATGACTCCAGGGGCTGTTGTTCTGTTTTTCCTCCTCACCAGTGTCCCTACCGGTACATAACTTGCGAGGGGCAGAGGGTGGGGCTTATCTTCCTCATCACTGAGCTCAAAGAGCACGTCAGCACCTGGCAGCACTCAATACTCACTGCTAAGCCAAGGCGAGGCACGTGGCGGGGGCCCGCCCGCCCTCGAACACCTTGTCATGCTGGTCGGTGGGACTGGAGGACCTGGCAGGGCTCAGAGGGGCTACGGCGGCCTCCGGCGACGGTACAGGATCCGCTTTCTTAAGACAAGCAGGGGATATCGCACCGGCTCTCAGCTGTGGGTGGAGAGAATGAGATCCTCTTCCGCTGAGCAGAGAGCCTTCCTTTACACGTTACTGCGGAATACGGAGCGAAGTTGGAGGCAGAGCTGAGCCTGGGAGCGGAAAGCAGGTGCAGCCACTGCCACAGGCTGTGACCTCGCGCACCGCAAAGCCCTTTACTGCGGCTGCTGTGCAGAGCGATCAACATGGTGACAGACACTGCGCCCAATTCCTTGAATCTGAGCCAATAAGGACTGATTTAAAGGAGCAGCGTCATGGGCTCAAAGTACACGGTGGTGCGGATCTTCTCTGGCTGGAGACGATGGCACGACCCACCCTTTCCGTTTGCTTTACGCCTTGATCTTCACAAACCCGTAGATGAAAGCCCACGGAAGCCTGGCGAGGGCGTCGAGAGGACGAATGCTGGGACACCACCATTTCACCGGGGAACGGCGCCTACAGTGGTCTAGTGGCATCAAAGCCGCCCACCGGTGTTTATGGACTGCTGTTAGGTACCTGCTGACTGCTCCACGCTCATCCCTCGCTGTATCCAGAGTGGTCCGAGACAAATAGACCAGCTTAACCAGTGTCTTTTCTCTTCGCTTCCAATGGAATCAGCCTGTCCTGACGGGCCTTCATGTCCAAGCTGAGATGCTTCATTGTATTCTGGTTAAGGTAGAAAGTTACAAGTTCCTAAGTTAATCAAGCTAAACAGCAAAAAAAAAGAGTAGGAAAAAGGAATCGTAAAACCCCATGTCTTCACGATGCAGACATTTATGGAGAAAAAGTAGTTAGAAACATGTGTCACAGCGCGTGTGCGTCCTGCTAAGGCCGTGGAGAAGCAGCGTCTTGGGCCACAGAGTCTGTCGGTACATGTGGCCGCGACGAAGAACATGGCTGGGTCTCAGAAATCGCCACATTTCCAGGGATTTTTCTTAAGCCGCCAGGAGACAAGGCTGCGAGGCCTCACGGCGGCATTTTCCCAGGCCCTTGACCTCCTTGTCCATCACCTTCTGCCCTGGCGCTGCTGGCTTCTGCTGGCCCGAAATTCCCGAGAACTTCACGGAGGTCCCCACATCTGATGATTTTATACAAATTGAATAGCAGTCTCTTGCTTTCATGCCGGTCACCTTCACCTTCTCGTTCCTTCTGTTTGAGCAGCAGCAAACCCTTTTGCTTTGCTTTTCTCATGCAATAGAACTTTATGGAGATTTTTTTTTTTTAAAGAAACACTGGGCCCCCAAAGGGCAGGGGGCTGTTAAATGTCCTGTGCTAAGGAGACAGGTGTGGACGGCCTGGACGTCACGCTCCCGGCCCGGTGGCATCCCTGGGAGGACGGGCAAGCACAGAAGGCAGGCAGTTTCCCGGAGTTGAGCGGCACAGCCAGAGGACTCTGCAGAGTGAGGTCCCTCTGGGTGAGGCTGGAGCTGTTAAGGGGAAGGATGTCCTCAAGGAACTCTGCAGAGTCCTGTGGACTCCACCCCTACTCCAGCATTCTGGACTCTACCCGCTACTCCAGTGACTTGGGAACTACAACTCCCAGCAGCCCCAGGGAGAGAACTGCGAGGACCCAAGGGCGGAGCTGAGCAGCATTCTGGACTTTGTGGGATAAGTAGGCGTCATTTTCTACGGCGCTCTCTTGTTCCGGCAGTGGCGCTGCAGACAGCGTGACTGGGGGCTTTCAGTCAGTTTGTTTCTAGACTCCAAGTCAGCCGAGCAGGTAAGGCATTCTAGCTACCTTGTACCTCTCTTTCTCTTTCCCTGGGTTGTTCCTTTCCCTTTCCCTTTTTGCACATAAACCCATTATTGACCCTTTTGTGTGTGTCTGCAGAACAATTACATTTTAGGCATGTGGGTGAGCACCCACAGACAGGCAGCCCAGTTCACACTGGGGTGCCCTAAATGGCAGAGACATGAAACCCACTTTCATGAAGCTTCTCTAGCCACAGCCGACCTGCTTGTTCCTCTCAATGGACACCTGGCCCGTTGCTGACGTCCTCCTGTGGTGGACGCCTGCCCGTTGCTGATGTCCTCCTGAGGTCCCCACGTCTCACACAGCCCCACATGCTGACTGGGCCATGTGTTCAGCTTTTACTTAGCCATTCGTGGGCCTTTGTTTTGTTCCTGTTTCCAAGTGTCTCAGACCCGACTCTGGCTGGGCCTCAGTGTTCCAGAATCCAGAGTCCAAGGGCATTTCACGGAATTTGTGTTTCCCATGCAGCAGCAACGATAAGTGCTTCCACATGACAACACCTCATGCCTCTGGCAGCTCGATACGTCTCGTTCCTCAGTTCCATGACAGCATTTCGCCTCTCCCCTCTGGCCTGTGTTTCCTAAAGGGGTCTATTTAGCCTCGTGTTTGGGGGCAGCTGGAAACAGAACAGAATTCAATTCACTCAATGGAGCTCTTTGAATTGTCTCTCTCTTGGCTGGATTTTCCAAATGTAATGGAGGGAACTTATTTTGGAAATCCAGAACTCATTTGCATCCATATTGTATTTCATGTCAAGGATTTAGGAAGGTCAAACTCTCTCATTGAGTTCACATAATAGATAGAGGTCACTCTTCCTTGTAGACAAAAATCCTTGATGATATTTATTCATGAACTGGGACAATCTCAACAGTAAAATAATTCATTGCCCAAAATATCTTTGCTGAAAAATTCAAATAGCCAGATGGTGGTTGTGCAGCCTTCCATCCTTTCAAAATATGCTTTAGCGAACAGATTATAAGTCAGCCAGAGAGAGGAGTTGATATGCAGTGTAAATGTAATATTACCATAACCATATATCTCCTGTCTGCAGAGTTACAAGCTAATAAGATGACAGGGGAAAAATAGTATTTTCCTTAGTACAGGTCATGATTTTTGTGCAAAGAAAAAATATACTTGCCTGTAACTCTTACTCAGCAATCCGACCATCTAAAGAAGTTCAGGATGTGATCTCATCAATACGGTAATTACTGCAATGTACATAAGGATTGACATAAAATGCAGGCTCTCCTATATCCTCAAATTCATTGATTTAATGCATAATTGTTATTTAATATTAAATTCAAGTATTTTTTCTTTGCCTTCCATATTGAAGTGAGACTGAATATGACTTGCCTTTTGAAGAGCCCCAAGGAGCTAGGATCTCATGATGTGCTGTCTGTATGTGCTTTCCTTGATCTCCTTTCTGTGGCTAATAGCAGAGCTTTGGGTCTGAGGAATACTCCGGACCTGAACGATGGGACTTACATCAATTTTCTGTGGTAGTCTGCACACTCTCTTACCAATTTTAACACAGAAAACAGGCAACATTAACTTGTTTAAGAACTATGGTAAATATAACCATGATGTTAGCCAGCTATACGGTTAAATAGAACTTCAACTGAAAGAGTTACACGTAAGAGCATCATGTAATTTTAGGGCAAATACATTTTTCTACAAATATGTAGGCATTAAAAATAAATTATCAAGTTAGAGTAATTCAGGGTGTGGTAGACATGGGCATGTTTCATCCTGCCCCAGGACCTTTGCCTGTGCGTCTCTGCCTGGAATGTATTCCCGCCTCACTCCGACATTCCAGCATCCAGTGCCACGTTTGTTAACTTCACTCTAAAATGTCTGTTTCTCTGGGAAGACCTCCTCACTCTATCACACTGGTTTATATCCCCTTCTTTCACATAACTCTTTCTTCTTTAGCTCTTACTAGCAATGTAAGTTATAACTGCACAGTTATGTGACTTCTATTTTAAATTAAGTCCTCCCCAAGAGTAGGTTCTGTGTTTGGTTTCCATGACTAGGCTGCAAACCTACTTTGGAATAAAAATGTGTGTCAAAGAACAAACGTGGGTTACCGAAGACAGATCACTTGAGTGACCATCTTAGTTACTAAATGTCAATAAAGTCCTTGCAAAAAGAAGCCTGAGACTTCCCTGTGTAGCTTTGCAAACTGACCATTGTACTTCTTGGGTTTCAAAGGCTCTGCCTTGGGAAACCTTGCTCTGGAGCACAGAACCACCCTCAAAAAGACAGCTTGACATCCACCTTTGATGCCTCGGGAGGTTCAGTACGAAGGAGGGCTGCTGAGCCGCTTGCCACCAGCAAAGGGAGACTCTGGGCCGGCTTGACACCTGCAGTCGGGAGGGGTCTTCCACAGGCCAGAGCCAGCCGCCCCTTACTGTGCCAAACATGCGTGTCCTGATGGGGGATTCAGAGCAAATCTAGCTGGCCTCCACAAAGTTATTCAAAAAAACTTATTTTGCATTCCTAAATAAAAAGTTATAATAAAATAGGGGCCTTCCCTGGTGGTGCAGCAGGTTAAAGCACAGCGCTGCAAGCGAGTCACAGTTGCTTGAGTGCGAGTTTGACCTCGCCCCGGAGGTGACCCCCAGGGTGGGGCAGACCTCTGCTCCCCTCAGCAGTGGACTTCATCCATCTGCCTGTTCTGCTCCCCGCTCTGTCCCTGGTGAATCATCTCACCCTCCGCATCTCTGGCCTGTACCCCAGTTCTGTATGCACAAATAAATAAATCTTTTTAAAAGTGTAATACAATAGTTTTTTTTTAAACATGAAAACACAGGAAGCGCTGGACCTCAGCGCACATCGTATTTCAGTGAGAGAAGGAGGCACCCCTGAGGATGGTGAGGCCTCAAGGTCCGTGGCCTGGGCCGTCAAGCCTCAGAGAAGGGCATCTGTGAAAGTACACAGGGAGTGAAATGGGTCATCAGGTCAAAATACGCATTGGTATATGCAGGTGAAACTAACCGATGCAAAAAGCCACTTCTGCTGATTTCATTATTTCGTCCCCTCCCTTTCTCCATCGCTAAGTCTCCAAATGAGCGCGAACTCAGTCCCAGGAAAGCGTTATTTTCTAGAGTTCTGAGTAGAAGACCCCAGCCTTCCTAAGACCTGGGTGGAAAAGGGCGCACAAAGCCCTTTTCTAGGATGTTCTATGACACTCGGAGATCATTATGTCAAATATAATGATAGATTAGATCGAAGTCATTTTGAAGACATGGTACCACTAGAAACGTACCCCAAACCATCCAAATAAAAGGCTACGACACATTTGACAGAAGTTTCATCATAGCGGGCATTTACATCACAATATCATATAATAGCAGAAAAGAGATGACAATTGGTGAATTAACTGAAACACTGGGAACGGGAATTTTGTTCATTGTGGTCTGCAAAGTTTTTCTTTTCAGTTGGTCCTCAGGGACACGTTTTATTCACGCGAGGACCGCAATGGTGTCAACATAGAGGAAATGTGTTTAGCTAACTCCACAGAACCATAGCAGTCAAAACGTTTAGGAACCCAGGGAGAGGAGGCTTCAATCCTGGTCGGCCCTCACGTGGAGACCTGCATGGTGGGTGGCTGTGCCTTGCGCAAGGCTCCTTCACCGATTTAGCACATCTCTGGGGACCCAGAGCTGTCCCCAGAGCTGTCTGTAGGAGGCAAGGATTTAATGTCAGTAAGAATTAAAAAACACCTACTGCTTATGAGTTTTACGCAGGATATAGAGATAAAATGAGATGCAGTGGGAAGCGGCCCCAGCTATTCAGGGAGAATGAGGGACATTAAACATACTTGAAATAAACCTCTTCAGCCCAGGGGAAGCCCGCACAGGCCTCTGCACACAGGCTGGTGCCTTCCTAGGGGCCAAGTCGAAGTCACACCTCTGCTGACCTTCTGGCTTTCGAGGCAACCACGCCCGCTCCCACAGTGTCGTTGACTTGTGGGTCTCTATCTGCTCAGTCTCCCTCTTCATCTGAGCCTCCTTTCTCCATCTGCCCCCCCCCCCAACTTTTGCAGCTGTGTACCACAAATCCCTCCAGCTATTCCCAGCTCCTCTCCATGCTAACTCATCAGCCACAGGGAACTTACAAAACCACAAACCTTACCATAATCCTCAACTGGACATACTGATGCCTTCTCATCATCCCAAGAAAAATGCTAGCACCTTCAACGCATGTTTCATGCCTCGTGTGGATGAGCTACATCTGCCCGTTCCTGTCAGCACCTTTATTCTGAAGAGTAAGAGACGCTCGCGGCCACCTTCTGCTGGTGGGGAAACGGCACTCCACGTCTTCCCAGCCCCTGTGTTGTTCAAACCTCCTTGAGGAGACAGGAAAGAAAAGTGGCCTCTGCTGTTTTTAAGCTCAATGAGGGGATCCACGAGACCCCCCTTCGACGGCCTACCCATTTCATGTGAAATATTCAAATTTTTGTTTTGACCTCGCTCTTCCGGCGTCCATGATTCCAGCCGACTGGATTCCAGTCTGACTTGGCTTCCTGCCCGGTCACCTGGAATATCGCCCTCTCGCGGGCCTTTGTCTGACGCCACCACCTGCTCCCAAGGGTGCAGCTTTCCTGCCTGAGGCACAGAGGTCTTGTGTATGTGTCCTTTCAGCTTCCACACCGCCACCTCAGCACGCAGATGAACGCCCCGGGGGGCAGATGAAGGGCCCCTATTTTCTAACTGGACCACAATTTCTGCCACATAGCAATGACTTCTCTTTTTCTAACAAAAGAATGGAGCCCCTTGATAGTCCCTGCATGACGAAGCAAACAGCAGCCAGATAAAATCTGTAGGGCGGGGGTGGAAGTCTCCCCACAGAGGGCCACAAAAGCAGAGTAGCGGAAGAGTTCTCTGACGTTTCTTTCTAAAATAAACTTTTCCATGACTGTATCTTATGTCTTCATTTTATAGTTTTATCACAGTTTAGGGATGCTTGTTTACCAGTTTACCATGGGTTTTTCTCAACAGATTGTAAGTTCCACGTGGGCAGAAACTGCCTCTAACTTACCCACTTGTATCCCAGTAAGTTAGCAGATGGTGGCTCATAATTGCTACCCAACACACATTCTCTGAGGGTCGGTAAACTCCGCAGGAAGAAATAAAGCAAAGCCTTAGAGAAGGAAGAGAAAGAAAGACGTAGGGGTATAGGATGGAGGAAGATGTTGAAAGACTAATGAAAAGTAAGAAAAAGAATATCTGCGTGGACTTACTCGTCAAAGTAGCTGAGGGGAAATCAGGCACTCGAGGAAACAGACATAGTTGCCGGGGAACTGAAAAGGGGTCAGGAGGTGCAGGGCAAAGGGGCGGTTGAGTCCGGGCACAGGTAAGCCCCCAGGGACCCCTTGTAGGTCTGTACGGGGTCCCTCAATGAAAACTGAAAACTGAGCAGATTTGGGCAAAGAAAGAGGACGTGGCCAATTCTGTAAGTTAAGTAAGAGTTGACCTTGAAATATTCTTGCCATTTTTAGGTATGCCACATTATTTTTAAAAAGTTACCTACGCTTTGATCTTGAGTGTGTGCGCACTAGTGTGCCTGTGAGTCAGCCACTGTCGCTCCCCTTCTTCTGTGTTGTTTTTAATTCAAGTTCATTGTAGGGCCCCAGGTGGAATCCTAGCAGTCCTGTCTTTGAGTTAGGTATTTGCTATATTCTCTAGCCTCAGAAATATCAAGAAGTAAAGTTAAGTGGTAGCTTAATACTGCATCCGAATTTGCATCTTGACTATATGATCAGGAGAGGAACTATAGCTGCTCCCACAGAAACTGCAAATAAGTTGCTAAAACTTACATTCAACTAAAAAGGGAATATTAATTTTGCATTTTATTTACTTCTACACCTAATTAAGCATTTGGATATTCTTCTCCAGATACAACCAGGTTTTATTCCTGAACAAGTATATTTTTCTTTTTTCAAATCTTACTGACCTTCCAGGTGTGTATGAACGTGAGCGTACACCCCCACCTCACCCACGCACACTCCGCACTCACCTTCCACAGAGCTCCCCGCCAGCGCCGTCCCCTGCCTCCTCGCCTCCCCCGTGCTCCCCTCCCAGTAACAAGTATATTTTCACAGACACTAAAAAAAATTGGTTGGGTTTCGCTACTTCCTTTTCTTTAGTTATTGATGCCCCAGCAAGAGAAACCAAACCATCCAGTAACCGTCTTTCTCTTCCTGACTGACACACTTCGTTTAATCAACTGAGGAGCCACCTGTTGGCTCCAAAGCGCAGAATTCCATCTTCCTTGAAAGCCCAGTTGTGTTCTGTCGAGCGGCAGTGTACAGAGAAGCCAAGAACCCTTTGCTGGGTGGCTGTTGGGGGCAGTGGGTGGGTTCATGACCTGGCTTTGGGAACAAAGCTGAGAACATAGGTTGCACAGATCTTTTTGTGTTCCTACACATGGATTTCTAAGTTGCTTATCACTTGAATTTTGTAATTCATTGCGGTTATTCTAAACACAACATTGAGACAAAGGCTGCCATCATAAAGCTGCCCCCGCTGCGATACGCGTCAGTGATGAGGTTGATAGCAAGTAGATGAAAGCAACAAGAGCATTGTGACCAAATTCTGCTGATCATTGAAGATATTAAAGATGAGCCGTCCTTGTCTGCACTGGGTTATTTCCAGGGAACTAACAGTCTCACTGAGATATAATTTCACGACAGTTTCCTCTTGCCTCATGTTCCACATAGAGCTTTTCCGCTTATTTTCTTAATTTTAAGAATGCAAGTTCTCTGTGTAAATGCCAGCCTGTCTGCCCTGCAGTCTCTCTGCCTGTTGACTATTTTATGTCACATGTGGTTGTCTTCACCTTACTTTTTCTGATCAGTTCTCATTTGAATGAGCTTGGTTCATGTCTGATGGACTCTAATGCATTTTTTTTTACATCTTTAACTTTCAAATTCTATTTATTTATTTTTAAGAATCCTTGTTTAATTGTTCACAATATAGGATCTCTTCCCTCAGGTGCAGCCGCCAGAGTCCCCCATCACCAGAGTGCCCACAGTGCACCAACACACCCGCCATGTTTGTAAATGTTAGGAGCAGTAAGAACTTGGTATCTGTGGCCCAGGATCTGGGAGAGGGGAAAGGATTCTCCCGGAATAGGTCTCGCTGACAGTCACTGCCTGTCCATGTGGTCTTGGTTACATATTTCTTTGTTTGTTTCTAAATATAAGATCTAATGGTGTGATTTTTCCCCTGCTGCTGTAGTATAGCTCAATAGTTTAAGATAAAGAAGGATGAAAAAGTACACTATATTATCTCTTACCTGGTCAGGCTCCATACACCTCAACTTCTATGAAAAGCGAGTTAATTGAATCGTTTGTTCCACAGGCATCTACTAAATATTTATGATGAGCCAGGTTTAAAGTGGCGACCTGTGCACTCATATGTGAGAGAAGCGAGACTGTCTTCACAGCAGGTCAGCTTAGGTGTGAGAAACAAACCACAAAGCAGTCTGATATGTTAACTACAAAAAAGAGTCTCCATGGTAGTTAGAGCTTATTAGATCATCAAAGTGACAATGTGAATTCAGGAAGTCGTGCAGCAGACTCGACTCTGTGAGAGCCGGTCTATCAAACACACGTGTGTGCACTTATATATGTAGGAACAGTGAGTCATTGAATCTGAAAATGCGATTTTTCTTGATGGGGTTTTTGAAGGGGTCTTGTAATTCTAAGTTGTCTCAACCTAAAGGGACGTGATGTTGGCACCCAGCTGGTGACAGGGACTTCCTAGAGCCTGGTCTGTTTCTCTTTACTTTTTCTTGAAGACTAAACTGCCACCAAGCAGGGAGCCCCGTGAGGCCAAGATGAACGTAGAAGGCAGATGCTGCCTCACTGGTGGCCACAGACAGGATCAGGCCAGCAGCACCCTGCCAAGCAGGTCAAGGTCACAGTGGGAAAGGGTGTGAAGGCACTCACTGGGCTGCTCTATTGCGCTCAGTTCCTGCTGACACAGACTCTTTCCCTCTCCTCTTCATGACCTGCCCATAAGAACTCTCCCCGCCAGTCTAGGGAGACCTGTAGCGTGCAGGCTCTCTTCTCCATTCCTTGGCCAGTGACTCAAGTCTTCTGCTGCTCAAATCTTGACTTGAATGTCTTTCCTGGGCTAGGGGGGTGTTGGCAGGACAGATCACTCAGCCAGTTGGTAACGATGCTATTTCCGTAGGGAGGAAGGCGACACGGGATTTAAGTTCTCCTTTCTAAAGAAAGTAGCAGGGCTGCAAAAGCTGGTTGCCCTTGGTCATCAGCAAGAGTGGAAAGACTTGCTTTCCTTGTGACAGCAGATTTTTCACAGTTGTTTCAGATTTCAAGTCTGTGGGGTGGTTTTGATCGCTTATCTGCTAGAGGAGGGAGGGGTCATCCCAGAACATTTTGCAACATGGCAAACTGGTAGACACTATGGCCCTGGTGAGTGTACCCACAGAGCGGTACTCTGGGTGGAGGGTTATCTTCAGGAGATGCAGTAGTGGGGAGAACCCAGATGGAGGTGATGCCTGAGCATTAAAGAACAAAAAGGTATTAATCATTGTTCAAAGTGGGAGGAAGGTTGCAGGCAGGGGGCAAGACCCCTCAAAACAGTAAGCAGAGGGTCATGTTCTGCGAACTCAGAGGTGATGGGCCTGGAAATACAGCATCTTCTCAGGAAACTACAGCTGAAGGGGGCAGAGAGGCTTCCCCCCCAGACGAGCACATGCTGGGAGCTGCATGCAGGTCAGGACCCAGCACTTTTGAATGATTTTAAGCAAAAGAATAAGATGTTCCATTCTGCTTATTAGAGAGAGAAGTCTAAAAGCCGTGTTGGAAAAGGGCTGGTCATGAGACAGCAAGCACCATTATAAAAGCTGTTGAGTCATTTCAAGATCCTCTGCTTTCCACATGAATCCTTTCCCCTTTCATGCGCCTCCTTCTATGTCCGTGTTCCTCCAATTTCAAGGATTCTGATGAAAGAAACTATTCTTCCCAGAGAGGGCAGGAGAGCTGAGCATGACACCCTGGTGATTTTCAGTCGAAGCAATTTAAGCCAGATACATCGGGCAATTCAGAGACAATAATATATAATTGATGGCCATTAGCTAAAATCAATATGACATTTGATTAAATACAAAGTCAGCCATGAGTGCTTTATTGAGCCTGCAGTTTGCACATGAATATCTGCCTCCCTCCTAGGACATGCCATTCCACAGACTGAAGAGAGGGTGACAGTCACCCCCTGTGCCATCAGCAAGCTGTGGCACAAGGGAAAGACTAAAGCTACCTCCCTCATCACAGGCTTGGCATTCATACTCATGAAAGATTGCAAACTCTTCCCTAAAAATTTCATGGGAATATTTATTGCATCCATACTGTGATAATGTGTACCTTAGTTTTTACTCTTTGGAAAGGACAATTAATTTGTTAGAAATTGCCTCTATCCCCACCGTCTACTACCAGACAAACTCAAACACGATCCTTATCTCTACCCACTTGTTACGTGTTTACTGAGTGACATTGCTGACTTCTCTGAACCCTCCCCATGCACAACAGTCCTGAGGAAGGGCAGGTCCCTATCAACTACAATAATCAGAGAGGAATTCATTAGGAAGGTGGGAAATTTCTGGGTCCAAAAATAAAAGGTGGCAGAATATATATATTTTAAAAATAAACAGGATTCTTTTACTCAATGGTCCAGTACAGTCAGGCAGCAGGGGAAGAAGTGAATGGCAGCCCAAGGTCACTTACGGTTCCTTGTCTCTGGGTGTCCTCAGTGCACTGGAGCCAATGACAGGGGCCCAGTGGGGTCCATTGTAGCTCCTCCTT
Source organism: Condylura cristata (assembly GCF_000260355.1). Lineage (NCBI taxonomy): Eukaryota > Metazoa > Chordata > Mammalia > Eulipotyphla > Talpidae > Condylura > Condylura cristata. The sequence goes on along the minus strand of NW_004567117.1, from coordinate 46,259,826 downwards.
CTAACCCCCTTTCTTCTTTCCCACTTTGCAAGCTCTGACGGGTCAGTGCCTCTTTTCTGGCATTACAGAGACAAATCGTTGTAAATGCCCAAGCCCATCACATCTCCACAGGCAACACGGTTTAGAGAGGAGAGCTGAGACTCTGGAGTTGATTCCTGGCCCAACTTTCTATTGTGCCATCAGACGTAATTCTCCTAACCCTGGAGTTTCTATTCAGGCATCATGTGAAATGATGGATGTGAGGATTAAATCAATGATGTGTACTAAGATGTAAGATGTTTTAATTGTTTTTTATTGCTGTAACTTTGCATTAGAACATTATACGATTTCCAGAGGGCATCATTAAAAACCACTTCTGTATAGACTATGTTAAGTTTGCCTCTGCAAGTCCAATTCTCTTTGGCATCCAACAGACCCCTTCCCAGACTGACCCACCTGCCTTGTCCCCTTGGATAAACACTTGGATGTTATGGTCTGAAAGATTATCTTTGCTTTATTTAAAGAATTGAGTTTGCTAAGTTCATGTAGGAAAGTTAGGATGGCAGTTGCCACCCAGATCCTATCTTCACAATGAAAATCCATTGTCCTGGACTCGATAGCTTCTAGCTCATTTCTGAAGAGATCCTGATGACACTTCTTGGGTGCATCTGGTTGATCAAATGCTCGAACACAATGAAAGTGCCCTGGCAAATAAGCTGCCTCTTCCTGACTCCTCTGGTCCTCTGCTTCTTAAGCCTCTCACATTTCTGAGTACCTGGATTGATTTCAAACTCAACCTTATTGAAAATGATTTAAACTTATATCAATTCTCATTTCTGATATCAATTAAACTTTGTACTAAATATAGAGGCTCTTATTCATGCTTTAATTATAATCTATTAATAACATCTTAAAATTAAGTTCTATGGCAATAATTCTGAAACAAATAATGAAATCCAACCTCATTTAACCAAGGATACCACTTATCTTCACTACTTTCTTTGCAATTGCATTTCTTTCTCCCACCAAACACCACTGCCAAGAACAGCATCAGAATAAGAAAGTTAAAAATTCTTCCATGTAAGTAAGTGGTGACAGACACTTGTCATTATTTCCCACTTATTTTCAAATAAATTGACTTGAAATTAACTCTAAAAAGTTATATTTCTCAACTGCTCAATAGATATAGTTAACACACCTTATAACAACCTTAATAAACACGCAACTTATTCAAAATTAAGAGGCTAGTGCTTCTTACAAAACTGGGTTTATTCGAAATTATATTATTAGTACATATTTTATTGATATTTAACAAGATTTTAAAAAATAACTGTGATAGTTATTTGGTGGTTGTTACTTTGGCATTTTTGGTCTTTAATACCCTACTAGCCTACACTGAAGCAAACTCACTGTCTTCAGTTTCTCACATTTTAAAAAGGATGTCAACAATTCCCTTATTTCACTATTAGCATGTTTGGCTTTTTACTTTAAGAAACATTTCATGTACTGTGCAAGAGGAACTTGATCAGAATCTATTTAAACACCTTCCTTCTTAATTGTCATTATTCAGGCTACGTATGGGTGATATTAAAGTACTACATTGTACTTCTCACTAACTGAATTCCATGGTATGTGTACAGCATGAAGACAGACAGAATAGCATTTCAAATTTGCACAATCACATAAGGGAAAGAACTGACATAGAGTAGACATTCAACATCTAATTCATTCAGTCCTGAATAAGTTAACGAGAAGCAATATCCTTGTTTGCAGCAATACCATATAGAAATGATTACTCAGCTGGAGACACAGAACTTTCTTTGCAGAAATGTTTCATGTAACCTCCTTGCAAACTATATAATCCTCACAAAAAGTTCCAGTTTTGGTCAACACTCCCAGCACTCTCTGGAGGCGATTCCTGACTTTGAGCTGGTCCCTGTAAAAATTCACTTACTTTCATTTGCTTCAGTTTATTCAGCCTACAACAGATCTGCGATATTAAAAGTACTCATCATCTTAAAAGTACTAGCTTTCTCCACTGTCTCCAATCTCCCCACTACAGCAAGCACAAGTGAGTGATGACAAGATGCTCTCCGAGCCAGGCCCCAAGTCCAGAGAGCATCAGCAACCAGTTAATTTTTTCTAAGGACTGAAGAGACCCGTTTTGTTTGTTTTTAGGAGAAGGAAATGGAAGATGTAAAAGCAGTTGTGCAGGTTGTTCAGTGAGCATAAAAATCTAATGTGTGAGAAGTGTCCTTTGTAGAGAACAGCAGATTGGGGGAACATTGCATTATGGGGGGATTCCAGGAAACGATGATTGTCAAGTGATCTCAAAATAATGAAGCTCTTCACTTACTGAAATTACCTTGTACGGTTTGTGCGAAAGTGTTGGCTTAAAAAGAACAGGGGAGTCTTGTGAACTTTATAGACAGAGACTATTTCTGAATATCTGCTGGCAGTAACTTAATAAAGGGCTGGTAAGCTCAGCTGGTCCAGGTCTGACTCTCATCATCTCCTTTGTTCATCTTTCCTTTCCTTTCCATTCAGTCCTCCAAGAAACTTGCTATTACTGTCCTGTGCAGGGGTTAGAACATTGAAGGTGTAAGTGACTTAGTGAAGGCTACTGACAAGGAATCTTAGATGCATGTTCGTTCAGCTTCATGAGGTCTGTGATGAGTGGTTTTGAGTTTGTGCGTGGAGAATACTCCCCAGACAGCAAGGGAGCAGAGACAGAGATGGAAATGCAGGGCAGAGGTGCACAAGGAGATAGAGTAAGGATTAGTTCTTGCTAAGAGGATACTGGGTGAGCATAAAGTCAATGAAAATACAGGGAGGGAGATGAAGCAGAAAAGTAAACAGATGTCGTGAAGCCTCAGCACAGCTCAGTCTGAATCAGAGTCGAGCTGATGTTCACCAATTACTTCAATTTCCCCCCATATTCATAAGGATTAAAATCTTTGGATTTATGGAAAAATAATCTGCATTCTAAGAACATCACAAAGAAATGTAATCTTTAATGATGGTTTCCTGACGGCATTAGTAGGACTAGGAGAAACAGTGAATTTTTGTGGAGAATGTTACTGTTAATACAACACTTTCCTGAGGAATTTTTATTCCTCACTATCTACGGCTCACAATACCGTGATGAGCTACATACATCTTGTAAGTGAAGAAACATGCCTAAGTGTTCATATGACTTTCTAAGGCCCAAAAGAAAAAAAAATTAGAGATCATATAAATACACAAACAGCCATTGTCACCCTTGCATGGAAACGACCACTGTCTGTTCTCTCCATTTCTCTTTCTGTTATATTGGAGGTCTCTACCAGCCTAGGAATGAAGTGATACAGATTTGTGAACCCTGAATATGTCCTAGAAGTATTTTAAGTTATTCTGTGAGTTAGGGTACCTTGTACAGGATTTGTAAGGGCTTTGATAATGGTTCTCAGCTCACAGCGGGACCAGCTCACAGTTAAGGGTTTTGTCAGATTCTTTAGAGGATTAATTTTTAATTTTTCTAAAGATTTATTTATTTATGCACACAGAACTGGGGTACAGGCCAGAGGCACAGGTGCCGTGAGAGGATTCCCCAGAGACAGAGCGGGGAGCAGAACAGGCAGATCGACGAAGTACACTGCTGAGGGGAGCAGCGAGCGGGTCAGGAGAGGTCTGCCGCGCCCTGTGGGTCACCTCCGGGGCAGGCGGGGATCGAGCACATGCTGAAGTGGCTTTAGCTTCTTAGTGCTGCGTTTTAACCCGCTGCGCCACCAGGGAGGGCCCTAGAGGATTAATGTTGTGAGAACATCTGGATTTGGAGGATTTGGACTTACCAGACCATGGAATATTTTAAGGATCCTCTTAACTGAGCAATTCTGTTTGCACTGAAAGCTACCCCAAGGGGCAGATAATCATCTGACTTCATGTTGTAATGTAAATATTTGTAAGTAAAGAGTCTGGGGCCGGAAAGGCATGGCCTTGCTGGGATTTGCTTTTGTTCTTTGTGTCTTGGGTCCCCAGAGAAAAGTTGGTGACTCCTGGGGAAAAGGAGGCTAGAAAGGAGAGGCTCTCACACACAGAACAACAACTTGAAAAACACAGGGCATGACGCTGTGATGGTTGCCCTGACGTACAATCTGTGAGAAGGATGCCGGTCTGAGCTCCTCAGGGGAAAAATCAGAGAACAGCTTCATTGGTCCTCACCACTTTGCTCTTCCTTATGAAAATCCTTCTCTGGCCTCTAACATGACGGTGGTAGCAACAGATACAAGCAGCAGACAGACTTGCAGAGAGAAGGACAGGCTTCAAATCTGACCCAATATCGAGCTTCCCAAGGGAGTCTGTTTTCGGGCAGACAGAGCAAACAGCGAGTGCGAGCCCAGTGAAGGACGGGGACCCTCCCAGGGCCGCCTGCCAGGGTCTCGGGGACCCCATGGGATGAGCTGTTTGTAGATTTCGGTTCTTGGATCACAGCAGCAAGGAGGTCTGGGCAGACAAGCGCAGCCATTAGGTTGTTGAAGTCCCCAAGTCCCCACCAGGAAAACTCGTAGGAAAGCAAAGCCTCACTGATCAGCGGTCTGCGCAGCGGTGCAGGTGAACCAGCGGCAGACGCCGGCTAGTCAAGACCGAGAACTGCTGTTTGGTAGCTTCTGGCTGGTGGCGGCGCTGGGCTCTGGTCCTGCAGCTGGCCTCAGTGAGACCATTTGGTCAAGACGGTCTAGACTGTCTGCTCCCGTGGGAATCCCACAAGCACCTCAAAGTTAGGGCTTTGTATCCAAGCTCATCTTTCCCAAGTGATGTTTCTTGTAACAGGGACTGTCATCTCGGTGTTCGTGGTCTAGTTTCCGGGGGCCCCACCGAAGCCCTCGGCTGACAACTCTAGGCACATGGCAGGGGCTGGGAGCCAGAGGTGCAGGGAGTGTTCAGGAGAGAGCGGCGCTGCGGGCTACGAGACCCTCCCGTTAGAGGGATGGTGGCCATCAGCGGGGGACTCCGCACGCCTCTGACGAGAGTCTGGGGTATGAGTCTGCCAGGGCCATGTCCAAATTATTTCCAGCTGTTTTTCCCTTGACCCTGGCAGAGTGACTGCGTGACTGAGCTCGCCCCGGGAGTGCCACCCTGCAGGTGGCCGGGGGCGGGCACAGCCCAGAGCCAAGCCAGGAGGCCTGGGCCGCGCATGTTCCTCTCTGAGCTGGTCTAGTGCACAGGTGTAGGTGGGGCTTGCTTCCGGACAGTCACCCCCCCATCCGAGCACGTGAAATGGCTGCCCTATCCCTCCCCTGCCAGACAATAGCTACTACTCTCCCCAGGGGAGTTAAAAGCTAATTGCTGCGGATGAAGCCAATACAGGAATTGTCTGGAACATAACTTGATTCGGTCCTTGGGGATAAAAAGCAAAAACTTAAGTTCTTCCAAGAAGGACAGCATCAAGGATCACATGCAGGGAAATAGACGCGTGGGAAATACTTTGCAACATTCTGTAGTTGTTTGAGGAAATTTTGAGCCCAGTTGGTGAAGATTGAAACCACTGGGTGCAGTGTTTTGAGTGGCAGGGAGTTGGCGTCTGCCATACATATGAGGCAGTTTCTGAGCCCATCTTGGTCATAAAGAGCATCATTGTTTTTTATTGACTCTGCAGTACACGCACATTGAACGGGTTGTTTCAACCAATTAATATAATGTAAACACTGTAAATGCATTCGGACTGAGTGGGAGAACATGCATTAAAATTTTTACAGTGCTTGCTTCTGGGTGGAATTGATGTTCTTGACTATCCACAGCTTTGCAAATGTAAAAGGTCATCACTCCAGTTCTGTTGTTTCAAAGTTCCTTGCCTCTCCCTCCCAGATGGGCCACACTGACAGTGTTCTTTGAAGCTGGATGTCTAGGTAAATAATTTTCATTTTAGTAGCATGAGAGAGTTAATGTAACTGCCACAGGAAACTGATTCTCTTTCAATCATTGGTTTAAACTGCACATTTAAATTGACTTCCCCAAATGAGCCAAGGAAACAAACATGAACCTCTTTCTAAAAGAAATGAGACAGTTGAGAACTAAACACAACTCCATTGTTGAAATGTTTCCAAGTGCCCAGAGTAATAGAAACAAAGGTGGGGTCAGCCACCCCCGATGAAGCCACACTCCTGTTCTAAAGCAGTGTCATGAAGGAGTTAATGGCTCACCCAAAGAGTAAACAACGTACTGTTTGGGGGGGTATGCTTAGGCCTGTTAAGCAAGATATAAATTAAAACTGCTGTTTTTCATTTTCTTTAGCCCAGCAAATGCATCACACCGCTGACAGGAACACACACACTACCTAACCGGCAGTCCCCTCCCAAGAGGACAAAGACAAACACTCTTTCTTTAGAAAGAGAATAGGAAATTATTTGATGGCAAACTAGTCAATCTAGTATTATTAATTGTGTAAGGAATTGCATGATTTAATGAAATTTAGATAGCTTTGCAGAAGCAATGCGATTTAGTATTGTACTGACGATTATTTGAGCAATGTATCATGTATATTTCAGACACGCATATTTCTAGACCTCAGCCTCTGATACCTTGGAAGCATGAAGAATGAAGATGTGCAGCCATCATTTCTGAACACTAAAAATGTCTTTCAAAAAGAGAGAATTTGTAATAAAATGGATGTTACGGCAGATCAAAATAATCTGAAAGAGCTTGGTATGTGAGAAATAAGTCAAAGTACTCTAAGGAGGAAAATTATGAAAAAGTGGCCAGTTGTTAATTGTCATTCATTGGGTCCAAGTGTTTTTCATTTTTTAATTGCCCTGGTATTTCGTGTTGTTTTGTAGCAAATACTGATTCATCATTTGCACAGCAGTTTATTTATTCTTATATATTGACTTTTAAAAGATCTATTTACATTGAACAACATATAACATCTGCTTTGAGGACACCTAAGTTTACAATTTTAGCTGATTTACTTGGAATCCCAGGCCACCGATTGCTCATTTGAGAAATGGGGAAAGCAAAACCTTGTAGTTTTTCCTGCACAAGAAATACAGAGAGAAGACAATGAAGTTGACAAAAGAATCAGCTGCTGCCTTTCAAAAAAAATCTATTTTCAGTAGCATGTAGCAGGATGTTTGTGATACAGTAAGTTTATTAATCCTTGGCCAGAAAAAAAATCTATAGACAAATTAATAATAATACAATTTGAAAATTAATGTATGCAAATAACATACAAAAGATTAGAAGACCAATATATAAAATGAACAGAAAGTGTCACACAGCTTTTGTCTGTAAGAGAACATGAGCAATAGTGTAATTATTAGATTTAGGTTTAGTTGGAAACAGGGAACGACAAAAAAGAAAACAGAAGCGACCTCTATAAAGTAGAAGCTTCTTTCTTTCTGGAAAGGTCAGAGTTAGGAGATCCATGCTGGAATGCAACCCAGGGAGGCAAATGCTTGGCCTCTCCGCCTTCATCTCTGCACATCCCCAGTGGCTCCTCATGGCCAAGATGACTGCTCTCGACACAGCCATTAAATCTGCACATTTGCCAACAGAGAGTGAAAGAGAAAGAGAGCAGTGTAGTGTATACACAACTGTATTCACTATCAAGTGAAGCGACGTATTGAACTAAATGAGAACCACAGTGGCAAAGATTGGGCATACTTAATTGTACAGAAAGAGGTAATGAAACTCAGTAGGCTTTGAATTTTTCAGGGCCCCTTTAGGCAACATTAATTTACAGCAAACTCAGAGGTTTATATTGACAGGGTGTATTTCCATTTTAAGTAACAGAGATGCAATCCTTTCAGGCATCATGTGGTTTTGGATGAATTCACTTTCAGTGCATATCACTACCTGAAATGGTTCAGTCTTTAATTGGCTTATTCTCTCATCTGATGGCCACTTCCTCTAAGATGTAAGCTTCACTAGGGCAGAGAAATTGTCAGCAACACTCAGTTCTATATAGCCTCACACCTGCAAGATAGCCTGAAAAATACCAGCAAGCATCCACACGTTTTGTTGAATGAATTGCACTCCAATTACCTCAGCAGAGACTTTCCCAGCTAAACTGAGTGTTCTAATTTCAGAGGCTCGGCTTACTCACTGTTCTCCACCCCAATCCTCAGAGGGCCAGATGCTCAGAGCAGCAGGAACTGGGGATAGGTGATTAGGAAGCTGGCTGAGGGTGGGGACATCTTGATAAAGAAGACTTACGTTAGGAATTTAATAGTTAATGTCTTTGGCTTTAACTGAAGTCCTCCAAAAGTCTCAGAAGGCCAGAACTTCATGCCAAAATTATCTAGAGGACGTATATAACAAAACTAAGGTATGTAAATATATAATTTTTCTCCTGGTACCTAGTAAATACAAGACACGTGTTACTGCTCAGTGCTACTGCTGTGAAGCAACATGGGTTGTGCTGGAAGGGATTCTTTTTTTCTTTTCTTTCTGGCTTATTTCACCGTGCATGATCCCTTGAGCTCCAGCTATGTTTCTGTGAAGGGCATGAGTTTATCTTTTTTGATTGCTTAGTAATATTCCATCGCGTAGTAAAGTAAAAACCAAAACCATCAGGCGACTAGGATCAGAAACATTCTGTAGGGGAGGAGGAGGGAGCTGGACCAAGACTGGGGTGGGACGAGCACCAGGGAGTGTGGTGACGGTGCATGGGGGAATTGGCAGTAGGATTTCACCCGGAAACCATATAGTGTACAAAAGTGAAGGATGATATAGTGAATATATTTTAAAAATTAAAAAAAAAAAATTACCAGAACATTCTATCTATTCCCTCTGTTCTTCATGATGCTAATGGGTATTACTGATAGAACCAACACTCTGTTAACCTTTACTTTTTTAAATCAACCTTTCATCAACATCTCCACTTTAATCACATTAGATCATCAGATAGTAAGATGCATTTGAAATCATTATTCATATATTTTTGAATACTTAATTCTAATATTCAATAATTATTATTATATTCTATGGAGAAGGTTAACAGGGACCTCTGAAGGTCTCGACGCCACCCATCCCCGGCTGAGTCAGGCTCTGGACAGCTGGGCTCAACGTTATTTTTCCCATCGCTTAGCTATTTCACCACACGTTGTCAGATTTTAGAACCTTAGTAATCTCACCTACAGCATGATGTGTCGTAATGAGAATTAGCCCATAGGGTTGAACTGTATCAGGATGCCAGGTCTGTGAAACATTACTTTTAGGATTATGTAATCATATATTGCTGTTCGAAGAAAATTTTTGGGAGAACATAAATAAATGGATTTAAAAGCACTTCAAAAGTATGAAAAACATCAGTGTGAAGACTTCTAGGTTATAATATTTAAGTAAATGTGATAAGTAAGTAAAAGGGCTATTCCCTTGACGTCCATTTATCTTCATGATCTGATATTAATATTGCACTGATTACCATTACATATATGAGTGTATGTTTTACTTTTGAAAAAGAGCCAATGAAGTTACTCTAAGAGTATATTTCTATTATTAGTCTGTGAAAAGATATTCATGGTGATGAGGGAGAAGCAAATCGTGGAATAAAATCGATTCCCAGTAACAGGTTTCTCTAGGGCCCTGTTCGTACCCACCTTCTCCGGCAGCCTCCACTTCGAATTTTCAATGCTGAAAAAGAATTGTCTTGCAGTTCTTTCCCCAAAAGAATTGTTTCCTTCTAAAAAATGCAATTCATCCTTTTAGAATTGTGCTCTGATGCTTTACTCACAAACAACTACTTCTTTGTATGAAAAGAAGCCTGGCTTTCCTTGAAAAAAAGCTCTTTGTTTTCGATTTCAACAACCTAGTATCACCCATGATTTCACCGTGTTAGCACTGCGCCAATCAGCTACTCCATTCTTATCTGAAGATAGGACCTAGCCAGCCCCACTGAAGACTTCGGCTTTCAACACCAGCACATCACCTCTTTAAAGTTATTGTTCAAATACCTTTCATTTTAGTAAATAATGGCTTAGATGCAGCTTTAGCTTTTCTGGTAGAAGCACAGATTGTAGCTTAACTGAATAAGTATTCTCCAAAAAAGTAAAAAACCCTCAAAAAGAATTTGAGAGTGACCCCAACATTCTTGAGTAACAGCCACTCGGTGCTGGAAGATGTGCGATGACGGAGCGAGTCCGGGGGCTCTCGGGTCACCTGTTGCTTTCCATTTCGAGGCGCAGGGCTCACTTATATTCATTAAGCTTTAAAAATTCCTCTTGGAATATCGAAAAAGTTTCACTTCAGCCTCATTGGTGGATTTTCACCAACACCACCGCCGCGTCGACAGTAAGCGCTCTGAATGAGATTCTCACAGAGACAACACGATGTGATTTAAGACGCGAGCGTTTAAAGGTTGAGGAGACCAGATGGATTTAGAATCTCCTCCACACAGCGCACTGTAACTCGTTCTATATTTTCCCACCTGCCCTTTAGCTCTATACACCTCAAGGCGGCTGCTTCTGTCTAGGTGTCTTTATCTTACTCAAACTCCAGAAGCAGCGTCATCCGGGGAATCTTTCACCAGATGAGGCATGAGCTCAAGGCATTAAAAGAATGATAAATAAGAAGAATGTGTCCGCTTAAAATCAAGGCTATGGGTGGGTTCTAGGCCTGACGTCCACATCCTCAGAGTATGGGGACCCAGTGCCTGGCTGTGAGAGGAGCGCTGGGGTGAACCCCTCTCAGGGGCCCGACTCACCCTGGCAGTGGGGCTGTTAGCAAATCCATTCCCCTTCCCCGGACTTCTGCGTCCATAGTAAGAAGAGATTCCCTAAAGTTTTCTTCCTTTCTTTTTCTTTACACATAAAAGGTGACCTTTGTTTTCTTTAGCAGGAAAAGCATTGCTCCTCTGTTCATGTTTTAAAGAAATGACCACACAGTGGGACGGCAGCCTTGTTGTGTCTTCCATGACATTTAACGCAGACAGAGATGAATGCAGCCAGAAATACAACCACAAACAGAACACTTCTTTCAACGCACACAGGACCTACTCAACTAGTCCATTACCAAGCCCACTCTGGCTTCCTCCAAGCCCTGCTACTCACAGTCTTTGCAATATAGTGTTGTCTTGTTGAGCTTATGCACTAATTGGATTCTACATCAGCAAACATTTGAAATTGGCTTCCTTTGCCAGAATAACACCTTCGAGATTCATTCACCTTCCATATATTTCTTATCTTTGATTAGCAGGCCACCCTATAGATATATTATAGTTCTGGTATCAATTTATCCATTGAAATACATCCAAGTTGTTTTCAGTTTGGGCTAAGTCAATAGCACTCTATGGAAAATAAGTATTGATATGAACATAAGTTTAACTTCGTTGGGCAAATACACAGCAGTGCAATTTTGGTTAATACAGTGAGCAAATATATATATATA
>NW_004567117.1:46246059-46248296 GCF_000260355.1 Condylura cristata | reverse complement strand
GGGGCAGGCGGGGATCGAACTCATGTGGAAGTGGCTTTAGCTTCTTAGTGCTGTGCTTTAACCCGCTGCGCCACCAGGGAGGGCCAGTGAGCATATTTTTAACTTTATAAGGAACTGCCAAATTATTTTCCACAGTTGTAAAAATCTGCATTGCCATCAACAGCGTGTGAGAGTTCTAGTTGCTTTGTAGCTTGGGAGCAATTGGTATCACCTGTGTTTTCTTTTTTTAGTCATTCTGATAGGTGTGTGGCTTTATATCTGAGAGTCCCACATATCCACAGTGCCTCTGGACAGTAAGCCTGTTTTCAGGGCTACTTTCGGCCTTTCCTATGCTCCTTTTGGTGAAATGTTTCTTTAAATGTCTTGTCCATTTTAACAGGTTTGTTTATTCCTCTTAGTTTTAAGAGCCACTTATATATTCTGGATGCAAGTCCATTGTCAAATATATGATTTTAAAATATTTTTGTAAGCATTTGAGCAAGTTTTCCAACAGTGTTTATCACAGAAAAAATGTTCAATTTTAAAATCTAATTTATTTTTCTTTTAATGTGCTTTCAGTGTCTTGTCTCCTTTCCTTCTTTTAAAAGATATTGTAGTTTTACATTAAACCAGATACAGTCAGATTTAACATTTATTTAAGGTTATGAGGTTGAGATCGAGGTCTTTTTTTTTCCCCCCATTGCTTGTGGAATTCCAACTATTCGATACCATTTATGGGAAGACTATATTATTTCTCTTCTTAAAACTACTGTATATATCTGCCTTTGTCAAAAACGATCTGACTTATTTTTTAGATCTGTTTCTGGGAACTATGTAATCTATTGCTCCTTGCTTTCTATTACCCACACACATCATGTTGTCTTGACTATTGTAGTTCTCTTAAAAACAACTTTACTGGCCTATGACAGAAACACAAAAAAACAGCCCTTAATTTTGTGTGTGTGTAAAACCTGATGAGTTTGTAGATCTGTACACACCTGTGAAACCATCATGCAATCAAGATAATAAACAAATACATCACTTCTAAGTTGCCTTCAGCCCCTTTTGTGTGTGTGTATTATGTGTATGTGTTGGTTGGTTTGGTAAAATTAATAAATTTGAATTAGGTGTTGGTAAGAACATTTAACTTGCGAGCTAATATTAAGTTTTTAAGTTTTTAAGTATATGATACAATTTTGTCTCTTCTGGCTCAATGTCATAGGGCAGATTTCTAGAAATTATTCTTCTTCCACACCCTTTGAACAGCTCCCATGTCACCACCCCCTGTAGTCTCTGGCAATTACCATTTTACTCAGATTCTGTGAATTTGGCTATTTAGACGCCTCATGGAGGTGGACTCAAGAATCGCCAGTTCTTCTGTGCCTTGCTATACTTAGCGTAGTGTCCTTCTGTCTCCCTCATCATCACAACTGCAGAATTCTCCTCTTTCTGTGACTGATGTTTACACCTTACTTATTGATTGATATAAACACACTTAAGTTGTCCCCACAGCTTAGCTATTGTTCATAATGGTGAACATGAAATTACAGGGATCTCTGAGGGATCCTGATTGCAAACATATGTCTGACAAACAATAAATATATAAAAAGTAGCTCTAGACAGCTAAGATTACATTCCACTGATTAGATTAGCTGACCAGGATTAACCTGGTGAATGTGGGCAGCCTGCTCCAGAATGTTCCTCACAGGAAAAGGCTGATGACACTGGGCTTTGAGTAGGAGCCAGGGATCAGCTTCAATGTTGACATGAGTGTGGACTCTGAGAGGCCCTGCTCTGTCCAGAGGCAGTGGGGTTGTTTCTGTGAGCCTGTTAAAAAAGATGAGGAGATGGTAGTCTTCATGGCTGAGGGATCGATAAATCTAGACTGAATTGCAGTGAGCACTCGCAAGTGAGCTATTTCCTGTAATAATCGTTATCAAAATAATTAAGTGTTGACCTCTACCCTTCCATGAAGTCCCAATGACCATCCAACACCATCCCCAGGGTGTGTTTTGAAAAGTTCTAACTCTCGCAACATTTACAGAACAGTATATAAAATACTCCCCCCATTACACCATGCATGTAATGCTTCATTCTCAATTTTTCCTGAGGATGGTGTATATATTTTTTTTCAAAGATTTATTTATTTGTACATACAGAACTGGGTACAGGCCAGAGGTTCAGGGGCGGCGAGAGGCTTCACCAGAGACAGAGTGGGGAGCAGAACAGGCAGATCGACGAAGTACACTGCTGAGGGG
>NW_004567117.1:46240886-46245824 GCF_000260355.1 Condylura cristata | reverse complement strand
CTTTAACCCGCTGCGCCACCAGGGAGGGCCGGATGATGTATATTTTTAAGCCCTTTCCTCTACAGGGGCTGCATTTCTAACATGTGTGGAACCATGCTCTTCTGTCAACTGTTTTTAATGATCTATTTCCTAGAGTTCTTCATCCACTGATGTGCAAACATTTTGAGGCATTGCCTTAGGATGGTGAAAATGCCCAATCAGGAGTGGTTCCTGCTTGACGTTAGACGGATGCCCTGCACAAGTGGGTTTGCTACCTGAGGCTTTTAAGACATAGCTTACTAAATTTGTTGACAGTGATACAGATGAAGATAATTTCTGTGATACTGATTCTTGCCATCCTAGAATTGGGAGAGAATTTGGACTCTACCTAGCAGAGTGTTGAGTTACACTGATGTTTAAAAAGTGCTTACACCATAACCTTGCATAGCACACGGGCTAAAAATTCTTAAGTATTTGAAGTATCATGCAAAGACCTTTAAAGTAAAAGATTCTATTATCTTAAACAGCCACATTCAATGTGCTAGGCTGGAGGAAGTTTGGGGGCATTTCTAAAAGAGGGGTTGCTCGTGGAAATGGTTATTCTGAAGCAAGAGTATCTTTCAAGTGAATCCTTTTCTGGCTCCCAAGAGTTTGACCCTCCAACTAGCTCACTCTGAGGTGACAGCAATTTGCCAAAGTCACCCATGAAAATGCCCACCAGTCACTGCCCAGGGCTTCTGTTATTGGTCACCTCACCTACCTTCTTTGTTTTTCCCGCCTCCACTTCTGGAGGCGATGGTTCATCGTGCGACCTCAGTTGTGATGGATGTATCAAAGTCACCAGCTCGCAGGAAGCTCAATGTTTTTTATCCTATCATGAGAAGACTCTTCAAATAGCATAGCAGAAAGCCCTCCCTGCAGTTTTTTAGAAGTCTGAGTTTTTAAGTTTGAAATGTATATCATCTTTCACTTAGAAATATGCACTTATAGCTCCTCATTTCTTTTTTAGTGTGGAATAATAATACATTTTCTGGATTTACCATGGTTTATCCACTCTCGCATTGAAGGACATCTTGGTGGCTTCCAAGTTTTTTGCAATTACTCATAAACTTGCTATAAATATGTGTGTGTAGGTCTACGTGTGAACATAAGTTTTCAGCTCTTTGGGTAAATATCAAAGAACACAAAAGCTGTATCAGATACAACGCATGTTTAGATTTTCAAGAAACTGCCAAAATGTCTTCCAAAGTGCTTGTGCCATTTTGCATTCCCTGGAGCAATGAGTGAGAACCCTGTGATTCACAGGCTCATTTGCTGTTGTGGGCGTTCTGGACTTTGGTCATTCTGAGCTACCTCATCGGCGTTCTGACTTACATGCATTTCCCTGATGGATTGCTATGAAACACTTTTTTAAATGCTCATTTGCCATCTGCTTGTTTTCTTCCATGGGGTGTCTACTAGGATTTGGCTGATAGTTTCATTAGGTTTCGTTTCCTGTTGCTGAGAAGCCTCTGCACTCTGTGCTTTCAACTCTTGGGTCACCTAGAAAAGACAAAAGTGTGGAAAGAGTCGAAGCTCAGCATCACTAAGGGCTGGGGAAGGGAGTGAGCGCTTCACAGGCTGCGGGCTGGCTGTGCCACTGATCGGCACACGTGGCATCGTGCATTTGCCCAAATGCAAAGAATGCACAAGGCCAAGGTTAGGTTGTGCATCTTGAGTGATTAGGATGTGTCAAAGTAAGGACTCCTGTTAAGGACTGTAAGGACTCTCCTGTAAGGACTGTACTGCCTGCTAAGGAAAGTTAAAAAGAGGGAGTTTGCATGGGCCGGGGGGTAAGGGAGATCTCTGTACCTTCCCTTTTGCTGTGAACCTAAAACTGTTCTAAAAATAAAAATCATTTTAAGCATACCATCTAAAAATACTATTTCCAGCTCATATGTTGATTAATTTGTGTTTTCTTTTGCATTCATTAAAGGCTCAAAAAAATTCCTACTTGTAAGAAAGAGAAATTCTTCAATTAATTGAAAAATTGTTATGAAACCCATATAATCAATACAAATCAAGATTGAGAGCTAAATTCACCAAAGGAGCCAAATTTTCATAAATACTTTGCTGCAGATGACACTGTAAGAAGAATCTTATCAGGTTAGTACTTCTGAGGATTCCACCTCCACCTTCTCAGAGCTTTTCAGCATCAGCTCTCGGACAACGAGCAGTAACAATCCTCACAGTCCCCCGTCCCATGCGTTTGAAGCAGCCTATGCAACAGATTTCAAGCCTCAGGTCCTGTCGGGCCACTGGGTCACGTGTAGACTGGCGGGCTGCAGGCGAAGGTCCCGTCCCAACTACCAGGCCCTCCTGGCCGGGCGGTATCACCCCTAGAGAAAAGGTGCTGTACCCTGACCAATGATTGTTTCCCAGTGTCCTGGAGGGCCAAGCCACAAAATACAGCGTGGACAGTTAGTCTGCAGGAAGGATATTAACCCCGCTGGGCAGGCCCAGGGTAGCCCACAGCAGAAGAGGCTAACACACCATTCTGCTCAGCCCTGCAAAATCTCTTCAAAACCTTTCCCAGCTCCCCTGGTCGAGCCACGCTGGACATTTTCTCTTCTTGTCCTGCCTCCCTTCCCACCGTCTTCGATAGAACTTGTCTGATGACGCACTACTAGCCAGGGGTGAACTCTTTCTTCTAGAGAGTTTATGTAACACACCAGAGATGTAACACATCGAGGATAGTGTTTCTGCTCTGTTGTACACCACAGGTGAGTACCGCATTGCCAGAATGACTGATGCTGGGCAAGAGTCCACACTCCATGGCAGTTTGACCAGTCTATGTGTGCAGCATGGACAGGCCATGCTTCCCAGAATGCTTTGCACAAAGCTGACTCAGCACTTAGTGATGCTGTGTTGGCTCTGGAAGACTAGACTGCAGAAGCTGTACAGGTAGAAAAGGATAGGTTTTTCCCCTCGAAAGTGCCAGTTTATGAATGGTTAGTATGAAATGATCTGGATGGTCATATATGATTGATTTCTGTAGGATAAGCAACATTAAAATGCAAGTGAGGGAACGGGGGTAAAATGTTGACAGAATCAGTTATGAGGTTTCATAATCAAGATTAATAACTTGGTTCTGACATCATTTCCTTAAAAGCATTGAACCAGCTCCAAGGCTAACAGGCAAAGATGCTCTATTACTACCTAGAATTATGTTCAGTAAAGTGAATTGAAGTGATCTACATAATTTTCAGGACAGAAACAAACTGATTATTCCCTTTCTGCTTCAAGGGTTTCACGTACATTCAGCTTTTTCTCAAACTCCTCCTACCTCAGTTTTTCCTTCATGTTCCATTTATTTTATTTATAGATTGTTAGCTGTCCTTCATGAATCTTTTCTACAAGATGTCGATGAAAACACTGACTCTTTTCCTGTAGCACTGTTTTCTAATTACTGTCAGGGAAAAAAGAAATTAAAAGTCATACTAAAGCATCAAGTAACAATAACAATAAAAACCAGAATAATAAAAACTTGTTCGATTTTAAGAATGTCAAGGTCAGTGTTTCTATTTTACTAGAAATAGGTTTTGGGCACTTTGTGGCAATTGTAGAAGTGTTTTCTAATTATGAAGTAGTTTAAAAAGTTCAATTGACTAAGTAACAGCTTTTGATCATAGTTACTTAAAAGAACAGAATAAATGACTGAAGATGTCATTTGAGACAGTAAACCCTTGTCATTCTTCTAATTCCCCCGCATTGCAAAGTTACCTGTTTTGTATTTTCATTAGAAAAACCTCTAGAAAGGGGATAATAATGAGAAAACAGCCCATTGTATTTGCAGACTTTGATTGACAAAGGAGACTGTTAAGGCATAGAATTCACCATTAAAATCTCAGCAAGCCATTTTGAAGAGTAAATTAGCAAAAATACTATTTAGTCATGCTCCTGGGCTTGCAATTGCCCTTCTTTCCTTCGAGTGATTAGTATTCAGTGATCATTAACTGCGCTGCAGTGTATCTCAGCCTGCAGGTGCAGGAGGCAAAGTCCTTGGAAATGCAAAAGATGTGGACTGGGGCTTTTTTATCGGCGGGGGTGTGGGGGCCACTGAGCACTCTTTCAGTGTTCTCACTCGTGATTGGTCATTCAGATTTTCTGTTTCTTCCTTTTCTGGCTTGGAATCTGTGTGTTTCTAAGAATTTGTCCACTCCTGCTTCCTCCAGTTTGTTGTCCTCCATTGTTCACAAGACTCATATGCTCCTTCATCTTTCTGCAGTCGCTGCTGTAAACGCTTTGGTTTCTTATTTTACTTATCTGAGTTTTCTCTTGCTGGGCATCTGGCTAGACATTTGTTTATATTACCTTTCAAAGAACCAGATTTTGGCTTTCACGATCGTTTGAATTGCCTTTTTGATCTCTCATTTGTTTCTAGTTTTTATTCTTTCCTTCCTTGCCCTGACTTCTGGCTTCATTTGCTTTCTTTTTTCTAGTTCCTTTAAGTGTAGGCTTAGATTTTACCTGTGATTTTTGCCTACTTCTTGGGTGGACCTGGGCCCCTAAGAGCTTCTCTGGGTGCTGCCTCCCAGTCTTCGGGCACTTTTTGATTCCTCCTTTGACACTGTTGTTAGCTAACATAGATCTAATTTTGAAGGTAGAAAGAAGATTAAAATAAGCATGAATTATGATAAAACCCCAAAAGAAGGGAATTCTTTTGGCTGCGCATGAAAATAAATTTTGTCAGATAATTTTTGCCAAATTGAAATAGCTGTGTGGTACAGGCAAACAAACGCTCTGGGTGGGTAGATTTAAGGTGAAATCCTTTAAAATCCGAAGTACGTTCTTAAATGTACTGACATCCATTCAGAAAGTATAATTCTTTCTTTCTTTCTTTCTTTCTTTCTTTCTTTCTTTCTTTCTTTCTTTCTTTCTTTCTTTCTTTCTTTCTTCCTTCCTTCCTTCCTTCCTTCC
>NW_004567117.1:46207884-46240786 GCF_000260355.1 Condylura cristata | reverse complement strand
CCTTCTTTCTTTCTTTCTTTCTTTCTTTCTTTCTTTCTTTCTTTCTTTCTTTCTTTCTTTCTTTCTTTCTTTCTTTCTTTCTTTCTTTTTTAATAGGAAGAGGGTTGGTCAAATGCAAGATGGGCAGGAAAGATTGTATGCTAAAGGATCAGAGGCCAGAAGGCTCCCAGGTGTGAAAGAAACATCCATGAGTCCCTAAGAAAGTCCGCTTCTTTATCTCAGATTTTGAAATTGGTTAAGTCCTCAGCTTGCTTCTTTTTGTAGGTCAGGTTGACGAGTCAGCCACCTTTTCCCCAGGAACATCATGTTTTGAGGTTTCAGCGTCGCGGCTCACAGCGACTTAGGAATCCTTAACCCACTTCCCAAGAGCGGTGAGTGATCAAGTACAGCCCCGAATCTTTATCCCCTCGAAGGAAAGAGTCGGCTGGCAGCACACACGGGAAGTACAGCAGGCCCCAGAGACAAGCTGGGACCCACAGGCCTAAATGAATGCCCCGCGGCCAGGCCCAGCGCCTCACAGACTCACATTTTCCTGCTTTCTGACCCCTCTTATGCAAAGAGAATATTCAACTGCTTTTCTCATCAAAGAAATATTCACCTAAACACAACTGTATCAAGTAATATTGGGCCCTCCACTTCGAGGAAGGCAGGCAGACTAGAGCTGACAGTCTTTCAAGCTTCTAAGACTTCAAAACTCAAAAATGTGGTTCCATTTTCAAATACACAATTATAATAGCAGCCTCAGAAGATGTAGAAAGTATTTTTCCAAGTGAGAATCCGTAAGTACTGTCTGCCACTGTGGTAGAATCACCGCTGAATGTATTTGATGAAAATTATAGCATAATCTTTTTATTTTCTGTTCTCTTTTGTGCCAAAAAGGTGAGAGGTGCATTCTCTTCAACTAGCTTGATTCTATTATGGAAGGAAAACCATTAAAAAAGTTTAAAACTAAACATAAATGATGGCGGTGTGTTAGGTTTTTTGCCCTCCATTCTCTAGTATCAACATGAAGCAGAAAATTGACGAGTTGCATGAAAGTGACTTGAGGGGAAAACTGGAATTTTGCTGAGGAAAAATTCTGGGTGTGCTTCAACATGAAAGCAGTTGCTTGCTCGACTCTCTAGAGTTTTTACCGTAAAGCAAGTTCCATAATCCTAAGTTTCAAAAAAGATCACAGCAGATGTCAAGATCCTCAGATATTTCCCATGAGCAGCTGACATGAACCCTCATGCTTTCCTGCTGAAGCTGCCAGATGCATGAGGGCGAAGCTGCCCCCCAGACACCTCAACAAACAACCGGCTGCAGGGAGTTATTTGATAGAAAGCAGTTAGAGGTTGCTCACTTTGACCAGAGATAATAATTTTAGTTTTAGAATAGTTCCTCAAAGTCATTTTTTGAGACCATAATTAAATACTAAGCTTAATTGTCTATTAAGGACATATTTTTCTTGTGTTAATAAAACCAAATTATCTGTGCTTAGATTTGTCAGGGTTTTTTTCCCTGAAATTCCAAGGTGCTTTTAAGAAATTCCATGGGGACACTTGCTTGCTTCGTAGCAAACACTGAAGCAATATTTGGTGAGTGAGCACTCAGCACAGTCAGTAGGCAGACAGATGAGTGAGTCCCATCAGTAAAGGTCACCACATTACCTGTCTCTGTCCACAGAGTCAGATCCAGTCAACTGAAAGGCCCCTAGACTCCTGTGTTTACAGTCCATTAAAAAAAAAACAAAAAAAAACATTTATTTATTTATACATACAAGAACTGGGGTATAGGCCAGATTGGGGGCAGGGGTGAGAGGACTCACCAGAGACAGAGTGGGGAGCAGGACAGGTGGATCTACTGAAACACACTGCTGAGGGGAGCGGTGGGGAGACAGGAGAGGTCTGGTCTGCCACAATCTATTCTTAAATTTCTAGTGTTCTTATA
Source organism: Condylura cristata (assembly GCF_000260355.1). Taxonomy (NCBI): domain Eukaryota; kingdom Metazoa; phylum Chordata; class Mammalia; order Eulipotyphla; family Talpidae; genus Condylura; species Condylura cristata. The sequence continues at coordinate 46,238,857 of NW_004567117.1, read as the reverse complement.
ACCTGCTATGGCATTTCACATTTAAATAAGACTTTCCCATAGATTCTGAGAGCTGGGCCCAGGAGGTATGCAGAGGTAGTTTGAATGTTAATTCCAAGGTAACAGCTGTTTGTCTTTGGGCAAGTTAATCAACCTTTCTGTGTCTAAGTGCCCTCATCTTTGAAACAGGAACAGCACTGATAAGTAACCTCAAAGTTGTCTCTAGGGTTAAAGGAGATAATGCATGTGAATTACTTCATGTACTCAACACAGATTAGATATACAATGGAGTTTAGATACTATTTTTAGTACTGTTTTTCTTATCATTCCTTTTTGTGCTTTATTATGGTGAAGGTTTTGTCATTATGACAAATAAATGTTGTTATAGAAGATAAATTTAAGTTTCACTGGCTGTGAACACTGGCTCAACATACCATAAAAACAGTATCTTTTTTTTGAGCGATGATATGTTAAAAATGTGTTTTTCTTTCCTCTTGCTTCAAACCATTATCAAATTATTGTAAATTTAATTTGTTACTGCCTATTTATCCATCTGGCATTTTATTTCTCTCTCTCCCATTGTGCTGGGATGAATGGTGCACTAAGCTACACTCTCAGGAATATGCATGCAATGTCTGACTTGCATTAGCAAAACTAATGATTTTGATTCCATATTGCTTTGATAATAAAACTAAGCAAAAACCATAGCATTATTATGGATAACTACTCCTGGAGAAACAAATGTAGAGCTATATCAGCACGGAAATGCTAACTAAAAGTGTTTTAATAGTGATTACCATGTAACAAAACAGAACAAGTGAAAATGTTTTAATAACAAAAACATAATTAAGGTTATGTATTCCAGCTCTTTAATTAGATCTGATAGAACAGCAAACTTGTGATTCAAGACATTCTATATACAAAACCCTAATGCCTCTTTACAAAACCCTCAAATCTTTGCAGAATGGTGCATTTTGCTTCATTGTTAAAACTTACAAGATTTGAGTTACATTTCAGCTACCCACCTGCCATGGTCTGAATGTTTGCCCCCAACCCCCATTTATATGCTGAGATTCTAGTTCTGGGAGGGTGATGGTATCAGGTGGAAGTATTTGGGGAATAATTAGGTCGTGAGAGGGGAGTGCTCATGAGCAGGATGAGTACCCTTAAAAAGAAGGACTCTGAGAGATTTCTTATCCTTTTTACCGTGAGAAGTTAGAACCAGAACTGATGGAGGAAGAAAAGCAAGGAGGCATCACAGACTGACTCACACAAGGGGTCAGGGGCAGAAGGGAGGAGCATAGGCTCTGACCAGCTATAGAAACCAAGAGCCTTAAGCACCAAGACCTAGGTTACAAAGCACAAGATCCAAGCTGGGAGCAGATGCCGGAGGGGTGTTTGTCAAAGGCCCAAAAGGGAAAAGATAAAGATGTGGAGATTGAAGCCTTTGTGGGATCTCCTGTTCCTTTCAGATTCTATTCAAAGTCAACCAACCTGGGCTCACAGCAGTGACCCCTCCCAGAGAGGAGATGTCTGTACCAGGCAGTCTGCACCGCTTGGGGCAGCGGGCCTCTGCCCACCTGTGCCTATGCTGGTGCTTCTTCGCATCCACTCTCTCCCTCTGCAGGGCAGCAGCCTCCTGCCTGCCCCTGACCTGTGCCTGCCAGGGCTTCTCTGCACGGACCTCCCCCAGCAGAGGCCTCTTTCGTAAGGCCGCCCACCGGCAGCCGTGCAGGCCTCTCTCAGCAAACTTGTCCCTTTCGGGACAGCTCTCCTGCACGCTTGTGCCTATGCAAGTATCCAATACTCCTGTCCTTTGCCCTAATAAACCTGCTCTTTAAGTATAACCAAGTCTCTGTCTCATGGAGAAACTCGCCTGGGAACTCACCGCGTGCTGCTGAAAGGCGAGCTCTGGTGAAGCCTATCCCGGAGTAAACCCAAGGACCCCGCGCTAACTCCAAAGACGACATCAGGTGGAGGACCATGCCCTGGCCAAGCTGGGACCCCGATCTCAGCTTTCAGAACAGAGATGCATGCCCACATTCCCCTGCCGCATGTGGTGCTACTGTGTTGTAGGAGAGTGAACGGACCGAAACATCAACAGTTGAAGACTTGACATGCTATGAATGATCTTGCTGCCTTAGCCTATTTCCACATTTTACATCTTACAGAGGATCCTATAGTTCTATTTGTGTCTCACCACGATTATTTTAGGTGTGCTGTGTACCTATCTTGTCACTTTTCATCGACCTTATAGAAGACTGAATTGGTAGAAATCTGCCTGCTGGGAGGAGTGGGCCGGGGCGCGGTGACCTGCCTGAGTTTTCCACTGTCTCATTCTGCCTCTCCATTAAGAAGAATTGAGCACTAAATATACATGTTGGAAAACATTTTTATTGAAATATACATGAAGTGCATCTCCCTTTTCTGTCTGGTCCCACAAGGTTGTGCACATCAGTGTTATTAGGACATCAGAGCGATGACAAGATCAAAAAGGGATTCTGAGATAAGCTTGCCCACGGAGAGTGAAAGCAGGACCATCGTGACTCAGATGGTGACAGAACATTACAGACTGACCTGCGTGCTCATTGCCAGGGGCTCACGCCTCCCTTTATGGTAACTCACCGTCTGGACATAGTAGTCTAGTTATTGTGCCTGCGCAATGACAGTATTCGGATGTCCAAGTGACATGACCCCTCAGTGGTGGGGAGTCAGATGCAAAGGTTGAGACCATAGGTGTCAAGCACCAGGTAAGTTCAGATTACAACTCTGCCTGGTCTCAGATGAATATAGAGCACAGTGGAAAGAGCAAGACCCTGGGAATTAGAACGTATGGCAATTTTAAGTTAACTTGAGGAAACTCAAACCATAAAAACACCAATGAGTCTTACTTAAAGACTCAGCCCACTCAGGAGCCGCTGTGTCATGGAAGGTTCTTACAGACTCTGTTTACAGGTCAGGACCCCACAGCGGGGATGAGGGCTGAGAATGGCCATTGCACCATCATTACGGGAGGACAGTTTTTAAGTGTTGGCTGCTTGAACTGATGTCTGACCCTACTGATAGACTCCTGCGTCCTGTGGATATTGACCTTCGACACATTCAACCTGCAGGACCTTCCTTTATGATTTCCCACAGTGGGAATTTGTCTCAAGTAGATTTGCATCCTCTTTGAGTTACCCCGAAGTTTCTTACTGCTTTTGTGTGAAGATATATGAGAGAATCTCAGGTCCTTTATATCCACTATGCTAGTTCATGAGAAGATAAATCTACTACTGATCCCCATATTTGCTGGAGAATGCAAAAATATGTGAGTTAATATCCTGACCCAACAAACAAGATAACAAAGTATTTGATTGCATCCATCCATCCATCCATTCATCCATCCACATTGAGATGTATGGCAATCTTATACCTATTCCAGCAGCTTGACTCTGAATTCAGCAAACCTATCTTATGCTTCTACCTATACCCTTCCTCTTGGGATTTAACCTGGGGCCATCAGGGCAGGAAGGGGAAGAACTTTTCCAAAGGATTCTTTATAGTCTGACATAGTGGGTGGCAAACTTCTTCTGGCACATATTTTCCATGCCACGGGCCACACAGAGTCAGTCACACTAAGGAAGATGGGGTTATTGCATCAAGAATAAGTATTTTCTCAGAAGAACCATGTTTGCAACACAAACTACCGGCTGCATTGGGTCCTTGTGCCACAGTGTGCTCATTTGGTGCCCCTGGAAGGCTCTGACCTGACCCTCTCTGAGAGAAAGCAGGCATTGCCATTCTTTCCTGAGTGTCTGCCCCTTGACTTGGAGTCTTAATTTTTGAAAGCAAAAGCCGCTAAGAATGTGTGTCTCATGTTTTCGGCTGTACCATCATGACAACTTCCTTGATGGGCTGGCGGGTGGGAGGAGGTCAACAACGACTGGGAGCACTGTGGGGCCCATGGCAAGGAGTCCCTCAGGGACCATGTCCATCCACATGCTCTTCTTTCGCACTTTTTTATTTCTTTGTGCAATAAATACAGCTTTGCATTTAGGACTGCCTGTATTTTTGGCTGCTCTCCAGCCCTTAAGGGAGACATTTGGCGTCAGCTGCATCCCTCTGATGCAGGGCTCAGTAATGAACTGTCCCCTGTCTAAGTAACAGCCAACCGCTAATTAAGTCTTTTCCAGGTGGTATCAGACATTTTGGTATAGAATAATGGAGATGGCTTTATTTGTGTAGTTTTTCTCATTGTTGTTTCATAAGTTGCTTCTAAGGATGGGTCTCATTAATCCCCAGAATATCTCCATACTAAATACCCACTCTTTTTGTTGACCATTATCTTCGGAAATTAGAATGCTTGTCTCATCACCATTTACTTCCTCTCTGGAATAAATCTCAAGGCTATGTGGACCTGGATTATCTACTGAGGCTTTTATTAACTCTTCAATTGGTCACACAAATAGTTCACTGTTATGTCTCCAAAAATCAGCAGTGACTCAAATTATGGCTAAATGTTAAGTGTACATTTGCAACATAATTTACCAATTATTCAACAAAGCCTATTAATGATGTAATTCCCTGTGGTTTTGAATCATGAAAAAGAATTGAAGGAGTTTATTGCTTCCTCTTTGTTTTCCCAAAGCACTTACTCATTTTCTACCAATGTACTAACACTATATGAAATCATCTCCCAAAATACTTTGACCTTTTTGACATCAGGAAATTTTTATCTACCTTTGATTTTTTTTTTTAACCACTTGGAAGAGTTCCTAGAACACAGTAGATAACTAGTAATAATGCTGAACATAAGAAATTAAGTAATGATACTGCACATAAGTAAGTTTATTGTCAGAAGATAATATACTCTATACAGAGTTGAACTTTTAAAAATTTGAAAATTTGGTATTTTCAAGATTGTTCTAAATTGCTTCCTGGAAACTTTTAGACAGTTGTATGGTTTTTACATAAAGTGTATCAATAATGATTTCTAATTTCAACATATTAAAAAAGGAGTGGGAAGTTAAGGATTTTTCTTTTTTTTTTTGAAAAAAATCTCAATATTTCTGTTTCTTCACATTGAATGTAACCACCAAAGTACAATATCAACTCCCATTCACCATCAATTTAACTTCATCGGAATTATATAGACCAATCCATTTTTCATAGACCCTGATTTTTAATGCTTTATACATTTTATCTAGACATATAATAAAATGGATGTATTAAATGCAACTGACATAAAAGTGAGGGGACAAATAAAATGGCCATCAGTAAGAGAATAGTTCATTTTCTAAAAGCAGAAGTGTGCAATATTCTAGAAATAATCTTGCAAACCTGGAGGTTCCTATGGATGGAAAACAAAGCCTTCAGTTTACTCAAAATATCAATTAAAAAGAGTCTGACTCAGTTAGGGTTTACTGTTTATAAACTAGGCCCTTGTTGACAATCTTATAATCAAAACAAATAACAATCAAGTTTTGATTTAATGAATTGAAACTGTTATGATTAAGTTATATTCGGGACCAGAAAATTTCAAAATGTTTAAGACACGAAATTAAAAAAAAAAACTACTCACTAAAAATCTTGGCAGTGAACCTCCTGATGTCATTTACCACATGCGTCTGTTCTGAAAAGTATTTCCATTATAATTCAAGACTGACTTATTATTCCCATTTTGCAAATGTAAATGTGTGTGTATACGTGTGTATCTTTCTTTGCCATTTGTGTGTGTGTGTGTGTGGCATTTGATATAAAAACAGGTTGTGTGCTTAGCATAGCATTAGAACATTCCAGGCTTTAGGCCACACAATCTATTTTCTTTGATATCAGTTTCTGAACTGAAAAGAATCCAGCATTTCTGGTTGCAAATGCAGTCAGAAGAGAACTGCTTTCACTAAACCACCAAGGCTGTATTTATACAACTTGCAGAAATGGCTTTGAAATTCCTCCTTTCGAAACAGATAATGGCACATTAGTTATTTTAGTTGAGCATCTCCAGCGCGATGTTCCCACTGAAACCCCAGTACTCAGCCCCAGATTACAGGAGGCCCCTGGCAGGAGAGCGCAGAGCTGGGTGACAGTTTCATTAAACAATTTTGTCAAATGCTTTTTCATGCTCCTTCGGCATCCACCCCAGATGAAAAGAGCTGCCACAACGTCGCATCGTTTTTCCTTCCAGGTTTTGATTTAATTTTACTAACTTGGAAGATTAATTTTATAAGGCTGATTCAATAAAATAATTTGTGTATAATCAAGTTTGATTAAAATCTGTCTAGCCGTTGCAACACAGCAGCCAACAAGGACGAATCAGCGAAGCCAGCGGCATGTTCTGCTGCTGCAGAAGGCTTCGGCGTCTTCAGCAACCACTTGGTTCTATGACTGAAACCCTTGTAGTTCACGATGGCGTGCGGCCTCGGTCTAAACGACTCCGTTTCCTCAGCTGGGGAGCCTCGCGGCGCCAGGTGCTGCAGAGCAACCTACAAAGCCCCGAAATGTAATGTCCTGGATGTCAAAGCCAAGGAAACACTAACAAAAACGCTTTTCCTCTGTAATCAAATGTTTATTGCACCTTACTTATATCGCACCGTTAAAAAAATCCCACTGATGGGGCCCTCCCCGGTGGCGCAGCGGGTTAAAGCGCAGCACTGAGAAGCTAAAGCCACTTCCGCATGAGTTCGATCCCCGCCTGCCCCGGAGGTGACCACAGGGCGCAGCAGACCTCTCCTGACCCGCCCGCTGCTCCCCTCAGCAGTGTGCTTCGTGGATCTGCCTGTTCTGCTCCCCGCTCTGTCTCTGGTGAAGCCTCTCACCCTCTGCATCTCTGGCCTGTACCCCAGTTCTGTATGAATAAATAAATAAATCTTAAAAAAAAAAATCCCACTGATAGTGGCGAAAACTTGAGCAACGTGTGACAGGAGCGGCTGGCGGGCTGTCAGGCCTGCCCAGGCCCACGCAGGGCACAGCAGGGCCCGAGCTCCAGGCCCGGCCATCCTCGGAGTGCGACCCACGGGCTTGTCACCACCGGCTAACCCGAGCCCGCAGGAGAATAAGACCCACCGGCCTTTCTCCCCGCTGAGCGACTCTGCCACCCGCGGTTCAGGGCGTCCCGGCAACTGGCCCTCCGTAAAGCCTCTGTCCTCGGAGCCCCGGAGCCCCGTCCGCGGTTCCTGGCCGCCGGTCACTCGCCTGCTGCGCACCCCCGTTAGCCCACGTCAGCCTGCCGTCTCCCCGCTCCCACAAACAGCAGCAGAAGTGCCCAGCGAAGGCGACTCCAGTCTCCAACCTCTGCTCAGTGGGTTCCAGGCATGTGCACCTGCTACTGCAGTCAGCCACCGACAGAGCCCGGGCAAACCCTCGCCCAGCCCGGGCACCGCCACCCCCACCCCAGGTCTGCCCGGCTCTCTGCCCCTGCAGAGCGCGGCCGGACCCCTGCCGCCGCCGCGGGTGTCCTGTTCCTCTCATCTCTTCCTCCCACTTTGAGACCCGCGCTCAGCCCCTCGCCCTACCCGTGGGAGCTTTCCGATCTCCGCCTTGCTGCCTCTTAGGTTTCTTCACTTGCAGTTTGGACCTCCGCCTGGCCCGCACGGACCTCCCCTGCCGAGCTGACTGAAAGGTCTGGAGGACCAGCTCCGCCTCACAGCCCGCCTGGAGCCGCCGCGGGGCAGAGAGGCGGGGTGGCAGCGGGAAGGCGCCTTGGCCTTCGCAAGTTACGGTTTGCCGCGCCGACTGACGGGTTTTAAGTCGGCGTGCGCTTGGCGCAGGCGGTGACCAAGCGCACCCCGCGGGCCGCAGGCTCAGCCGCGCCGTCCTGGCGCGACCTCCGAGACACCTGCCGCATGGCCGAAGGCTGCCGTTTCCCGAGTCGACGGTTCTGAAGTTGTGGTACTTTCTTGAGATAGGGGGCACGACGCCCGTTCCGATTCAGGGTTCAGAGTCACCCCGCTTTCCGTGTTTGCGACCACGTCCTTCTGCCATCAGATACACCTGGAAACGCGAGAGCGCCCCGGGCCACGGAGCAAGCCCGCCCGTCCGCCCGCCCGCCCGCCCGCGGGTCGGCTCCTTTCTCCTGCCATCAGAGTTTAAAGTCACTGAACCTCCGGATCGATTTTCGGAGAAAAGAACACACCCCAAACCGTCACTAAGACGCTTAAAGACAAATAGGTAACAATAACTTACTGACAATAAGCACGACTACGATAGACGCCTGCTGTAGCAAGCCTGTCATGTACGCCGGAGCGCACACCACCCGATTTGAAAAAACCCAGGGTTAATTTCTTTTAAGTGAAGTCATTTTAGGGAGACACCTCACCTTGGGGTCCCAGGTTGGATTCTGTCCTAACAGACAGTGTCAGTAACACTAAGGGTTATACTTTGTATCTACAGGATTGAAGAATTTATAAATCTTGTCCATTAATTTCTAAATTATAGCTTACAGGGGCTCGGTCTGATGGCAATATAAGATGAGCCACATATGCAATCTGAAATTATGTAATTTCCTCTGTTAGCCAGTAATAACAGGTGAAATTTTTAATCATATATTTTATATCGCCCAATGTATTAAGAGCATATTCATGTAAGTTTTAATTCATAAGCTAGTAATGAGTGTTTTTTTAAATAAAACCTTTTTAAAAGAGTGAGGTTATTTTACTTCTTCATATCAAGCTTTAAGTGTTTAAAATCTAGAATATATTTTATGTTCACTGCATGCATGTTAAATACTCATTGGAAAGACCTGATATGAATTCAACATAATAGTTGAATTGGTTGATTTACTTACTTTATTTGTTCCAAGTGGATATAAAAGTTTTCCAAACACTTAAACCAACAGCTCGTTTCTAAATTTAAATGTAAGTAAAATTATTATATAAGCTCTTCAGTTGACCTAGTCACATTTCAATGGCTGGTGGTCACTTATACCCTATAGTACAAGTTTACAATACATAACCAATCACAAAATATTCTTAATATAGTCTAACAAGAACATTAAAACCATGACATTCACAACATGTTATATTTTAAAATCATATGATAGATCAGTAAGCTACAACAGTGGTCGTAGTTTTTGATTATTTAATCTGATGTTTGATGTGTTTGACTCTGAGTCCTTAAAGACCATTGGATGCTACTGTATAATTTTCTTTAGAGTTTATCTGAATTTGAACCATAAGCAAAAACCTAAGTTTTTATATATTTTTCATAATATTCACTATTTAGGAGAACTATATAATAATGTTATTACTGGGTAAAAGCCTGTAAACATATATTGATACTTTTGCATGCAGAATGAAAGCCAAAAGATAAAAAAATATCTAAATATATGTTTAATGTAAAAATGTGTGTGTGTATGTACACACATACATACATGATAGGAATAAAAAAATAAAATAAGATAGGAGGATTGCAAAGATTAGAACTGACCAGGAAAATAACTGAAAAAATAACATGAAACAGACAGCACCAACATTTATGTACTGCTTTTTCCTCGTGTCCCCATGATTTGAGAAATATGATTCAACGACCTAAGTCTACTTGAGGGGCGGGAGGGCATGTGGGGAGCCCTGAGATAGGTCCCAGTCCTCCCGGTCTTGCTGGGCGTGCTGTGCAATAAAGCAATAACGGAGCCTGAAGATTCCGCTTTTCTTCCAAATGCACAGTTATTATGCTAAGTCTTTTGCTATCGTCTGTGTAATGACTTTCTGTGACAAGTCTCCTTTCTCAACTAAGTCTGTAGTGCATTTACTGGCTGCACCCTGAAAGTCATTTCACTTTCGCTGCACTTTCTCTCATTAAAGTGCACATCTGTCTGTGGTGCCTGCTGGGCCCCGGGATTTATGAATATGATTCTGACAGACGACTATATTGCATTTATATCTGAAAGTGAATAAGCAGTTAGAATAATTATAATGCTCGAATAATTGCAACTTATGTCTGTTTAATAAAATTCCACTTTGAAAATAGCTGTTTAAGCTTTGCCTCAAAGTGTCTATCTCAGCAAGGAGCCATTAGCAAACCACAGCATACATTACTCTGTTAATCTGGTGTCACTCCTAGAAGGCTTTCCAAACCTGCCAGCTTTTTCATGTCACCAGACTTCGTTCCCCGGATCTGACCTGTCCATCTTCCTCTCCCAGACACACTGGCCACGACGGTCACTCCCCACAGCCTCTGCTCTGGGGCTCTCCACCTGCAAAGCACTGGTTTCCACAAAGGCATGAAGGAAGGAAGGAAAAGTGTAGGGACAGCATTCTAGGAAGAATGTTCTAGCAACGCAAGCTCAAGTCACTGCAAACTGAAACGTCAAGACTACTTACATTGCAGATAGAATTTTCCAATTAAAAAAAAAGTTTGGCACATTTACTCGATAGCAATATAATGCAAGGTTAGGAGAGAAAAACTGCGAAGTTAACAGGTGGAATCATGAGCAAATGTCAACTCCCGAATTGGAAGCGCACATGAACCTCCTTCATGAACAAGATCATCACTCTTAAAATAGATCTGCATGGCTTAAGAGAAAATAACTACTGAAAACTTAACTTTTTCATTTTGCTCTTAAAATTGACTGGATATTTAATTATTAGCATCGTGCAGCATTTGACTATACTGTATTTTCTTTCTTAGCACTTCAGGCTGTATTACCAGGAAGGAAACACTCCATTGCCGTGGCTTCAGACAGAAATGTTTTTTAAATTACTGCCATAAACATTCCAAAGCCAAGTAGACAGAAGAAATGGTATTAAACTGCTCAGTAGAACATTCCCATAAAAAGGGTTCTTTAAATGTTAAAGTTTAAGGCATAATAAATAGTCAATACAAAATAAATTTAAAGTAATGCATTTATTTGGTACTAAAAGAAAAAAATGCCAAGGCTAACCCAGAAGCATAACAACCCCCCTTTTCACTTCTGAATATGCATATGATGAGATTTGGAAGACTCCTTCAAATAAGATGAAGCCTGTGCGGGAATCCCGGCTTCCCTGGCTACTTGAATCTTCCATGTGGCTTCCTCAGGATGTCTCCTCAGGCGTATATGCTCTGCCAGTAGGTGGCGATCAAAAATTGTGACAGTCTGTTGTCCTGTCGAGACAAAGGCCATAAATAATATTGTGCAATGAGGCTCTTTTGAAATGGAAAAAAAAAAAAAGCGCATTTAACTTACATTTATCTCTCCTGTATAAACTACCAATTAAGGTGCATTCCAGAAATGTATATTTGGGCCTTAGAATTCAATTTCTTACGCAAATAACATTGGGAAATCATATGATTTATATGAATTACAAGTTCAATGAAACTATTATTCAATAATTCGATAAAGCTATTTTCATGTTTGCGCTAGAGTACCATCTGTCTGGAGCACTGTCTGTCCTAGGCACAAACGTGGTCCAAAGACTGTTTTGTGACATTCTCAGCTCTTTGCACGTTCAAAACGGGAGATTGGAAACAATGTCAAACAGTGAAAAGAGTGGTTGAAAAAGAGACATAAATATTAAAAATATTAAAAATCTCTTCCAAATAGTTCAAATTTAAAACACCTGTCAGGTCATGAATGTGTTTTCCCACAGATGAATTAACTTTCTTCATATATCAATCGTTTCAACAAACACAGAAAAAGCCAATCAACCAAAGGGAAACTAGATCAACACAGGAAGGCAATTCACAGAAGGCGCAGCTGGTGAGCCGAAGTGTAAACCGGTGTGAGAACTTCCTCGTAACCAAGATGGTGGAAAAAGGCCAAATTCCCAACTTTACCCACCCACATGATAATGTAATATTAGCTGGTAATACGGTGGCGAAAGGCCGCATTCAGAAATTACTTGGGGGATGAAAATGCAAAAAAAAAAAAAAAAAAAAAACCTTTGGAAGAGCATTTGGTGATCTATAAAAGTGCGCACAACAACTACGCATCTCTGTGGAAGCCCATAACATGCTCACTGATGTGTGTCCAGAGCTAGACAGGGTCCGCGGCAGTTCCCTAATGGTGCAGCATCTACGGCAAACACATCCTTTGCGGCTAAGACACCGCTGAGGTGGAAGGAAGTTGCTGACGTAGGCAAGGTCAAAGAAGGATCTCGAATGCAGCCGTGAGCAGCAGAATTCTCTGTGAGCTCACGGTCCTTTCCATCGCTGACTCTTCAGCTCGGTTCCTAGCATGCGTGTACATAATTGGAAGTAACTAACAGAGCTAGCAGTTTCATGTAGTGACTATTTGCTTCCCAGAGTTGCTGTAACAAAAAGCACAGACCGACACGCTCCCACAAGCGTCTTTCCTCTTCTGGAGAGAAGCCCAAGGCGGCTGTAGGGCAGGTGGCTGGCTTGGAGGTTTCTCTCGCAGGCGTGACAATGACCAACTTCTCTCTGCCCTAAGCTGGACTGTGTGTGTCCTGAGCCCCTCTTCCTAGACACCACTCTCTGGTTTAGGGGGCACCGATGACCTCATTTTATCTAATCGCTGCTATAAGGAAGAGATTTCCAAACACAGGCAAGTCGTGACGTTCTTGGGGTTGGATTTCAGCATCAGAATCAGGAATCTCCTGCCGGGAGTCACTTGAAAAGGACACTTCGCTTTCTTTACGGTTCTTCTATCTTTTACCTCTTTTCTCCAGCCCACCCCCCTTGCAACGTTATCAATATTCTGCCCTTGAAAGTCGTTGGCTTCATTTGCTGATTCTGTTCCTGTTCTGAACATCACGGCTCCAGTGGACACAAGATCTGGGAGGTAAGTGTCCTGTGGCGACAGCGGTCATCACATTAGACTTGAGCCTCGTCCCTGTCACAGCCCCAACAGTGATGTTGTTGTCTGATACCCCATTTCCTCAACACCTGGGCGGTTTATCCATATTGCCTATGATCATTGCGTTGTTCTTTTTCTTTTATGGCCAGATCTGCTAGGCACACTTTTGTATGGGCCACCGCGTGGACTGAATTGTGCACCCCAACATTCATATGTTGAAGTCAAACCCCCAATGTGACTAGATTCGGGAACAGCTATGAGAGACAAAGACTAAATGAGATCATGAGGGTGGGTTTCTGATCTGTAGGACTGGCATCCTTACAAAAACAGCAAAAATGGCCTTTCTCTCTCTCTGATTTGGGTTTAATAATAATAAAAAAGTGCCTTCATCTTTTTCTTTATTATTTGATCGCGTTCCCAATATATTGTCCCCATCTTTTCTAGCTTCTTGAACTAAAAATACAAATATTTTATTTTAAATTAGGCCTCCTACAATTTTTACATTCAAAGTCATACATTTCCCTCTAAATATCTATTTTTCTACATCCCACCGTGTTTTCATTATAATTGGTTCTAAATTATTGGCATTATGCTCTGACATTTGACCCATGGATTATGTAGCATATTGGATTATGACCCCTATTCGAGTACTAGTGAATTTTCTAGCTTCATTTTGTCATTGATTTATGCTTCAAGGCTTCTGTGAACAGGATTACAGTTGTGTATACATTTGCGTGACTTTAATCCTTTGGAATTCCCTGAGAACGAGTTAATGACTCAGCACATGGTTTCTTTGGTGACGGGTCCAGGAGCACTTTCAGAAAAATAATTAAATGTGCAATAGCCTTGGTTTTGTGTGTTCCAGATATACAAAATTGATTGCAGTAATATCCATTCTCCTTTTCTTGCCACTTTCTAATTGTATTCAGGGAGTCATAGCTCCACTCTCTTCTAGGCTGCTGGTTATTCAACCTACGCTCCAAGTCCTCTCTATATCCCTACCTGTGCCGACGCTGGGATCATTTTCTGTAATTGTAAAATTCAAGTCTTTATGTCACTTTTATATCTAAATTTGGAAAAATGATCTATATTTAACTAGTCCCATTTAACTTAGGCCCCAATCTTCATTTAACTTACTTTTAAAAATGTGATTAACTTTTTTTTTTTTTAATATGTCTACTAGTTTTTCTTTTTTAAGGAAGAGGATACAGGCACTAGGTTTTTTGAACCTGTAAATCCGGGATCTCATTTCACTGTTCTGCATCGGAAAGATGGCAGTGTGTGGGATTCATTCAGGATAGTTCTTGAAAACTCCGAAGTATGTGAAGTGCTGAGATTTTATATTTCGTTGCGTGAACAGCCATCTTTATCTTGCCTCACAGGTACAGATCAGGTTGCATATTAATGGCAACAGATTCTGACGGATCGCAGTAAACAGGTAGGGGGTGGGTTCACAAACGCACCCTGTGGATGTGGGTACAGTGGCTCAGTGAGTCCCCTCCTGGGGCACCTGCCTGAGCTGCACTTAAATTCCACGATTGTGTGGGCATCGTTGAGCTCTCGCTGCCTCGTGAACATCTCCTGTGCGTCTGTTTATACCTGCTGCATCCTACTTAAAATGAAACTAAGTCTTTTTGTAGCCTGATCAGCATGATTCATCGCAAACCTGATTTTTAACCTTATTCTTTAATTGATATGGACTTAAATATGTTTCATTAGCTTTTCAATTCCCTTTACTTGTGAAGTCAAACTAGGAAACAAAACCACACACTAATCAAATTAGGAGAAAGCGGTGACTGACTTGATTGTCAGTAAATCTGGGGTCGCTATGAGAATGGATGGTTCTCCTCCTAATTCCCTGGGTAGCACCTAACACATCGGTCTTCTCACCTGTGGATCACATACCTGCTCCTCCAAAGTGCCCACAAGGTCCCGCTAACTGCATATCATGCCATGGGCACTGCTTTGTTTACAAATAGCAGCAAAGCCCCTGGCTGACTGCTGCCCTCTCTGTCAGCACCTCTGAGACCATTCTGAAATGATGAGCCTGTGGCTAATTTGTGTGGATACAGACATTTTGGAGTCACACTTCTGGAAACTTCATTTTAGAGAGCAATTCAAGCTTCATTCTCTTTCTACGAAGCAATGAGCAGAAGGCAGGGAAGCTTCCATGGCTCTCCCTCCAAGAAAGAACAGTGTTTGAGAAGTCTTTCTTTTGCACAAGAGTTTAATAAACTGCGATTAATTCGTGTCTAATCATACAGATGCTGTTCCTTTAACATGAGTAGTTTCGTGAAAATGTCAGAATAAAATTACGGTGACCAACTATTAACAAAAACAAAGAAGTGAGATACCAATGTAAGTGAGCTACTGCCGATTTAATGGTCAGTGGTGTTACGTTAGGACACCGATAGCTGATGAATAATTGGAATAGAATGAATACCACACATACTAGGAGGACTTAGCAAAAGTGCTAAGTATTCCACATTTCTAAAGTGCATTTTTTCTTTCTTTAAAAACCATGCAAACCTTGAGATACATCAGGAAGAAAAGCTGGAGAACCTTCTAGGAACTGGAGATGGCTGTTTTTCTCCATTTGAAAGTCACTAAATCAACTATTAAGATTGAACTCATCTGTGAATAGTTTGACTATTTAAATATTAAATTTAAATCACTTGAACTAACTCAAGCTTTCAATCATAGCTTGACACAGGACAGACATAGCCCTGGTTTCAAATAGTATTAGCAAAGATGTGAGTTTCCAGTTTATAGTTATTGGTAGTTATGCATCACTGGTGCAGAATCACTCCACGCCATAACCAATCCATTACACTTCATAAAGTCATTTATTTTTGTCACCAAAATCAGGAAATATCAATGATTCCCCCTCACTAGTTTGCCAGAAAATACAGATGCTGAATATGTACCTTAGAAAGTTGTTAAGACAGGATGAAGCTTGCTGCTGAATTCACTATGTAAGAAAAATGGACATGTTCAAATAATGTTTTTAACTTGTGTCCTAAAAGCACACTGCACACTTTATTGTTGCTTTGGGCCGATGCAGTAACTTTGCACGGAGCAGTCAACGTGCAAAGAAATAGACCTTTCGTGGTCTCGGGAGGGCTATTCCAAATTAACATCTTCAGGTTTCTCCTGCTGTGAGTTTATCATCAGATTTATACGGACTCCCATTTCATGCCTTGTGCTTTGTGGCTGAATGCTTCATCCGAACTCTCCTTCCAAATTTTCCACGGTCCCTGATGAACTGTTCACTTTCTTCTTAGTCATGATAGTTCTCGCCTGCGCTCCCCTCCCGATACCACGCTCCATCTCTTTTCCAAGAGAAGTTCTTGGAATTATTCACGTGTTCTTCTTTGATTTGGCCGGGACTGTTTTGGTCTCACTGGCTGTCGCCTTCTACGGGACAGATGTTTCACACGCACAGACCGGCCAGCGATGCCCACTGCTCACGCCTCTCTCGCCCTGGCCCTCTCTCTCACCGATAGGATTCTCGTGTGTGCTTGCTTGTTGCCTGCCAACATGTGCAGGTCCAGCAAAGCTGGCGTTACTTGATATGCCCTCACCTCAGACAGGTGAAAATGGAATTTAGTACTCAGGTCTGAAGAATTTTCTTAGATCTAGTAATGCAGAAGAGCATGGGCACATTGACGTGAGTCTATGAAGAAACAACGAGAGTAAATAAATGTGCTGGGGCTCGACGTCATGTTTCTGTATTTCTTTATGTCAAAGTCAAGTCACATGGTTTGAGATGGCAGGCAGGGAGGGTCCTCTGTCCCTTTCCCTTAAAAGATGGTGTGTATACTGGGCCCTCCCTGGTGGTGCAGCGGGTTAAAGCGCAGCAGTAAGAAGCTAAAGCCTCTTCAGCACGAGTTCGATCCCTGCCCAGGAGCTGACCCACAGGGCGTGGCAGACCCCTCCTGACCCGCCCGCTGCTCCCCTCAGCAGTGGACTTCTCAGTCGGCCTGTCCTGCTCCCCACTGTCTCTGGTGAATCTCTCACTGCCCCTGCACCTCTGGCCTTTCCCCCAGTTCCGTATGCATACATACGTAAATAAATATTTAAAAAAAGATGGTGTGTATGTATGAGTGCAGGTGTATACACGAGTATGTGTGTGAACGCACACATGTGCATGTGCTGGTGTCTGTGTAATGTGTGTTAGCATGTGTGAGCGCACATGTGTGGGTCAGAGTGGGTATGTGTGTGAGTGTGCATTTGTGATGCCGCCTGAGCACGAGTGTGTCTGCGGATGTGTGTGGGCAGAGCAAGAGCAGGGAGAACACAGCAGGGCCGGACGGTGCTGGCAGGGCGTGGCACGGCCCAGATCTCAGCGGCAGCCTGCGCGGTGGTGGAGGTTGCCGTCTGGCGAACAGGAGCACTCACGCGGGCGACCAGACTGGCACCCCCGTGGTCTCAGGGCATGGAACCCATAGAGTAGGACCTGGTGTCATCGCCACTAGAAGCTGTCTGGGCTCGGGCAGGTCAGGGAGGCCACCCTCGCTCTCCCTGTCCTCTCTCACGCACACTGTGGACACCTGCAGAGAGGCGTCCATGGAGCGAGTGGCCGCTGAAGTCTCAGCGCTGCGGCCTCTGGCCAGTGTCAAGCCACCATGCTCTGAAGACCAGCAGAGCGAAGCCTACTATGTCTAACTGCAGGGCTCCTGGCTAGTCTATGAAGGGGTTTCTGTGCGGAGCCCGTAAATCCCTGTGGCTCGTGCATGTGTGAAACCGCCTCCGACACACGGTCCCGGGCAGCCGGGCTGTGGCACGGGTGGACGCGCGGCTCACACGGACAGAGGCGAGAGAGCCTCTTCCCCTGTAGCTCGGATACACCCACAGTTAAAGGAATTGACACTTCAGTGCCTTGCTTTTCTTAAAATTCATGTTCAATTTTGCCTAAATTGCTGTTGCCAATGTTACCTCCCAGTTGTGCTCAAAGCTGCGCGTGGCTACTTAACCTCAGTTAGCAACAGGACAGTCCTAAAGACGTCATTCCTGTGGGGGCCTGGACTGCCCCCTGGCTTCACCAGGAGTGTGCGTGTTCTGATCTGCTCACTTCTGTCTTTAACAGAACATTCTGCTATTTTTTGGTGGTACTGTAATCAATTTAAAAAGAAACAAAATCTACCAGTAGTAGTAGCTAACTGCCCCACCCACCCACATTCACTACAGATGTGTTTACTGTGTCAGCTCAGCTAGGCGGTGGTCTCAGCTCGGGGGGCCACATCCAGAAGATGTTGTGAAGGCAGGATGTGGTTATCCAATAAATCGGTAGACTGTCAGGGAAACAGATTGCCCTCCACAATGTGGGTGGGCCTCATCCAATCAGGTGAAGGTCTTAGGAGAAAACTGTCTGAGAGAGCCATCAGGGCTAGAGGAATCTCGGACGCTGACTTTGAAGGCATCAACAATGCAACCACACACAAGCCAACTCCTTGGTTGAAAAACACAGAGCAGGTTGAGAGATGTCTGATGGCTGAGAAAAATCCCCTCACAGAATGGGAGGGGAGTGCTGAGCCACACCTCACCATCGGCTCACCCTGTTAGCAATAACTATTCAGGAGGGAGCTCCAACTCCCAGCTTCTCCATGAGGAACAGAAGGTGAACTGCAATCCATCCACCCCAGCTCTCACCTGCCGCCAGAACAACTGGTTCCCTCACCAGCAGCTCTGCAGCTCAGTGGGGCTGGACGTGCCAGCAGCCCGCCATGTAGGAACACAAGGCAGCAGGTTGAACGGGCATACGTTGCGAAGAAGCAACAGATAAAGCAGGTGAAAGCGCTGCGCCCCTCCCTGGCGGCCCCCCAGCCCGCCTCCAGAGAGAGATTTGACTACTGTCCCCAAGGGGCACTGAGGGCTGGGCTGATGACCTTCCTGCTGGACACTCCCCACACCTTCTCCGCAGAGTCTCCTCCCTCTGTTGCCTGAAGGATCCTGACTGCACAACTGGCACCCCAGTTTGTGGCTGCCACTCATAGTTCACCTACTCTCGGGGCTCACAGAAACAAATCCACAAGATTGAGACAACATGGCGCCCCTTGGCCGGGCTCGGTCCTGAAGGCGCAGGTGAGCGCTGGAAGGCGGTGGAAACCCGAAGACGCACGGGCCACTCTGTCTGCCCCAAAGTGTGCTGTTACCCGTACACAGCTGGGCTTTGCCTTATTCAATTCGATTTAAAAGAAGAAAACACTGATATCTAAAGCGTCGTCTCTTTAGCTTTATTCTTGCCCAGGTACTCGGTGAGTCATTGGCATCTTTAAAGTCAGTTTTTTTTTTTTCATTACCTACTTTCCTTTTCTTGAATTTTGCTTCCATGACCTGCTAATGGAATTCATAGCACATGCAAATTGAATCCTGAGAATCTATAATGCATGTCTTTGTATTATTTTCAATTAGTTTTTAGAAATACTCGCGCTGATCTCTGTATTACTAATCCAACTTTCTTTAGTGACTATTGATTTTTCATTATCTCGACTCGATTTGATATCTTGATAATTGTGTTTTTCATTTGAAAGCCACCTCTCTTGATATTTAATTTTTTTCATGCATGAATCTTTCTATGAGTTTTTCCCTTTGATTATTTTGAGCGTGATGAAATGCACATAAACTAAAATTTACCATCTTAATTATTTATAACCAAAATGTCTAGTTGTATAAACACATTCAGAATGTCCTTGACCATCACCACCATCCTCTCTCTCTCATTTCATCTTGTAAAAGTGAAAGTCTACACCCAAAATCTCCTCACTCTCTCTTCTCTCAGGCCCTGGCAATAAACATTCTATTTCCTTT
Organism: Condylura cristata; assembly: GCF_000260355.1. Lineage (NCBI taxonomy): Eukaryota > Metazoa > Chordata > Mammalia > Eulipotyphla > Talpidae > Condylura > Condylura cristata. The sequence goes on along the minus strand of NW_004567117.1, from coordinate 46,219,353 downwards.
CTTTCTGACTTTGACTATTCTAAGTACTTTCTGTAAATGGAATTATACAGGGGAGGTCTTTTTGGTGACTAGCTTAGGTCACTTAGCATCAAGTCATCAAGTTTCACTCACCTTGTGTTTTAAGTGTAAATAATGGTCCAGGGTACCCACATGCTATGTTTTATTTCTCCTTTCATCCCTCGCTAAGTATTCTGGTGGTTTTCAGATTTTAGCTACTGTGAATATGCAGTGATGCAATGGGGGAACAAATATTTCTTTGAGAGTCTACTTTCAAATCCTTTGAACATATCTAGAAATGGAACGGCTGGACCCTACGGTAATTCTATTTCTAAGTTTAGGGGAACCTCCATCCAGCTTTCACAGAAGTGTGTCATTGCCCAATTCCACCAACAGCATACAAGGATTCCAAGTGTTCTACATCCTTACCAACACTTGATATTTTTTCTTTCTTTTTGTTAGAGTAACCCTACTAAAGAGTATGAGGTGGCACCTCATTATAATTTCAATTTGCATTTCCCTAATGATGAGTAAAGCTTTTGATCTTTTGTAAATCTTTTTTAGAAAAATTTCTGTTCAATTATTTTGTCCATTCTTGAAGTGGGTCTTTTTCCCATGCTGAGTTTTAAAGAGTTCTCTGCATATTCTATGTATTATTAACCCCTATGAGATTTCTGACTTGCAAGTATTTCCTCCCATCTGGGTGTGTGGGGGGGATTGCTTGTTTACTCTATCCATATTATATTTTGATGCACAATCTTACAAAATTTTCATAAAATCTAATTTTTCTATTGTTTTCTATGTCTTTGGGTTAATTTTTTAAAAAAGTCACCCAAATCCAATATTATAGTTTTTACCATGTTTTCTTTTAAGAGTTGAATAGTTTTAGACTTTATATTTTGGTTTTTGATCCATTTTGATGTAAATCTTCACAGGTTGTAGAGCATGGGTCCCCTTCATTCTTTTGCACATGGTTACCCAGTTTCACCAACACCATTTGTGAGAAACACTCTCCTCCCTCCACTGCCTTACACCCTAGTGCAACAGACTAGAATCCAGAAGCAAACTTTTCCGTAAGTGGTCGAATGAGCATCAGGTGTGTTTCCATTTCTTTATTCCTTTCTATAACTTTTAGCAAAGTTTCCCAGTTTTCATTGTGCACGCCTTCCATCACCTTGGTTGGTGAATCTCTAATTATATTATTCTTTGTGATGCTTCTGTAAACGGAATGGCTTATGCGACTTCTTTTCCAGATTGTTTATTGTTGGCAGATAGAATGCAACTGAATTGTGCGTGTTGAGTTTGTGAGATAATTTTACTGCGTCCTTTCCATCTCCGTTGCCTTTTGTTTACTTTTCTTAGTTGGTCTGTGAGCAGCAACACTAAGTGAAAGTGTTCCTGACCTTAGAGGACAAGCTTTCTGTCTGTCAGCAACAGTCACGGTAGCTGATCACATACCCCCAAACCCATGCTTTGTTAAGATAGTGTCCTCTTATTTCTAGTTTGCTTTTATAATGACAGGCTGTGAACGTTTTGTTACATGACTTTTCTGCATTCATTGGAAAGATCACGTGGCTTTCATTCTTCCTTCTATTACAATGTGGTGCATTGCACTGACTGCCTTTAAAATACTGAAGCATCCTCGCTTTCCAGGGGCAATCCCAGCTGTTCTGGTGTTATGAGTTCTATTTGCTCCTATTTTGTCACAATTTTTGCAGCAGTGTCTTCAATGATATCAGTCTATATTCCTTTCTTGTAGCTTTGTTTGACTTTGGGATTAGGGTTCTGCTGGTCACGTATACTGAATTGGAAAGTGCTCCTTCCTCTTCAACTTCAAAAAGTCTCCGATCCCTATCTTCCCCTTAAATGTTTGGTAAAGCAAGAAGAAACCAAGAGCAAGATGCTTGCCAGGAGCCGTTTTACTGCTGGTGCAATACTACTTACCTCCACCAGCCACAGGTCTGGCTCGGGGTTCCTAGTGGTATCCTAACTGTAGGGCAAAGGGGAAGGACAGTGGGCATTGCCAACACAAGCAGCACCTCAGCTGCCCACAGCAGCCTCGCCCTTGCCAGCCGTTTGCTCCTGACTCGTGTCTGTGCCCCTGCTCAGCACCCACCCTGTGTTTTGAATGTAAAGGCTCCTTTGAGATGCTCTAGGCTGTCACCTCTGTTTCAGTCCCACAGAGACTAATTCCACAGATGCCGAAGACCAGCTGGGCAAGTGTGTCCTCACTAAACTCTCACTTACAAAACCTTTCCAGATGTCAGCCGACTCTGGGCTTTTCAGGGATCTCAGACTCTTCCCCACCTACTTCTACATGCATATTTTTATTATAGTGACAACCGAGGAGGCCCTAGAAGAAAAACAGAAACCGTCAAATGTGTCTTGCAAATGGAGAAATAATAGTTTGCTCCCATAATCACTCAGGATAGCAAATCTGAAGGATGTGATTTATGCTCGGGAATCCACATGAAAATGCTAATGGCCTCAAATCGATATTAAAACAATTCCTATCAAAGTTCCAGCAACTTCATGGCTCTAGACTAAGTTCTCATCAATTTATGTCAACAAGTCACATGGACAACGGATAAATAGGTTAAAGGATGTTAAAAATTACTAGCGGTTTACCAATTAGTAACATGGCAGTTAAGACCTCCATAAGCTATGCAAATTAAGTGATATGCAAATTAAGGCCATGACCACTAGCAGGGATAACACCAAATAGTGGTGATGATGTGGGGATACTGACTTCTCATTCTTTGCTGGTGGGGATAGGAAATGATGCAATTTTTCTAGAAAATACTTGGAAAGTTTTTTTTGTTTTTTATTTATTTATTTTTTTTTAATAAGTAAGTACTTGGGCTCTCCCTGGTGATGCAGGTTAAAGCCACCACTGTGAAGCTGTCCACAGCAGCACCAGTGCGATTCCAGCCAGGGAGGGACCCACATGGTGTGGTACAATTCTCTCCACTCTCCTGCTGCTCCCCTGAGCAGTGTATTTCAGTAGCTCTGCCTGTTCTGCTTCCCAGCTGTCTCTGGAGGATCCTCTCACCCCTCCCCCACATCTCTGGCCTGCACCCTAGTTCTTACATGCATCAATTAACAAACCATTTTTTTAAAAAAGGAAGGTGCTTAAAAGAAATGAATGAACAAGTACTTCTAGAACCCACGTGCCACACTCCTGGACAGTGCCCAGGGAAAGGGAAGAGACATTCCTGCACAGGAAGCCATGGGCATTGTAGCCATAATAGCCCCAGCTAGAAGCAACAAAAACGCCCCCAACTGGGAAGACCTCCAACAGACAGTGGCTACGTGTGTCCATAGAACACGCCTCGAAATGAGAGGGAATCAGCCAGGGACACTCAGCCAGTGGACGCCGCGGCAGGGCGCGTGGGGCGTGGCGCCTCGCACGTGGCGGAGCTGACTGCCCAGCACCTGAGGAGGGCAACAGACACGGGAATAGACTGTTCACTGCAGAATGATAATTTTGTTCGGGGCGCAGGGACGGGTGACAGCAGCGGAGACCTCTCTGTGGGGACCGGGCCTTGTGGGGCTCCGGGCCGCTCAGCGGCAGGGACACTCCCCGCAGGGAGACTCCTGGTTCAGACGCCCGGGTACGAGGCGAGAGGCCGCTGCTAGGACTTTGTCAAGGATCTGCAGGGGCCTTTGGCGCCAGGCTGGCACCTTTCTGCAAATCTATGGCCAATTCAAAAATAGTTAAGAATTGATAGTATGATTTAGTGTGGCAAACATGAAATGCTTGGCACTTCATTTCAGATGAAAGATTGAGGTTCGGTAGAATAAGATAAATGACTTCATCAAGGTCACTCAGTGAAAAACTGTGTGTTCTTTACAGTCATACTATTATTTTTAATCTATTGGACTCCATAGAATAATGTATTTCAATGAAATGGTATTTATGGACCTGTTGAACCAGATTTATAGATATATAATAGTGTTTATACACTATAGCAATTGCATACCTTTTCAAGTATGTTTACATGGAAATCTCTGCATCTTTAAAAAAAAATCAGTTCATATAATTGAATCCCCAAACAAAATGTTCCTGTTACATAATCAGCATTCAATTAAAGCAAGTAAAGTCATATTTATTATCTAAATATTGTATCTCAAAAGAAAAAAGCTTAAGAAAATTAGAACAGCATTATAATTTGCACTTCTGAAACGTTTATAGGTATTTCCTTCAAAGTACTAATGAAAAATATTAATCTCAACAATAACTTGAGAAATACAAGTTGTCTTCTCCTTAGTTCAGTATGTTTGTTTTTTAAACCTGTGACAACTTCTTAAAAGAAAATAAATGACTGTCAAATGAAGTCTATCAAAAGCAAGATGGATTTAAGGCAAATGTTTCTTCGGAAAGCAAGGCCAAACATTATGCTGCTATAGACCGTCTAAACTAGTTTGAAATAACTCTAGAATTCAGCGTTCTGTGTCGCACACAGTTGGAGCTGAGAACGCTTTGGTTCTGGTGAACTTTATTCCTTTGGTCGTGATTCATTTAGGAAAGAGTCAATGCATTCAAAAGAGTTTAAACAACAAACAAATAATTAAGCATTTTTTTCTTAAAAAGAGATTTTTTCAGAGATGTGGGCTGCGTTGGGGAAACCCTCAGAGAATGGTGAAGTGTGGAGGAGCAGCCCTGGGCCCGCCGTTCGCGGCCCTCCGAGCTGGGTGCTGCTCTGCTCCCGCAGAGCCTGAGCCAGAGCGGCTCCAGCCAAGAGCGGTGTGCACCTCTGAGCATGTTCTCCCACCACAGTGGCAGCTGGCGGGCACTGTCAAGGCCCACGTGGCCGAGCTCTGGAAACTAACTGCAGACTTGCAACTGCCAGGGAGAATGAATTTAAGAACAATGGCTGAATACTACATATTCGGAGGAAGAAAAATGAGGGGTTCAGTTACTATTCGTCCATAGTAACAGCGCAGTGACAGCCTTTCCCTGGGCAGTGGCGCAGGGCATGGGCGGAGGGTTCCAGAGCTGCTTTGCCCCGGACTGCTGATGCTTGGACCAGACTCGGGCTTTTGCATCAGAGCCGAGGTTGCCAGGAAAGGGAGTTGGGTTAGTGGTGTGCTCGTGTGTATGATACTCACGGAGTGGTAAGAGCTGAGGCCTTTTCTCTAAGGACTTAGAGGGGAAAATGAAAGAAAGGGTTTTTTCTAATGTTAATGAAAACTCAGTCATCATTTTATATGTTGATTTGCAAACAAAAAGGATGAGAAATGGAAGTGTATTCTGAGAATTCTATGCTGTTGATTCTTTTAAATGTTTGTCAGAATGTTTGCTGTTCATCTTCTATTTGTTAATATAAAAGTCACTTCTTGAAATGGTGGCTTCGGTGGTATAATTACTTTTGATTAAAAAGGCAACTTGCAAGCTTTGCCATTGGAACTGTGTCTTCTCACAGCTTTATTGTCTTTAGTAGAAGACGGATCTTCAGCACAGACTTCGCTGACTTGGAGTGTTGGTTCTCACTGTTGTGAGATCTTTTTTTGTGGGCACGTGTAATCCAGTCTCAGCCACCAACTTAAACGACAGTGACCAGCTCTGGCGAGGATGGCACAAAATGACTTAGGCAGTTGGGCTCTACACATATAGGGCTTCAAATGCAACTTGTCAAAATTAGGGAAAAATGATTTTTTGAGACTCTCAAAATGTTGAGGGTCTTAATTTAGCTTTATGCAGACCCTAGGATGAATGAATTATTTATTTAACTGACCGAGGGGACTCTTGGGGCACGTTAGGTCATAAGTCAAAGCCGTTTCTTGATACTGGTGATTTGATAAATATTCGTGGAGAATGTATCAAGTGCAGGCTGACCATTATCCAGAGGAGACAATATCTGCGTGATAATAGCAATGAGAAAAGGACCAGGGGTCCTTTGCAAAACTCTGTGGAGTTTGCTTCGTGCCTGGAGGATTCTGTGCGCGCTGATTCATGGCTCCAGTGTCACTGTGACACAGTGTCTGTGTCCTCTGGGGCCCGATGAAAGAGGAATCTGGAAGACAGCTCCGTCTTAAGCGAGACTGACTGGCTCGCTTCCGGGAGGAAAGGGGGCTTTGGAGGCCTGGGTTTTGATGTGGATGAGGTATTTTGCTTTTTTTTTTTTTTGTATTTCATAAAGTAAGCCTGGGAGGTTTAGGGGAGCTTCTCCTAGCTTGCACTTTTGAAACATTTGAAAGAACAGTGAGAGGCTGCACTTTCCAGTGGACCACTGTGGAATGTTACCTCGGCCAGAACAGGAGGTTTTTTTGAGATCCCTTTCTTGGCAGTCCGTCTCCGGACATTGCCAGCAAGCGACTGAAGGCGACGAGACTGGTGACTCAGAGCAGGGTCCTTCCACACCGCCCCCAGCGTTTCTCTCACGCCACCCCCAGCGCGGCCTCCCACACCGTCACTGCATTTGCTCTCCACAGGCCGGAAGCAGCTCGCGTTGGAGTATAGTCTCACTACCCCACGATCGTAAGGGACTGAAGCTGGAGAATTACATGGGAGTGGGCTGCAGGCTCAACCATGAGTATATCTGGAGAGGAAGGGACTAGCAAAGTGCTGTTCTAAAGGAATAAAACCTGCCCAGGAGATATTTTTAGGCAGAAGCAGGCAAGGGGTGGACGACTGTGACATCTAGCCATTCTGAATTCCGTCTCAAAATATTTGTCTTTTTGTACGAAAACCCAACCTAGGATAGAATATCTTTCCACAAAAACCTTCATTGATTGTTAGATACTGTCTAACAATATACATTTATCTCACTGTGCGATTCTACTGTTCCTGAACTCTTCAGCCTTTGCTCAGCTCTTACAGAGAACTTACTAAACAGAATATGTCTTATTTTGGCATTTGTCAGGAGTTAGTCTTACCTGACAAATGACTCCGTGAGGAACTGATGTTTATTTGACGTTTTTTTCACCATTCAGGCAACTCTCAGAGTAATCAAGTCCCTAAGTCAAGTTGTTCATGGAACTGATATTAAATAATTAAAAAGAGGTCCCCTCAATCCCTCTTTCTCTCTAACTCTCAACGCACACACAGCTCAAGAGGTAGTATGTGTTAAGTCATATTTATATTTCAAAAATACTCCCAATCCTGAAAAGGCCGGCCACAGATCTTCCACCATCCTAAGGAAGCTATACTGATAGGGACTTTTCCAGATACATTCTGCATTGAAATTAAACAAAAACCTATATGCAAATCAAATACAGCACATCCTGGGATTTAGGGAAAGGGAGTGTTGCTACAAAGCATTCAGCGGCCCGCTCTGCACCCTGATTTGTGTTATTTCCTATCTTTCATCCGCGATGTTGAAATGAAACCACTGTCTGATTTCGCTACACTTTCTGACCATCAGTATTCAGGTGCGTTGGTGAAAGCTGAACTTATCTCTGTGAAAACTGATGTGGCTTCCCCAACTTGCAACACACAGAGGCAGGCGCGAGAGCTACTGTTCACGGAGGCCATGGGCCCAGGGCCTCAGGCTTACCTTCCACTAAGGCGGTGCCTCAGGCTGCTCTGGCTGCTCCAGCAAAGCTCCCAGACTCACAACACGTGGGCTTCTCCCAGTGCCAGAGGCTGGGAGTTTGAGAAGGGGGCCGACAAGGCTGGGTGAGGGTCAGCTGGACGCCTGGCCTGCCGGTCCCACTCAGGGCACCACCGCCGAATGCTTCACCTTTGAGGTCAGGGTTTCAACAGTGGGTTTGAGGGGTCACGTTCAGACTGTGAAAGCTGGGAGCGCTGGCAGACACTGCGGCAACATTTCACCTTTTGGGGGGACTTTGAACTGCATCAAACAAGAATCCATTGAAAACAGTGTGTTAGATATTTGCTGTAGCCTAGGAGATGCACATGCAGGAGCAGAAGTGGCACTTGGAGCTGGAGGGATCACGCTCGGTGAAAGAAGTCAGAAGGAAAAAGAAAAATGTCAAATGGTTCACTTACGGGAGGAATTTAAGAGAACCAAATAAGACGGGGAAAAGTGTATTGCTACAATACAAAACACAGCACGATGCTAGAACAAACAGGCGATTATAAACCAGAGCGCTCCTACAGGGGCGAGGGATGGAGGGAGGGAGAGGGGGGGAGTTGTGGTCATGACGGGAGGGGCTGACCAGCCATGCAAGTAGGTATATAAATCATCATCATCGTCATGCAAAGAGCTGATTGAGAGCAGCGCTGGAAGCTGAACGCCCCACGCAGGGCACGGCATGCCCTCCCCACTGGGTGCCCATGGGGTCTCGGTCATGAAACAGGTTGTGTCGTGGGCCACACTGCGGCGGTGGCACACTTTCAGGGGGGTGTCATGGCAGTTTGGCCAGTGTCCCCAGAATCTGATTGAAAAGTCGTCGTTCTGTCTGATGAACTCTGATAAGTTTTAACTGCCTCAGGGTGTTCTGTTGCCTATTCATCAAGGTTGCATTTTCATATAAAGCTTGAAACGGATAGAAGTTCTGCAATGAATGATTGCAAAACACTGAAGTGATGTCAGCGTCAAATGAGGACCATGAAGTAGCACCATCTCAAGCTTCGGTAGTGTCAAAAGATGGATTGATTGCCACTGCAGGCTTTCTGAGTTGCTTTTGAGTACAGAGTAATAGATGAGCAACATGCATAGAATCCTTTGCATCCAAGCCTTTGAATTTTACCCCCAACATTAGCATTTGGGTTGACTAGACATGTGATCTTCCACACAAAATAATGTCCCTCAGATATTGCTTCAAGAGTCAAGTGAGATGGTAAAACACCCAGAGTCGGTTGTGCAATTCATCCTACTGATTGTCCTATCAAATACTAATTGAAACCATGGAAATTTTGAATTTGCCCTTCACAATGCCTTTAGCAAGAGTATGATGACCAGGTCACTCTACAAGGCCATGATAGTCCATGGATATATGGAGTTTGTTACTTTTCTTACTATGGCTTACTAAGAAATAAGTCTCAGGCACTCACTGTGGTTCCTACTTCAGCGACTAGCTCTCCCGTTTACCCAAATCAACCTCTTTCTTCATCACTACCTCTCGTGGGAATTACGACCGTACCTTCCTGTCTGGAAGTTTTACTTTAGTTTATTGTTTTCTAGGGTATTTTCCACCCAGAAGTTTGTGTCAATGCTAGTAAGTAAAAATTGAAAGTATCATTCTGCGATATAAAGCCCCCCTCCCACACACACACAGGACTCCATACGATCTGGAGCCTCCTGACTCTAAGCTCATCGCCACATGCTTACTTCAGCTTCTCTCTCAGACATACCAAAAATAGATGATTACTTCTTCTGTTCAGATTTTTCATCTCCCAATTACACTGCCTAGAGACCCAGGCTTCTGTGAACAATGGCTTACCATGCAAATAAAAGGAGTGAACAAAGACAACTGTTGCTTAGAAACCAAATTTGGTATCTCCACGGCCTGCCTGAGATGTGGGCTCCAGGCCCCGCTGCCCAGGGACAGATGTGGCCTGGCCTCGCGTGGAAGGTGTCTGACCTGCACCTGCGTGGAGACTGGGGCAGAGGCAGCCCTGCAGGGTGGGCGAGGACTTCTCTTCTACATCATCATTTAGAAGCCACTCTATTGCCCTTTAATAGAGTGACTCTTGGCAACTGTTGGGGTTTGTTGCTGGAGGAGACGATGGGGCTCTGATAAGGCAAACAACCCACGGTCCAGGGCTAAGGTGCTATTAAACGGATAAGCTTGGAAAAGGTGAAACAGATGATCTCCCGGCCACGTATTTAGAGATGAGTCTACTCAAAATATGTGGTACTAAGGCCCTCCCTGGTGGCGCAAGGGGTTAGGATGCAGCAATGCACGCTGGCCACAGCTGCTTCAGCCAGTTGGATCCCCAGAGGTGACCCACATGGTTGTGTCACAGGGGGGTCCCTAGGAAAAAGGGAAGTTCCAGGTTCCCGGCCCCACCCACGGCAGGAGGGTGGAGCTGAGCAGAGAAAAAGGAGAGAGAGAAGAAGAGAAGGAAGCCAGATGGAGAACAAGGAGGAGACCTGAGGAAGCCACATGGAGCAGCGAGCCTGTGAGGGAGAAGCTGGGCTTGTTTCCTGGCCCTGGACTGGTTAAGGCAGATGTGGGCGAGAGACCTGTAGGGAGGTGACTATGGCCGTGTTTATATTGATTTTGATTTTGCTCTTTTCTTCCAGATTTGTCTGGCCATGTCTGACCCTTTTCCATGGGTCCCGGCCAGAAGGTGCTTTAGTCTATTGGTGGCTTTCAGGCCTTGCTCTGGGCCAGTCCCTTTTGGGTGGACTTTTGCCCCCGAGGGGACGGGTCACTTCAGGTGTTTGATGTAGACGTTATATTCTTTGTGTTCCGTATTGTATATTCCCTGTATTAAAGTCCCTTTTCATTAAAGTTTTATATGTTTTGTCTTGTTGCGGTGGATGGCAGAACCCACCTAGAGCAGGCAGGTTTGGGGGCTTAAGGGGTGCCCCTCTCCCCCTGTCCTCTAACAGAATTGAGGTGTCCTATAACAGTTGCAGACCTCTCCTGCTCACCTGCTGCTCCCCTCAGCTGTGTCCTTCATCGATCTGCCCACTCTGCTTCCTGCTCTGTCTCTGGTGAAGCCTCTCACCCCCTGTACGTCTGGCTTTTACCCCAGGTCTGTATGCACAAATAGATAAATCTTAAAAAAAAAAAAAAAAAGAAAGAAAAAGACAGTACTGAGAGTCATTTGTTTGCCTCCTCCACACAGAGAACATGTTATAACTTACAAATCATCTTTATACTTTATGAATTCTATGATAGAGCATTGCTTTTCTATGTTGCTGTCTGCTAGGGCGCATCGTGTAACACATGATTCAAATGAACGTATTGAACAACACTGAGATGTGCTTTAAGAAATAGTCGCCTTGTATATCTTTCCAATAAAATTTTGCAACCTGGGAAATTAGAAACATATGTTCAATAATCAAAATGTTGAAGTAAAGTGGTTTGAAATAATTATCTCTTCACGTTCACTCGAAACCAACAGTAAACTCCCTTCCCTCTTCAATGCAGCATTTCACTTGATAATTAGCAGCTGTATGCTAATGCCATCAGGAGCACTTGATTTCCTGAGTATGCTAATTTAAAGTTCAGTTGAGTGGTGGCTTTGTTTCACAGACTGAGCTATACACCATATAGATTATGCCCTAGGGCTGAGTCCATCCCCGCCCCTGGGGCAGAACAAACCACAGACTGCTGTGGGGGGACCTGCAGCCCAGAGGGAAGTCAGGAGGCCTGCAGATGAGAGACACAGCTCCAGGGGGCTGGTCCTCACTGCCCAGGGACAGCAGCCTGGATACTGACCGCACCGGAGTCAAACCAACACTTGGCCCAACCTTGAGCAGTGACACCACTCATGGAGCATTTCGAAAACGCATCGCTAGACGTGCAAATATGATGCCAGTTGAGTAGCGATTGGCTTCTTAGCAGAGAAGGAAACGCAGCGGCGACGCTCCCAGCGCAGGGACATGG
>NW_004567117.1:46190060-46207405 GCF_000260355.1 Condylura cristata | reverse complement strand
AAAAAAAAAAAGAATCACTTCTGGAAACAACGGGATGCCGCCATGTTAACGCAAAGGGGATCGAAGGCTATTAGAGGAAATGTGGAAATACTTACATGAGCTTTCTCTGTGTTTTCCTACTGTTGATATATAGTAATTGTTTATTTTATTTCGAACATTTATGATATTGTAATTGTGCCTTCTAGTCGCCACACTCTCTGCACGGATCTACAACCGTGTTTGGGGAAAGTGCGATTTTATTTCACATTTCATTAAAGAAAACACTGAGTCACAGAAAACAAGAGGAAATTTTAGATTGTGGTCACAAAGGACAAGGGGTGGGCGAGCGGCGCCGGACGTGGGACAAGCTTCCAGCTAGAGACGCGCCCGCGCCAACGGCGGGTGACGCCCGCACCCCCGTGGCTCTCACCGCCAGGAGGGGTGTCCTTCATTGGCTTCCTCCCTTTATCGTTTCTGTAAAGATGGCGGGAGCCGTCATTGCACCGCGCAGGTGAGTGGAGCCCTCGGTCTGGGCACCTTGCAGTGACCCTGCCGGCGGCTCTGAGCGCGGCAGGCCGAGGCAGAAGGCAGAAGGCTCCGTGTCAACGGCAGGAAGAGGCAGCTTGGCCCGGGGGGGCAGCTCAGGGCACTTGACGCATCCCAGTTGCGCGCAGAAGTGCCCCAGATGCGCCCAGGCACGCGCCCCAGATGCGCCCAGGCACGCGCCCCACGGGCAGTTGGCGTCCTCCACCTGCCTGGTGCCTTACCACAGGCTGCCCAGGCGCTTACAAAAGCAGACAGGGACTCCGCGTCGTCGCTTCCAGCCCTTCCTGATGGTGTCTGCCAGGAGTAAAATACAAAACCCAGCTTGGGATTTTCAGTAGGTTTATGAAAGTCTTGCCAAGTTTTTTTTCATCGAGAGGTGTGTTTTGCTGCTTGGACATAGTGCTGCTCAGAATTTCTGCATGTTATTTTTAAAGCCAGGCTTCGAGGAATCTAGAGTTCCCTCTTCACAAGTCAGAAAGGCTGACGTAATGCCTTATGACGTAAGCACCGTTGTTAGCTGGGGAGCGTAGGAGGGCCGGCGGGAAAGATGGCGCCGTCAAGGGTTTCGTTTGCTTTATTTAATGTCTTCGGTTTCCTGGATCTTCTTGTTAGGTGCTGGCAGGTTTTCCTTGACTTATTTAGACGTAAGGAAATAAAAGGAACAAGGCAGGCTGTGGGAAGGCACACTTCTTCAGGAAAATCAAGTGATTTCATTTTTAATGATGAAAACTCATGTAATATTAATGATTATATTTAAATATCAATGTATTCAGAGCTAAATATATTCTGATTCTGTATTCAAAGATCCTCAGATTGGGGATTCAATACAACCACCAGTGTATGTTTAAGTAAAAGGCCAGTGGAAGAATCTCAGCTATCAGGAAAAATATAAACAAAACCTCTTGCCATCGAGACCCCCACGTAGCCTTGTGGGTTATTTGGGCGAAGTCAGTCAGGGGAGGGAGACAGACTATTTCACCGAGATGTGGAAGGTAGACCCAAAAACCGGGGGAGGGAATCAAACAAACCCTAGAAATCTGAGGTTGGCACTGAGGCTACTAGAGCCAGTGGGGAGCAGAGTGGAGGGCCTGAGGACCCTGCTGGAGACTGGGGGTACCGCCTGGGGGTGGTGTGGTAACATACCCAGAGGACGCATGAAATGCACTTTGAAGCACGCACAGTGTTGTAACCAAACATCACCTCAACTAAGACATAATACAGTGATAAGTCCGAGCCATTCAACTCATGCAGTGTGTGAGTTTTCGTGATCTAATTCCATGCTTGTGTCTTCTCTTCCCACAAAGAGACAGATCAAGACTCTGTTGCCCCAAGGGGAATTTTAAGGTTTATTAAAAATTAAGCAGGTACCTTCAATCAGCACGCGTATAAAACGCCGATGGGACGGAAGCCACAAGTTACAAAGATTTGCCAAACATTTCTGCCTTCCAGAAGACTGAAGTGTAGAAAATAGGAAGAGACAAGAGAAAAGTAAACAGGGTGATCACTACACTTTGAGAGTGTTTGATGGAGATCATTAGAGGGAAACCTACGAACCTAGAGATGGAGGAAAGCTTTCCTGGGGGAGTGACAGGTGAGCTGAAGTTTCAAGTAAGAGCAGGAGATGATTAAATAAAGAAACAAACAGTGGCGCAGCGGGTTAAAGCACAGCACTGAGAATCTGAAGCCACCTCCGTATGAGTTCGATTCCCGCCTGCCTCCTGCCCCGGAGGAGACCACATGGCGAGCCAGACCTCTCCTGACCCACCCGCTGCTCCCCTCAGCAGTGTACCTCGTCGATCTGCCTGTTCTGCTCCCCACTCTGTCTCTGGTGAAGCCTCTCACCGCCCCTGAGCCTCTGGCCTGTACCCCAGTTCTGTATGAATAAATAAATAAATCTTTAAAAAAAAAAAAGAAAGAAACAGACAGGAAATAGAGAGGGGATTTTAAACCAAGAATCTTGTATTTCAGTCATATAAGGATGCGGTTGAAACTTCTCAAGGCTTGATTACGATGACCTTGGCTTCAGCACTGTATATGACTCGGAAAGAGGGGCCCCAGGCCCTCCCTGGCAGCGCAATCAGTTTGGATGAAGCACTTCAAGCTCGCGCAGCTGCTTCAGTGCAAGTGCAATCCCCGTCCTGAAGGAGACCCACATGGCGCGGCAGACCCCTTCTCGTCTCTCCATTGCTCCTCTCAGCAGTGGACTTCGTCAATCTGCTTGTTCTGCTCCCCAATCTGTCTGTGGTAAATCCTCTTACTGCACCTGCACCTCTGGCCTGCACCCCAGTCCTGTATGCATAAATACATAAATATTTTTTAAAAAGAAAGAAATAGGGGCCCCCACATCATCCCCACCACCTGGGCAGCCGCAGTGTCAGTTCCTCAGCTGCTTTTCAGGCAATGGCTCCTGACAGTTACTATAGAGCAAACTGGAGTCAAGTATGGAAAACCGGTGAGCTTCCAGAAGCTCAATAAATACCAACTGCTGTTATCAGCTGGGCTCATGTAGGGACCTTCAAGCGGGTTTGCATCACATCCACGTGGAGTAAAAGCTGGAGAAGAGGCTGGAGTCACGGGGGCTGGGTCAGCTCGCGAAGGCCTTGAGTGCCAGGAGAAGACGTCGGCAGCTTTTGCCCAGCGTCTGTACAGCAAAGAACCTGCTCTGTGAGAGCAGGTCTCCGGGGCAGAAGGTAGATTTGTTTCTGGACCAAGAAAAAGAAACCATCTCCCTCCATGTCAAAGACCAGGAAGATAAATCAGCACCTCCTTACCAGAGAGGGGACAGTCTACGTGCGGGGTTCATCAGCAGTGACCCAGGCACAGACCACGGGGTGCTGAGCTGAGCCTTCTTCCACATCATCCTCTTAGGACTGGCAGCAAGGGGAGCTGGCGTGAACGTGGAGATGACGATGTCCACTTGCTGTGAGTACAGTCGTTGGTCCCTGAGTCCCATTCTCGAAACAGTAACAAGCTGGCGTGTTAGATTGGGTGTGGAGTACATTTATAGTCTTCACAGTTCTAGAAAGTTTTAAAATTGTCATGCTATTACGGATGCATGGCCTGCATTTAACAGTGTAGTAATCGTTTCATTTACAAATCCTAAATAGCCAGTACTCCAGAAATATTTATAGTCAATAGATGAAAAATGTTAGTGGCCACTTAAGTAAACATGTTTGGTTTTTCAATAGTATTTGAGGGTGGAAACAAACAAGAGCCTTTCAAGATCTTGCATCATGGGAATAGCAAAAGTAGCACTTAACTACCTACACTTCACTCGTTTCATCTGTCAGAAAGTTCTGCACAATGTGAGGGTTAGGCATTTAGACTGGAGACAAAGCTTTCTGCAACTCTTCTGATTTTTAATGTCCTCAACTTGTCCTCATGCTTTAATTATAACTTGGCTGGCTATTGATCTTGTTATTGGCAATTATGTTTCTTCAGCATTTTAGTATGTATTCCATCCTCTAATTACGTATGCCTTTGCTGATGGAACATTTACCACATGCTAAAATTGTACAAACAATCTGAAAAGGAAAGCAACGGACTGTGTCCTTTTTGAATTTAGATGACAAAATACCTAATGAAGTATTTGTGAATAGGATATATGGCAATACAGAACTAGGGTATGAATAGAAGAATCAAAGTGGGTTTTATTCAAGACTGCAAGGTCATTCAGTGCTGGTCAGTCAGTCACTATTGTCTGTCAGAATGGCAGGGCAGCGAGGAAGCCCTGGTCACACCCATCTCAACAAAAGCTAACTTGAGGTACAACCCTCATTCCCTTCAGGAATGGAGGGGTACTTCCTCAGTTTGATAAAGAACAGTCACAAAGAGCTACAGTTAACATGTTCTTTAAAGCGAGAACATAATACTTTCTCCTCTGCAGTTGAGAAAATGGCAAGAATGTTTCAATTGTTCTCACTCAAAAGGATTGGATATTGTGAGCAACAAAATAAGGAAAAAGAATACATGAAATATAAGGACAGAAAGTGAAAAAAAGTCCCTATTTACAGATTTTCTGCTTTTCTAAGCAGAAAAGTGTAAGGGATCTATGAAAAATTTCCTTCTAGAAAATTTGCACAATACAAAATAGGCATAAAAAATCAAAAGTATTTGTATAAACCAGCAATGAAAATATGCACACTGGATTCAAAATGCAGTCACTAGGTCACCAAGAAATGACCTTTTTAGCTGTAAATCTAACAAAATTGATTGAAGACTACTGTGGTGAAACTTTCCAGTGCTGATGAGAGAATCGAGTAGACCTCAGTAAACGAAGAGGCATGCCGTGCTCGTCAGTGGGAAACGTCAAAACAGCGAAGATGTTGATTCTTTGCGATCAAAATCTTCATAAACTCTGGAACTCCAGACAGAAGGTGTAGGCTCCCTGCTCCTGTGCCTGGCCTCTCCCATCCGTAATCCATATCTCAGGGAGTGTGGCCAAGGGAATGCAGGGCAGAGAGACAGACGTGCTAAATTGTTCCTAAAAATATTCATTTGGTGGTGTCCCCTGGCCGCGACAGAGAGGAAGCATAAGGGAGGTTTAAATCAGTGCTAAGCTTTGGATTTCCTAGTTCCGTCATAGTAAATTTTTCTTTAAAAATAAGCACTTGCAGGAATATTTCGAGCCGTAAAAGTGGTGGAACACAATGGATCTCTGAGTCCTCCGTCAGCTGGTTTCGGTTTTTCCTCTGAGCTCTCAGTCACGCCCACGGACCCCGCCGGCAGTTGGGGTCAGATGCCCTCGGTTGCTGTTGGTCCTCGGTAACCCGGACGGCGCGTCTCTGCCGACAAGCATGAAACCGTTACGGTCCCTCTCTGTAGCGCCGCTGATTTAGTCTCTGAGCTTGCTGTTGGCAGTTGGCCTTCCCTCTGTTGGCTTCAGCCCTCATGCCTTCTGTTCAGCGCTCTGTAGTATTCTAGTGTACCAGTACGGCATGCTTTAGGATCACTTCTCTTGCTATATATTTATATCGGGGCCTCCCTGGTGGCACAAGGGCTTAAGTCTCAGCACTGAGAAGCTGCGTTCAAGCCCCAGCCCAGGAGCTGACTGACACGGTACGGCAGACCTCCCCTGCCTCACCTGCCGCTCCCCTCAGCAGTGCATTTCAGTAGGTCTGCCTGTGCTGCTCCCCATCCGTCTTCGATGAATCCTCTCACCACCCCCTCCCCCAGTGCCACTCCTCTGGCCTACACTCCAGCTCGTATATGCGTAAACAAATAAAGTAAGTCTTTAAAATATAAATATATGTGTTTCAACTCAAAGCTATATATAAACAATGCTGCTAAAAACTTCTCTATGCAGGTCTTCTTATGTCACCTATTAACCTAATAAGCTTCGAGAATGTAGAAAAGAAGTCACGGGACACATACATAGTGCTGAAATGACTTATTTTTCAGAACACGTACTTCCTCCCATGGAAAATGCCATCCCCGTATATGCTGGGAAACATGGAAGTGATGGAGTCACTGTTCCTGCCTCTGTGAGGCCTTCACGGTTGCTCAGAAAGCCGTGAGGACGCTAACACAGCCCCCGGCAGCTGGGCCAGTGGCAACCAGGAGGAACTGAGCCAGAGTCCTCCTCACGACGAGTCTTGAGACATGAGCAGCCTCTCGAGGGAAACATGGTCCCCTAGGAGAGGACCTGCTGCCCGGGCTCTGAGTCAGCACAGTGCTGAGCGATTCCGAAGGTTTTGATGCGGACTCGGTTTAATGGGCCTCGGTTTGATGATGCCGCCGAGAAGTGACATGGGAATATTTTTGCTTGGAAATATTTTTGCTTGTCTGTTTGCTGGGAGCAATTCAGTTTTCCTTCTGAAATGGAGCAATTGTACCTTTCATCTTTTCAGTCGTCTCCATCAGTCTCTACATGTAGCAGTTTCACCTCTGCAGTGGGCTTTTTGGGCTCAAAGTGCCAAACAATGATTTCCAGGGAAATTCATTCATCCCTCTTTTCATTTCATGATCCTTTCAGCGCTATCAGAATTTTGACATCTCCAGTAGTCTCCCGAGTCAGTGGAGGCGGGAAGGCATCTCCCGGTCTCCGGAATCCCGTTCCAGAGCAGCGAGGCCTGGTGCATGCTCAGCAGCTGCGCCTGAGGTGTTGGGGCGTCGCCATGGAAACTCCTAGGCCTGGTAAATCATCGTCATTGGAAGCCTGGGCGTCAGAGTCAAACAAATCTGTGTTTTGGGCAAGTCATTTAGCTTCAAGCGACTGTATGTTTATTAACTATTAGAAAAAAGTAGGTTACTTTCCCACTTACTGTACACATTTCTGAAAATATGTAATTCAAAATTCGTGCAATTCTCCACTGGCCTTTGAGGAGGAATGCAGTTGCTTTAAATAAGAAAATTAGCAGAGTATGAATTTATCCAAGCTACGTGCCTTCTGATTTCTATTTTCTTAACATTATTGCCTGTCAGTTTTTAAAATTCACCCTTTGAAAGCATAGTGAAAAAAATATGTAGGTTGTTTGACCATATTGTCATGGTGCTTTATTACATGTAGTTACTGTTTGAATATTACCAATTTTGGAGCACAAATTTTGACATGAGAATTATAAACAGTGAAAGAATTTGGATGATATTTCATAGGACAAGTTCACTACTAACACCTGTGACAAAAATCAAATTCCTAACAGAAGATTTGATCCAAATAAATAATTGGTCCAAAAATAATTTACTTAATAGTTCAAGGAGCACAATAATATGGTGAAAACATAAACACAAATTATAGCTTTCAAGGAAGTTGTTTGTTTCAAAGAGTAAAACAAAACTTAAAAATTTTATTTTATTAAGAACTTAAACTTGGGAGACAGTTTTATGATTAAAATAATTTTCTTGTAAAAATGAGACTGCAAATATCAGCCTAGTTCATGAAAGTGCTGTGGCTTCCTGCTTCAAGAGAGAATTGTGTAGTTCATGTCAGGCCAGGATTCCGCTGACCAAAGTGTGGAGACTGAAAAAACAGACGAAACAGGCATGAGGCATCAGAGAATGCGAAGACAAGAAGTACAAGAGGGTCTAGAAGTCCTCTTGGAGGATTTTGAAGAGCGAACTTGTAGAATTAGGTTGACATTTTGCAATTGACTGGCCTTTGTGCCAATTTGACAATTCGAGACATTTATGTGGCAGTGGGGTTGCAAATTAGCTCTTCCTTTGAAAAGAAACAGCCATGGAGGGCAGAGAAACCACATCCCCTTTGCAGTCTCTGGGTGTTGGCGTGGGAAACAGGTGTTCAAAACACGATCTTTTTTCCTTCCAAGACATTTACTGAGACTCTCTGGGGTGACAGCCTAAAGAGCTTTGCTGAAAACCGCTGAAATGCAGAAAGAAAATGGGAGGAAAATGTCAGTGCTCAGAACTCTTGAGGGATAGGCATAGTGACCCCAGCTGGCCCTAACCTAGAGAATTTCATGCGATGCACCTTTGACCAAGTGAGGTCAAGGGCAATGCAAATAACCAACATTGTCCCTCAGCCTTATATCAGGTCAATTATGGAATTCAAGCTTGGGAGAATAAAACAAAACAAGCCAACCTCTATAACAATACAAAGTAATCCATGAACTGCTACTGAATGAGACTCAGCCCTCCAAAAACAGATTTACTAAAAAAAAAAAAAAATTTAATATTTATTTATGCATACAGAACTGGGGTACAGGCCAGAGGTGTGGGGGCAGTGAGAGGATTCACCAAAGACAGAGTGGGGAGCAGAACAGGCAGATCTATGAAGTCCACTGCTGAGGGGAGCAGCGGGTGAGTCAGGAGAGGTCTGCTGTGCCATGTGGGTCACCTCTGGGGCAGGTGGGGATCAAACTTATGCTGAAGTGGCTTTAGCTTCTTAGTGCTGTGCTTTAACCTGCTGCGCCACCAGGGAGGGCCCAAAAACAGATTTAAAAGAACACAAATAGTATGTTAGAGAATTTAGTGGGAAATCATGGAACGTACATTAACATATTATAAGAGCAGGACTGAAATTATAAGTCAACTGGATAATCTAAAGTAAATGCATAATATAGTAATAGATGAAAACTATTTTGCAAACATCATTGGCTACTAATGTTAGATACAGCATTAGACCAGACACAACTGAGAAAATATGAGAAATATGAGAAATTGCCCAAACTAAGTAAACCAAAGGATCAAGAAACAAGAAAAAATAGATAGGGGTGGGGGTTGCAGTGTATTTGTGAGTAATAGGAGGACTGATGTAAAATGATCTAACACACATGCAAATTGAGATCTTAGGGGAAAAAAAGGTTGAATAGGAAAAACTATTTGAAAAGATCACAGCTGATCTTTTGGGGATCACAGTCAAAAGAACAGCAGAAAACCCAAGGTGTGCTAGACACATCAGATATGTGTATTAACAAAAGATGTGGTCAGTCAATGATAAAAGGGAACAAGAGACACCCTGGAGGGTGACATCACAGATTCTATGAGATTCAACTTAACCTTTGACCCAGCATCTTGGCAAAACTTGACTGCCTACTTAACGGGTTCTTAAATTTATTGGGCCCAATCTGTCTTTGTTCACTATGGAATACTTCTTCATAGAGTGAACACACTCAAAATCTTAAAGTAAAACAAACAGAAGCCACCAGACAAGAGGCTACACACAGACAAGCCACAGTGAGTCCCAGCAAGCAGGGTGAGCTCCTGAGGTCGATGGCAAGAGTATTAACTGAGCGGAGAATGGTCAAATCAAAAAGTGCAACTAGCAAATACCCAGATAACTGTACATTTAACCAGCAGAACTCACTTGACACTAGGTAGTTCGAATTGTTGCTCAGACTTTCCTGGCAAAGAGTTGGAGAATTTTGAATTGTGGGAACAGGGAAGGAAACATCTTTCAGTCTTGGGATTGCACCAAAAGCTGACAAAAGAGAATCTACAAAATGGTCTCAGTGGAAGTTCCAGTTTTCAAAAAGTTCATCATGCAACATCTGCAACAAAAAGCTGAATTCACTACTTACTAAAGTAGAGAGAATTGTGCTTGGAAGACATGATACTTGGAAACACGTAGGCAAACAGTAAGTGTTTGGCAAGGACACGGAGCCTGGGGAAGCCCGATGGAGCCAAGAAGAGACTGAATTACCCAAGCCACTCGCGTGAGTCAGTCGTCAAACCCACTGAGCTGAGCATGAACTCACCATGTGAGCTAGATGGCCCGCAGTCCAGGACAGGCTGTCCTCCAGGGGTGTTCGGGTCTGAGTTCGAAAAGACAAGTGCCCAGTCTTCGCCTCACAAAAGCTTTTCTAAATAGTCCCTAACTAAAAACCCAAAGGCTTCATCAGTATTACAGGTCATAAGCTAACTACTATTGTACTATGGGTATACTGTCGGCACGCAAAAGGAGAGGGGTGGCCCCTATAGACTTACTGGTGAGCAAAATATGTCATATATGGGTACAAGGAGGATTCTTCTGGCATAAATTTCCAAAATAAGCAAAACTCACCTTACCTTTACAGAGAGAGGCTGAGTCAGCAGGGCCAGGGTACACTTAGCTGCATGTCCTTTCTATTAAAGTGTCCACTAAAATGTAATACACCTGTTTCTATCTTTCTAGTTATTTTCAGTTCCAAGTTTTATTGTGTATGCGACTCAAAATCTAAAATATTAGATCTCCAAGTACTCTTTCATAAAAGATGATAGTTTCTGCATAGAGAAATGATTGTCTTGTTTACAGGCCTTCTATTAGACACCTAACTCATGCATTTGCAGGTCATTCAGTTTTTAACGTCTAACATGCTTCCTGTATGTGGTTCCTGGTCATTTAATTTCCAGGCCTCCCTCTCTGCTGTCCATTCCCTACAGAGTGAGCATAGTCTTCAGTATCAGATAATGTAGTGCTCCCATTCATACAGGACACAGAATACAAGCCCCATCCTTCCAGAGGCTAACTGGGGAACTTGACAGAGTCCTTGCATCCACAGAAAAGGTGGGGAGTTTGAAGAGTCCACTCTCATGCTGAGAACCATGCCTGCTATTTATTAAATATTAGGTAGCATTCCTGATGACAGTGGATCTAATTCACAGAAATACTAGCAATCTTCAGCACTTTAAATATAGGAAATAAGATCCATTACTGTGACACTCTTAAGAACTTTCAGACATGAATATTTTTCCTTTGGAAGTTGTGGGTGTATTTTCTGTAAGAAAGAGAAGTTGTTTTTTGCTTAATTCATCAACCATAAGGTGCTCACAGATGCCTCATTAGCGGCACGCATCGTGAAGGACACGCTTGGTGAGATTTCTGTGAAAATACCACATTCTGCTTGGCAATCCAAACTTAAATTCAGTCACCTTCTGGACATGTGGTATATATACTTTTTTGATATCTCATCTAGAATATTATTCACATTGGTTTTTAAAGATAAATTTTCTGCAACTCTCTGCATCACTCAAATAAATAGAAGTCTCTCCAATAAATTGTTCCTAATCTAAATGTGATAGTGACTGTTGGGTATGAATAGAAAACATTGTCCTATGTAATTTGCACTTACAAGAAATATTCTCTATAATTTCCATTTCAGTTTTGTGATATCAGATTGCACATTACATTATCTATGCGTGTGCATGTGTATGTATATTCTCTGGATAAATACCTAGAAGTGAAATTGTTAGATATTTGGAATCTAAATAAACACAGCTAGTGAGAAAAAAAGAATCACTGCAAAAATAACTCTTAGACTCTGAGAACAAAACAGCAGTTACCAGAATGGAAGGGGGAAGGGGCTGGAGCTCATGAGCAGAGGGCAGCAATTTGTTAGTAGTGGTGAAGCTAGAACTGTGGAGGGTATGGTGTAGTGTGGTAATACATTTATCAACCTGTGAAGCTGTGCACCTTGATACCACATGGTATTATAAGCCAATAAATAATGCAAAGAAAGAAAATACTGCGCATATTGGCATATGGCCAATGAAGAAACCAGCCTTAGCAAGTGGCCTTGCAGTGAACAACATTCCCACCCCCCAAACAAACTTTGGTCAGTCTTTAAAGTACTTGACAGGTAGCGGCTCTGGGAAACTTGGGGTCCTCCTCCCCGTTTTGTCCCATAGAAGGCTATGATCTGAGTCTTACAGGGGACAGTCCTTTATAAGGTTCTCAACTTATTCTTTTCTTGATTGCAGAATTTACTAGAAACTTACTAAGCATGAAGGAAGCAAAAGGAGAAAAATAAGAGATTGGACTCTGGAGGTAAATAGCCTTGGGTTTGAATCTATTCTGCCACTTACTGTGTAACTTTGAGAAAATTAATTAGCCTCTTGAAGCCTGATTCTTCATGTGTAAATTGTGGCCACTGCCTAACCACTTCTTAATAGGCTACTTGTCAGCTCTGTGAGGCTGTGGTGTTTGTCTCCTGTTTAGCTGATGAATCCCTGCTACCTCCAGCACTGATGCACAATAAATATTTGTTGGGTGAATGGAATTTTCAAGATGGATATTCACATCATTATTGGTTTATTATTATTTATGAATAATAGCCGAATCATGGCCGTAAAAATGCCTCTTTTTTAATGTGAATAGAATGTTGTTAGTTTCCAAATGCTAACTAATGGCAGCAGCCTGTTTCAAAGGAACATATCCTAAGATTTAAGGACGTGCATGTCTTCTCCTATTTTATTAGAATATTTTCTTTAACCAGTAATATCTTTTGCATTTTCTTAAGCTCCATTTTAGAATCAAAACAGTTTTTCTTCTTTAAATATTTCTTAAAATTCAATTGTAAAAGTGCTCTTAATATAGTAACATCGTGCTTGAATTGACAGTATTTACATATTATACTAAACAACTTTGTATCTACTTTAAAAAATAAATTTAAAATAGATTTGAAGCCTGTTAATATTACTAAGATACTTTGGTTTTTGTATTGAGCTTATGCTAACAAGAATTTTTGAAGCTATGGTATTTTCTATCCTCAAGGTCATTTTAATGTCTGTTCTTTAAAGGTTAACTAGGGGGCCCTCCCTGGTGGCACAGTGGGTTAAAGCACAGCACTATGAAGCTACCGCAGCCACTGCAGCTCGAGTTTGACCCCCTGCCGGGGGGTGACCCACATGGCGCGACGTGGCAGACCCCTCCTGGCCCGTCTGCTGCCCCCTCAGCAGTGCATTTCAGTCTGCCCGCCTGTTCTGCTCCCCACTCTGTCTCTGTGAACCCTCTCATCCCCCACACCTCTGGCCTAAACCCCAGTTCTGTATGTATAAGTAATAAAATCTTTAAAAAAATAAAAGTTAACTAGACCTTACCTATGGCATTATTTTTGCCTTTGTTCCTGATTTATGGTCATTGTTTCAGTGTCATCGATAGATCTACAAGTCATTGGTCCATTTGTATTTTCTAGCTCTTTGTGAAAGGGAAGGAGCCCGAAGTCACTGCTTCTCCTCCCTAGTGTGAACAGCTACCTTGGATTACAAGAACCGGTGAGCCATGAACCAGCTCTCCAGAGTTTGGGGGTGGGACAGGTGGAGGAAGCAAAGTGGGTGTATAAATGGAAGTGGGAGGGAACACACAGGGACACTTAGAAGAAACTCTTGCAAGAGGCATGTTGCTGAGAGGCGTATGGGGAAGCTGCCTCTGGCCCCTGACGAGACAGCAGCGGCCAATGTCTGTTGTGGTATATTTTGAATCTTGAGTCTCTCCTATCTCAGTTTGCTGGGACCTGCCCAGCCCCTTCCCACTGGGGGCAGACTTTTGGCCATCAGTGATCCCACTTCAAGCTGAGTCTATTTGGCTGAACATCTGCCAAGTTTTATTGGGAAACTATTATTTGAAATCCTCTCTCTCCACTCACACACACACACACACACACACAATCAGAAGTCTATCATACTAAGAGTATGCTTCCTTTGCCTTGGGTGCCAAACCCCTTTAGAGTGTGCACCTCTTAGCAGTCTGGGATCCTAGGTGCCCTTCAGTCATACATTGACATCAATTTTAATTTAACATTTCAATTTATAGTTTAAAGAAATCAACAATGAACAAAACTGTCTTATATTTTTAAAAGTAATAGCTATTTTGTAATCTGTTCCTATTTAATTATTAAAAAAAAATATGGGTTTACAATGGGCTTTTTCCTCGGAAAGCCACTGGCACTAGGTGCATAATATAAAGAGATAGGAACAGCCAAACGGGCGTGGTGTGGCCTAGTAGTCAGCGACAGGACATGTCACATCCATTCCATGCACTGCCATCCAGTTTCCATGGCTTACATGGCGCCAACACATTTTAGTGTTGCACTGATAACGCTACATTTTCATATCTTTTTTTGAAACTAACAGTTCTAGTAAAAAATTCTTCTCCAATTTTGCTCTTCACAAAACATATGTTGCAGCATATTTTTAACCTGTGTATTTGGGTATTGTATTGAAGTCAACAAACACTCATTGAGTAATTACTGGGTGATAGAAAATAATATTTGAAGCAGAGAGTAATAAAGATTGAGATAGACTTTTGTCGCTGTGGATCTTACATTTTAATCAAGAAATAAAGGTAAGTGCACACAGACTATCCAGCGAGGCAGTTACTAATGCATGTTACAAAAGAGATTTTAGCCAATTAACTGGCAATATTGAGCAAACTATTGGAAAAGTGGATACAACAGAAGAGGAAATATGTGAGGAAACTTAGTCTAACTGTGAGAACATGAATCTGAAAATTGAGATCCAGAGGAATGACAGAAGAAAATTTAGCCAGCATGGAAATGAGGATAAAAGTGATGTGGATTACGCTTGCAGAAGAAATTATAAATTGTGGGATTTTAAAGAAATAAAGAGACTGCAAAACATATTTATTCTCAGGCAGTCACCTGAGATTTTCCAATGAGACGTAATGTGCAGCAATTCGTAAGGCTGATTATTATGGGCAACGCGACTTCCCCTGTTTTAGAAGCAGATGAGACAACTCAGGGAGCGATTTCTCTGCCCAAAGGATTCATAACTAAAGTCAGCTCAGTAGACTAGTAACTGAATCAAGTGATTAATACAATTTAAAAATTAATCCTCTGAATTAAACATGCTTAAATGAGTTTAATTATCTTTCAAATGACAATGATTCAAAGTTGGAGGTGGAGGTTATTACCACTGTTCCCAATAACAAACCTCCAAAAGCGTTTACCTCTAGCATGATCTTCTAAAAGTAGTTTTATTCTGAAATGTTAAACATCTGAAGGTAAACAATCATATACATGAAAGGTTCATTGATATATATTACTTAAAGGAGAAAATGAGATTTGTTTTGAAAAACCCAATTAACTTGAAGAATAATGGGTTTACATAAGATGTTGTTCTATCTGAAGAGCAGGGAGGAGAATCTGCAGCTTGTACCCAGCCATTGAGTTTTAATGTTAAGTACTTAGTTTGTTCTCACATATACGACCTAATGAACTACTACACATGCATTATAAGACATGGCATTCTGACACCCACCTACCTTCTGCTCCCAGCAAAAGAAATCAAAAGAAATGTCTTTTTTTTTTAATTGGCAAACTATGTATTATGGAATTCTGAAAAGTTTCTTGTTTTTGTATCTTGGTAGTCCATGGGAAGTTTATTTTCTTCTGGAAATATTTGTAAACCTCCAGATTAATTTTTGAAAGTCAGATGGGCTATATGAAATCATTATACATAATTTAAATGCATATAATAAAAGTCAAAAGTAACTGGAAAATAGTTTAGATGAAATCCTGTGAGGAGTTTCCCAACCCAATCCCACGGTGTGTGGCACATTCTCATACCAACAGCAGCCCTCAGATGCAGATTCAGGGTGGTGGGAACTCGGCTCTTTCGACAGCCCTCCCAGAAGAGCCTCAGTAACACAGTTAAAGGCTCCATCTTCCAAGTCTACCCTCCTCTTCAGGTGACAGTTTCAGCCCAGACTGTGAGGTGTGCTTCTGATCAACTGGCTACATCAGAAGTTTCTACTGGGTTTGATTCGTTTACTAGCACAGTTTACAGAACCCAACAAGCACTCACTGGCTAGATCGCTAATTCATGGCAATCTTCAGGAGCAATCTGATGGAAAAGAGGCATAAAGCAGCGTCTGGGCAAAGGCAGAATCCCCTGCAGGGGCATCATTCTCCCCAAATCACCACGAGGTCCTTGACCCAGAAGCTCCCCAGGCCACTCCTTTTTGACTGTTAGGGGGGTTCCCTTGCTCAGGCATAATTGATGAGCTCTGTGACCATTGGCGATCCAACCCCACCTCTAGCCATTACCACCTCCAAGGATTTAGGGACCTAAACTCCTGTCTTCCATTCCTGTTGGCTTCCCAGGCAACCACCCCATCTTCCCCAGGGTTTCCCCAAAAGTTAATTCAATCAAACAACAACAGAAACCATTATCATTGTTAAAACTGAGAAAACTCCAAAGGTCTTGAGGGATAATAGCCAGGAATTGTTGGTGAATGTCAAGTCTCCATGAGATACACGCATTTTGGTCAAAACATTTATTTCTCTTAAATCACAACATCACAGCCAGGTATCTGCACATAGGAGGTGTGAACATGTCCATATTTTTTTCATGTTCCTTTCGTCGTAATTTATTAGATTAACTACTA
This sequence comes from Condylura cristata, assembly GCF_000260355.1. NCBI lineage: Eukaryota > Metazoa > Chordata > Mammalia > Eulipotyphla > Talpidae > Condylura > Condylura cristata. Next base: position 46,191,321 of record NW_004567117.1, on the reverse strand, counting down.
GTCTTGAAAATTGAAATTTTCACTAAATTAGAAAGGAAAACAGACTCAACTGAATGTCCACCTACCCAAATCCTTTTTCTTCATCTTTATAAGGAAACCACTCCTGAAGCAGCTGCTGACTACTCCGGCACATAGTTGTAATGTTTCCACATATAAATCAATCCATAAATAATAGATTGTATATTTTTGTAAATTACACAAATTATTTATTTGATTACTCATCCATTTATTCAACATATGTGTGTTTTATGTCTTCTTTGTATCAGACATTATAAGCTGCTGGCATTAAACAATCAAGAAAAATCTCACTCTCATGAAACAGTTTCAAAAGAATATAATATTTATAAGTTGACAGAGAGTTCCATAACTTGGACTCTTATAAAATAAAAACAAAACAAACCACTGCTTTATTCGCCAAACTACAGCAGGCTGTGAGCCCGCCAATGGTTGCCGCGGACTGTCCGACCCTGTTCAATGGTTTTTGGCAACAGGCCGGGGTGGGGGCAGAGAAGGCAGCTTCCACATGGAACTGGCTGAAACGAAGCCATCAGACCGAAAGTGTCCTGTTCTTGAAGGACTTTTAAAAGCCACAGTAACCCCAAGTCAGATTTTTGACAGCCTGTGCCTCTACGACTCCTAAAATGACCCCTAAATCCCTGACCCCCACTCAGAAGAACTCAAGGTGCCCAGAGAAAGGCGCTGAGGCCCTAGCACCGAGCCCTGCCTCGCCTGGTGCGCAGGAGAGTGATAAACCGCCGAGGGTCAGCCGGGAGGGCTCAGGCTGGGCCTCTCCGGTGAGGCGCTGGCCAGAGAGGCCGCGGAGCCCGGGCCTCAGGGACTGGACGTGCTGCGGGCGGCGCCTGGTTTTCAAAGACCTTCTATAGGCCTTTTACTACTGACCCCAAGCAAATCAAGAAGGCGATTGTTTTTCCAGCAAAGGGGCCGACTCAGTGGCCACCGCAAGGAAGGCAGCCCGGAGCACAGTCCTGGGTGAGACCACGTCGGGGGACCCGCGGGAGACAAGTTCCTCCCCGGCTGGGGCCAGGCCTTCTCGCTGGCTGAGAGGCGGCTGGGGGCAGGAGCCTCGGCCGCCCGTCCTGTGGCAGCGGCGGCCAGGGCAGCCAGCGGGCTCCGCTGGGGTCTGAGCTGGCGGCAGCGGTCTTCCGCCGCCGCCCTCGTGGCAGTGAGGGCTCCTTATTTTCAGACGGCCTAAGACTTCTCCATTAAGAGTGCGGGGGTCGGCCCTCCCTGGTGGCGCAGC
>NW_004567117.1:46124137-46189870 GCF_000260355.1 Condylura cristata | reverse complement strand
CTGGTGAAGCCTCTCGCCGCCCCTGAGCCTCTGGCCTGTACCCCAGTTCTGTATGCACAAATAAATCTTAAAAAAAAAAAGAGTGCGGGGGTCGCAGTAACCGTCTCTTGGGAGTGATTTGTCAGACAGAGACGCCGCCTTCATGCTGCGGAAGAAGACTGCCGATCACCCAGAGATAAAAGTGGGGCTCAGTGAGCAACATTCAAGGACTCAAACACGAAAGGAGTTTGAGCAAAGGAAAACCAGCAGCAGCAAGAGCAAGATTTTAGAGGCAGGTTTATGTTGGTTTTCTGAAAACGGCAAGAAGGCCCCGGAGCCGAGCGCAGAGCACAATGCTGGGGAAGCCAGGGCGAGCGGCGGGGCCCCGGAGAAGGACCCCAATTTCTGGGTGGCTGGGGAGCCACAGAACGTCCAAATAGAAGCGTCCGCCGGGGTGAAGCCGCCTGGGCCGTCCAGGGCGGCTCAGACGGGGAGAGGCGCAGTGACAGTCGCTTCTCAACTGGCCCCGAGGGGCAGGGAGGAGTCACTCGCAGATTTACAACCGGGGCTACACGGGGCGACGCAGATTAAGTTGGGGTGTGCCCAGAACGGTGAGGGGTACGGGAGTGAGGGGAAGGAGAAGCCCTGTGTGGTTTTGGGTCCCTTAAAGGCTGAGAGCCTCCTGAGGTGGAATGGCAGGGAGGGATTTGGGGAACCTGCGAGCTTCCTGGCTGAGCCTTTCGGCTACTCAAGACGCGGTCACTTGCCTCAAGAAGTGTGAAGCAGGGAGGAGGAAATCCCCCAAGACAAGCGAGGGGCCCTCTGGCACGCGGATTTGACAGGCAAAGCTTGACTAACGTCTCCAAGGGGCCAAAAGGGGAGATGGGGGCCTTTCCAAGGAAGAGACGCAGGAGACCGTCTGCTGGCGCAGGCAGCGGCATCTGAGGCAGAGCGCGACGCCGCACGCACCTTCAGTCCCGTCCGGTTAGGGCAGGGGCCAGGAGAGTCCAGGACAAGGCGGACGCCAGGCGCCCCGACGCGCCGAAGAACTGAAGCTGTTTCTACTTCCAGTGGACCAGGCGCGGGGCGGGAGGGTGCTAAGGGGTGGAGACTCTGGAGGTGTGGGTGCGGGGCGTGGGGGAACCCCAGATTGGAAAGGGAGTTATTAGCCCCGAATTCAGGGAGCTCCGCCTGCTGGGGTTTCCCTCCCGAGTCCCCCTTGGGGGAGTGAGGGGTGGCCTTGCGGAGCAGAGGTGGGAGCTGAATCAGGAGCGGCAGGAGCAAGACTGCACCTGACGGCCTCTGTGCAAGGCCAAGGCCCAGAGCCAGCTCAGAGGTCAGCGCGGAGAGGGGCCGCCGGGCATGGACGCTGACCCCACGACTCGCCTTCGGGCAGGAGAGGAGAGGCTGGGCTGGCAGTTAAGGGACAGCAGGTCAAAGTAGCTTTTGCCTGAGGCATGTTGAAATGCTGCCATGCTGATAGTTAAGTTCCAGGAGAATGAAATGAAAGGCAGAAACAAAGTTTTGGAGAAAGTGAGATAAATGGAATTCAGATGTCCATTTATGGATTTCTTACCTGGGCACAGAGGGCCTTCTAGCATATCAGGCCAGGAAGGCAGCAGTGAGACGGAGGCAGGAAGTTTGTTTGGAACTGGGAAGACAAGACTCATTTTGGGGGTGTGCAAATCATTTCTTCATTCAGCCTCAGCCTTTTTGCTCACAGACATCGTGTGTCCACAGACAAAGATGTACTTGTATTCACTGCCATACATTTTTTTTTTAAGATTTATTTATTTGTTCATACAGAACTGGGGTACAGGCCAGAAGTGCAGGGGCGGTGAGAGGCTTCACCAGAGACAGAGTGGGGAGCAGAACAGGCAGAGCGACGAAGTGGGGAGCAGCTGGGGGGCCAGGAGAGGTCTGCTGCACCCTGTGGTCACCTCCGAGGCAGGTGGGGACCGAACTCATGCGGAAGTGGCTTTAGCTTCTCAGTGCTGCGCTGTGACCCCCTGCCCACCAGGGAGGGCCACCCTGCCATATATTTTGATTGCTCTCCTCCATGGTTCATAATTGACATGGTCCTACTTGATTGATGCTTTTTATTACCAAGGTTTATACAATGATCTCCAGCAGGACAATATCTGAAATACAGGAAAACAAAACACATCTACATGGCCACGGGTAACAGTCTGTGTCATATCCATGGAGCACTTTTAGAAGAAAGGCATCTTAAGTCACTTAAGTATGTTGTCACACTTTCAGGATCTATTGCTATTGAAGATTTCCATAGTTTGAGTTGAAGCGGAAGTCTGTTTCTTACTGCAGATGGCTTGCTATTTTATATTCACTTAAGCAATGTTATCAGTTATTGGAGATTGTGTACTCCCCAAGGCAGATAGGAGGCCAGAACTCTGACACCCCAAATATGTCTTTGTACACCAAGGGACTCAGCAGGTTGGGTAGAGTTTGCTTTTGAAAAGATATTCCCACGTAAACACCCAAGAGTGTGTGCCTGGAAGTCTCGTTTCCTTACTCTTCAGTGGAGAAGGCAGAACTGTCTCTGCACGTCTTTCCTCTGTGACGCCTTCCCAGGGACCTCCCTCCCTAACTGGCCTTCCCTCCTCCCCCATTCCCAGCCTCTCAGCTCTGTTATTTGCAAAGACACCTGACACCCAGTAGGTGAGTCTCTTCCCCATGCTTCTCCTCTCCCAGCCCTATGGATTTCCATGTAACCTCTTTTTAATATTCCTCTTATCATGCTGCCTGATGCCCACGTGATTACTTGCCAGTGAAGAACACAGCGGGTTACAGGCTGATTCCTTTGTGCCCCAGAACGTCCACTGCGATAAGCCCATCTCTGGGGAGCGTCCAGGGTTTGCACAAGTGAAGGATCAGAGGAGAGCATTCGCTCTGTTGCAGTCAGACGTGCTGGTCCCAGGTCCCAAAGCCCCGCAGGGAGCCTGGCTCCACTTGCCTCTCCAGCCGGGGATGTTGCATTCTTTCCCAGCTGCTTAAATCTCTGGAAGCCTCCCTGGCAAGGGTGCATTTAATCATTGAGTCAAATAATTAGTCTGAGCATTAAAATAAAGGATTCCACTCTTCTTTTTGTTTTTGTTTTTAATTAACTGAAAATGTAGGTACACAAAGCCAACTATCAGCTGAGTTTCTCCCAGTGAACTGAGGAGTAGGTGCTGGCCTTACAGCAACCTGAGCGTGGGAGCGGAAACCACCGCCAAGAACAACGCAAACCTTCCAAGCAACCCTGGGCTGCTGTTGATAGAAAAGCGGCCATTTAGCGTCAACAATCTGCTTACCAAACCCTCCCCAGTAGCAGTTTCAAGATCCAAAGCAAGTTCTAAAATTCAGTGGGATTGAGTAGGAACTAGTCCCAGGCGCAATGTTATGAATTATGTGCGTACATCTGGGCCCCCGGGGGCAGCAGGGGTCATCTGGGCCCCCACGTCTTCACATGTGATGTGCACTTTTCTTTAAAGACCTGCAGGAAGAATGAAGTGCATTTATGTCCACATATGTTCACAGTAAGTACAGAAGACTGAAGTCTTATCCTACTGCAAATTTGAATAATGAAATGCACTTTTTGGTCTTGGGATGATTTGCAATAGCAAGGCAGTATAGCGCTTATTGAAAGAGTGACTGTTTTGATAGTAGCCACTGTTGTTCGATCTCTCAAATATACATACAAACAGTAGAAAAATAAGTCTAAATGTAAACAACATTAACAGCCGTTTAAATCACAGCCTAGATCTAAAGATGGGTCGTATTTAGTGGAGGTAGACTCTAGGTAGTTTATTTCAGGCTAATTAACTTTAAAATGTATTAGTAGGATGGACTACCTCATGGATCTCTTGTGATTTAGAATCACCGCATTGCTCCTGACAAAAAGTCTCATGTAACAGCACTGGTCTCAGATAATATTCTTGGGTTGACTCATCTGCTAACTCAAGTGATGAGTTTGAGCTGAGTTTGGGTTTGGTAGCTGTGGGAGGCGAAAGGGACTTGGCAGTTCTTGAGCGGAGGACATTATGCTGGATTATTTAGATGAACCACCTGCTGGAAGAGGGGTATTTCTCCTAGATTTATTATGAAACTGTCAGGCTGAATAACGAGATAAACTAAAGCAAGTTGGAATAACCTGGAATCGTCTTTTTTTGGCAATAGCAAAGGAGTAGTAATTCAGGAATTTCAAACTGTAGAAAGCTACTCAAAGAGAGTTTGGGACCAGCTGATTTATGGGCAAGGAATGCAAGAGGGGCCCTTGAGTGGAGCCGCTCCTGTGTTTGAGAATGGCCTAGAGCATCACGCCAGGGATTCACTGGCAGGGACCAGGCTTGGTCTTCTGTGAACGCAGCATTTAAGAGAAGCTGTTGTCTGGTGGAAGCTCGGTCCTTCTGAGGCTGCATTCTGAGATTCTCTGTCCTATGCCTTCCACTTCCATTTGAGATTGATTTTTTTTTTCTTTCACGAAACTCAGTAACATCAGTAAATTAGGTGATATACCCAGGACCCCTTAGCAGTAGGTCCCCTGGGATTTTTTACTTCAGAGATGTCCACCCTGAGTTTCCAGTGCTTGTGAATTACAACTCCAGTTTCCCAGGGCAATTTCTGTTTGCGAGTCTCCACTCAGCTGGGCTTTGATTTCCTGCCTTTGCCTGTCTCTCCAAAGCTGGGGAGAGACCTTTGACCTATATCCTTCATCTCTCATTGATCCAAGAAGTGTTTTTTTTTTTTTTCTTCAGTCGTTAACTATTTCTCATGTTATTAGGATGGGGTTTCCAAGTTCTGTATTTGCAGAATGGACAGCCACAAGTCTGAAGACCAGTACATTTCCTGAGCATGAAATTCCTTCTCTTCAATTTCACTGAGATGAGACATACCTCTTGATCTTTATCTTAAAAAGAAAGGTCAAAATATGATGTAAAAATAAACTATTATATTATTAAAAAAAAATAAAGGTCAAGAGGTAGCTAATAACTCACTCAATCATGGAGGGAAGAGCCAGAATTGTTACATGACAAGATTTAATGCAGTAGCTACGGGGATCTTGACCATCCATTTTCTTCAGTGCTGACATATGTGCTAAGAGTTTTAGTTAAACTCTAGGAGTTTTTCAGATAAAATGTCAAGTAAGTGTGATTCTAGATGATAATCAAATCATATTTTTCATAACAATAGCCAGAAAATGAGTATGTGATATTATGAAAATACTGGAGAAATATTTTATACACCTCTCGTGTTCTAAGATTAAAAGGACCCACAGGATGAAAGTGCCTGAAATACAGTCTGCACTCCTTATCCCTCTGGAAATAGCCTCTTGAAATGGCCTCTGTTGTTAAAACACCCATCCTGGGGCAAAAGATTGGCTCATGTGCAAGACAGCAATTTTCCCCTTCACCGTCCTTGCTTGAGGAGAGCTTGCAAAGACAGAGAAAACTTCAAAATGTTTTTAAAAATAGTATTGAAAATAAAGGAGCTTTTTTTTTTTTTTTTTTTTTTTTTTTTTTAGATTAGACCCATGATGGATTTCTCCTGAGTGAATAATGGACACATCAACAAACACATTATGTGAAAATCATGTAGAGCTGGATGGGAGAAACAGTTCAAATATTCCACGCCCTTGATGTGGGCTATGTTTGTGAGTTCACTTGACTCAAGTTCCATGTTTCAAATAGTTTGTGTAATACATTTTGCACAGGGTCAGCTATTAAGTTAAGGTTCTCAAATAAAACCCAGCAGGGCCTGAGGTGGGCTTGTCCTGGAGATGTGAAGATGTGCTCTTTCTTCACACTGCTCGATGCCACAACTCTCACCCTGCAGGCTGGTTGCTCACCCACCTGCCATGTTTTATTTTACAGGAGAAACTTAAGGGACAAGTTAGCAACCTTTGAAGGAGTTAGGGCAAAATCCTTTTGCATGAATGATACAGATGTTGAAGTCACTTGGTTAGGCCAAGGCCAAAGCCAGATTCTAGAGATGGGAAAAAGATGTTGAGAGTTCATGTGGAAGAGGGTGTGCTGTGTGCTGCTCCCACAGTCACCCTGTTTCAGAAAATGGTGGGAATGGGGGACAGAGATCAGGTTAGATTCCGTATCCAAGAAATCACTGCTAAGACCAGTTTCAAGAGACCTTAGAAAAAATGTTTTCTTCTAGGATTTTTAAAAATAATTATTCCTGTTAAGATTTATTTATTTATGCCTACAGGAACTAGGGTATAAGTGAGAGATGTGGGGAGTGAGAGGCTTCACCAGAGGCAGAGTGGGGAGCAGAACAGACAGATGGATGAAGTACACGGCTGAGGGGAGCAGCAGGCAGGTCAGGAGAGGTCTGCAGTGCCATCTGGTCACCTCCAGTTGGGGATCGAACTGGCGCTGAAGCGGCAGCAGGTAGCTTGTAGTGCTGCATCCTAACCCGTTGCGCCACCAGGGAAGGCCCCCAATCATCTTTAAGAACAAAAGAAGCCACTTCCTTTTTTAGTTTAGGATAGAGGTAGGGGAACAATTTTTCATGAAATCTTAGTGTTAGGTAGATGAGGTTTACTTTATGGTGAGTATTTGAAAATTATGAAAATTGCAATAACATTAATCCTGCCTATTTTCAAAAAGACAGAATTCCTCACAAATTACAATGAACAAAAGATGGCATTGTAAGGAATTCCCATGCCTCAAGGAGAGTGCAATTTCATCGGGTTCTCAGATAGTAACACTGCCCTTGGAAATGCTGTGACCATTCAATGGAACACAGGTGCAGAAGACACTGAAGAAAATCTTATCTCAGAATCACTTTGATGAAGAAGAATAAAAAGCATAGAGCTATTCAATCCAGCCAAGAACTGGAAGGAGTAAAAATTATCAGTAATTATGTGCAAAAACTTTGCAAAAAAATGAACTTAAGTAAACATCAGAAGGAATGTCTTAAGTGTTCCTTTAGACATCTTTAAAAACATTAGATTTCATGCCTGGAGTAATTAAAAGTATATTTATTCAAGATAAATGGAACAGATAGAGTCTTTTTCTTCTTCTTTTTAAAAAAAGATTTATTTATTTATTCATACAGGGGTACAGGCCAGAGATGCAGAGGGTGAGAGAATTCACCAGGGACAGAGTGGAGAGCAGAACAGGCAGAAAGTACACTGCTGAGGGGAGCAGCGGGCGGGTCAGGAGAGGTCTGCCGCGCCCTGTGGTCACCTCCAGGGCAGGTGGGGATCGAACTCATGGGGAAATGGCTTAAGCTTCTTAGTGCTATGCTTTAACTCGCTGTGCCACCAGGAAGGGCCCTCTTTTAAAAGCATTTCCAGCATTTCCAATTGGAACTTTCAATGACTGATCAATTATGCACATACACAAATATATAAAATGTATGTCTATACAAATATATATATATATGTCTATACATACATACATACATACATATATAATATATATAATGGATACACATATTTGTTTAAACATGTGCATCCACATTTGTATACATAAAATGCCAAATTGTAGCTCTTTGTGGACAATTATGATCTGATTTTTAATTCAATGGGACGCAGTAGGTGCAGGTACATTAGACCGAACCAGTCCTAGTCAATGGAACCACATTATTTTGATAAAAACATAAGGTTGGACTTATGTAAATGTGATCCAAATATCTGAGTTTTCCTTGCTTTTCCTTGAAGCCCAAGAGTTAGAAAAACCGACCCTTACAGAAAAGTGAAAATGAATTTGGCTTTAACTTCTAGTGGTTACATTTTCAAATGTCAGTACCAGTTGCTTCCCTGTATCCAGAATGGGTAGTCACCTAGATACTCAGATTCTCTCCTTGAATACGGAGCGTTCATCGTAAACTTATTATGTCAAAACCAACACTCCTCCTCACTCTTCACCCGGCTCCTCCACAGTACCCCTTCTTGGTGTAGAGTCATTCCTTCTGTTCCCCTGTTCAGGACAAATGCATGAAGTTATTCTGTTAAGCTCTATTTCTTTCCTACCCAAGTTATAGAAAAATACTATTAAATATTTATTTTTAACTATTAAATCAGTTAGGTCAGAAGATTGTGGAACATTGCCTCTGATCTATTTCCCTTAAAGTCTTAAATTTAAAACTGTAAATTCAAAAGGACTTTACATCAACTCATATTTAGTAGCTTAGACATTTTTAAAATTATCTATTAGTTGGTTCGACTTTGACAGAAGAGGGGACCTAAAATCTTCAAGGAATCTTATAACAATAAGAGCCACACACCAATACAAAATGGCCAAGAATCGAATAAAAGAAGCTGTACAGCTGCCCAAGAAGCACATGCAAAGGTGTTCAATATAACAAGTAATGAGGGGATGAAAATCAAAGTCGCAATCATGGAGCTCTGCAAACCCATTAGAATGGGGTGAGTTGGTAAGGCAAGCATACTATGAGGTGAACATATGGAGCAACCGAGCCCCCCCAAATGCTTGTGGGAGGGAAGCTTAGCAGTGTCAACAGTGTCCCATGTGTCAGCCATGAGGGCGCAGCTCCCCCACCTCCAGCGGCAGGGAGGGAGGTTGACCAGCTGCCTGGTTGCTGAGCTTGATTTTGGTCCCAACGTCCATGGTAAAGCTGTGATTCTCACTGGAATCTCCTCGCCAGTGATGGAATCCGAAGGACATCCTGATGGACTGGACAGCCAGCTCTCTGCAGATTTGGGCTTTAGGACTCCCTGACGGCTTTGCTGGGCCTTCTTGTGACCGCCCAAACCCTGTTATACCTCTTCTTCTCTGCAGCAGATCTGCTTCAGTGGGACTCTGCTCACAGCCCTCTCCAGCTCAGTTCTCTTCCTACTTTCCCTCTCTTGGGTGTTTTCCCAAATACTAAAGCTGCCCATTTAATCCCACATGGACATCTCTTTCCAGAGCCCCTGTGACTCCCTTTGATTCTGCAGCCCATATTTAGGTATTTATTTAGGAGAAAAAAATTCAAAAATAAGTCCATGCAAAAGCTTCAGTATGAATATTTATACATTCATTATTCATGCAAGAAAAAAGTGAAAACATTAAATGACTATAAGCTGGTGAATTTATAAGCAACTTTTATCATTCCATAACATGGAATGCTAATTAGCAGTGAAACGGAATATATTAATTTGTGGAACTTTAGTGAATTAAGTCAATACAAAAATTCTAAACCCTGTGATTTCATTTTCATGACATTCTGAAAATGGAAAAACTATATTGATAGCAAAAGATCAGAGAGAGTGCTGATTCTCTTCTTATAAGGACAAGTATCTCATCATGGGATTCCAAGTCTGTGCCCTAACTAGCTTCAAAGGCTCACCTGCCAATATCCAGACTCTAGGGGATCAACATAGAGATTTAGGGAGGGTGCAAATATTCAGTTCTTTCTATACTTTATATACTATATATATATTATATATGCATATATGTATATAATATATACACATATATATGTGTGTATATATATATACATATATACACATATACACACATGCATATATATATATATATATGCATGTGTGTATATGTATATATATAAAATGTGTTTGTATTTTGCCCAGACCTATTTATATGATACAAAATCGAGTAAATGATTCAATATCTTCACTGTTGGATTTAAAGTTGCTTAATATTTGGAGTTTAGAGACCACTATTACTTTTTGCACATTTCTCTGAAATTGTAACGTTTAAGTTAAAACATTCCCACAAATCTTTTTTGTTAAAAAACTATAAGCTGTAATTAATTCCTTTAAATAGGACTTAGTGTTTCCCAGAAAATTTAACCACAGGAGAAATGCTACCCAGAACATGTAATTTTTTTCTTTGAAGTATTTGTAAATAGTCTGTTATATTTTAAGTAGGCAGTTAACAAAAGAATCAAGATATTTTTGGCTGCAGTGAATTTTTAGTTTTTTATTTTTATTTTTTTGCCTGTCCCAGTACAAGTTCCACATAAGAAAAACCTGTTGAAAAGAATTCATCATTTCAAAATTGTATGTAGTATATTATTGTAACCCAGTATAGACATGGACTGAATTGTATAAAGATTTATTTTTCTTTATTTGCTTCTTGGCATTACCTCATACAAGATATGCCTTCTTTAAGATGACTGCCAAACTTAATGAAATAAGGAATGTAAGAGGATGTTTTTACAAGTAAGAGGATGTTTTCTTACAATCTGGTATTCTCTCTCTTGGAAACAAAACTGCTGAGATTTGTCTCCGTGACCCCATAGGGAATGTTCCAGGCATAGCGGTCTGTGCCAGCCTTACTGTTATTGGTGACTTGCGCTTGTGTGAACCATGCTACCCCGACCCATTTCTAAGCCTTTATTTTCACACTAATTAGCTCAGACCCAGTAGCCAGAACAAAGCCAAAGCTAAGACCATGGTGGGATCTGTGTCCATCACACAACATGCTGGTTTCTGGTCCCCACACCACCATGGGAGTAAATGAATGACTTATTTTCATCTGAACAATCAACATTCAGACTTCCAAACTCTCTGGCCGTGGTTGTCTTGACAGTTGAATTCAGTTTTCTCAAAATTTAATACTATGTTGGCTGTTAACACTTCACATTATTTAAGTAGAAAACATTTTCAGTGTAGAGTGGACAGAAAATGGGTAGTATAAGAACCTATTGTTTATAAGAACAAATCTCAAGTAAACTCTGTTTTCCAGGAATAGCTAATCTATGCGGAGCTCCGAGAGATGACTATTTTCTTAAAGAAGAATTCTAAAAAGAGAAGAGGAATTGTGTGTGTCAGGAGGCCCAAGGTCACCCCTGGTCCTCGAGGATACAGTGGGAAAGGCAGCTGTTTGGTTTGGTTATACTGAAACAAGTTTTAAAATTCATGTCATTTGAAAATAACATGACTTTTAATTTACAAAGTGTACTTAGAATAGTGTTAGCATTCATATAACGTTCTAAGTTATCCTATTGATTATCTTTTATTTTGGCCATCTGTGCTGAGAAAATTAGTGCTTGCATTTGATTAACTATATTATAAACTGACAGTAATTTAATTTTTGAATTAAATACTAGGTCTAGATCTCAGTATTGGGGTGTGACATTAGCTTACAGCATATGCAAGCTAGAGCAAAAAAATAATAGTTTATCTATGGTTCTCCTCCACTCTTTCTGAAAACTCAGTATATATATATATATATTTTTTTTACAAAATCAACTTGCACATAGAGAAGAACTGGAAAACAAATTTACAAACAAGCATAATAGCTAAAGGTTAATCCCCAGAAGTTGTCTTTGTCATAACACGCATTTGAACAGAATGTTCTCTGCAGTTAGAGTTGAACGTCTCCTCATCTTTCTTAAACTAGCATGAAAATAAGGGAAGCCTCGCCTTGGATCTGCGTGTGATTCAAGTAGAGATGATCGCAGCATCACCTGCGTGATTTTCCTGTCAAATAATTAGCATTGGTTTCAATGTTCAACGTAAATACTTTCAGACATGGCATCTTTGCACAATTCTTAATGAATCATGCCATGCAGGGTTTGAATAGAATGCAAAAAAAAATTATAGGGTATAGGCTTCTGGCCAACAACAAAAAAATCCCTTTACTTATTTTAAGACACCATCATTAGTAGATCCTTCTGGATGTTATTTATCCACCGCCCACTGCTGAGCCCTTAATCACAGCATTTTTCCTTTCCCTGTTCTAGGACTGAGACAAGAAATAGTCAATTTGAGGCTTACAAAGATTGTTCTCTTGTTGTGAAGCATTTTACCACTTTCTTCTTTCCTGCATATTTTGTTACAGCCACACAACACAAACATGATTGTGCTCGGTTGTTATTTGCCGAGTTGTGCTGAATCTTGACTGCTCAACAAGACAGAAGATGGTATTTTATCTGAGCGTGAGACCAGCATTTACCACTCCACTGCCAGATTTTATGTGGGAAAAGGTACAGCTCATTTTGTGGGGGCATTTATTCTTCACCCCAACCTCGCCTGTGCACCTGGGCTAGCCCATACTAAAGGCTGAGGTGTGCAATCCCCGGGGCCGTAGGGCCCAAGGCACCAATGCAAGCTACCTGGAACCCCAAAGTTAAATTCCGCACCAGGAGAGCCGCATGTCCATTTCCCCCTCCCTCACAGCGACCTCCTTGCATTTGATGCTCTTGCGCAGGGCGCGCTGGTCCTTACTCTTCCCTTGATAAATGAACTCGGGAGTATTTCACCAGCTCAGCAGGTTCCTGCAGAAATATGTGGCTGATGACGGGAACTGCCTGTCCTTGGCACCCGGACCGCAGTGTCCGGACTTCTCGGGCTTCTGGTTCTGCCTGGAGCCGCCTCGCTCCGCGACCTCCTGCGGTCCTCTTTGTCCTTCTGGCCTCCACTCGCTCCACTCCCTTTCTCTCCTAGGTGGCCGCCTCCTGTCCTCTTGGACATCTGATTTTTGGAGGCCTTCCCATCACTCTCTGAAGCCGAATCTCTTGCTTGTCCAGGTGTGGCTTTCTTGGGAAGATGCCTGAACCAGGGCCACCCCCCGCTACCCCCCCCCAAGTTCTCATGACTAATCTCAAGGTGCCCTGTTCTGGCAGGCAGTATTTTGGACTAACAGCAATGGAGTCCCGTGAAGCCAAAGAGAACCTCTTCTGTCTGTGCCCGAGTCCTCACCCTCCTTCGTGACTGTCCATCTTAAGCGTCTAACCATTTCCTACTGCGCGAAGCCGTCACTGCTCCCATTTTGATGACCTAGAGGAGTAGAGTTTGGGGAGTCACACCCAGTGGTAGCTTCGCCAGTGAACATGTCCTCTCACCTGAGAACTTGGGGATGGGGTAACCCCTTCGTGCCTGTCCTGCGAGCTCCCCAGGTCCCTAAACACAGGCGCAAACCCCTGCCCTGCTCCAGCAGCATTTGAATGTGCAACGGTTCACATGTCTCGCATGTGAATCGGGTTTTTCCTTTGCTACCCCCACCTGTGCTGGCTGCTGTCTTGATGGCTTGTCCAGCCCCAGGAGAGCCCTGGGTGTGGGGATGGTTTTCTTGGCGCTTAGCCATTGGCTTATGGCATTGTGCTGGTTTCTGTGTTTTTTTTTTTCCCCAAGATTCATTTATTTATGCATTCAGAATTGGGGTACAAGCCAGAGGAACAGGGGTGGTGAGAAGATTCCCGAGACAGAGTGGGGAGCAGAACAGGCAGATGGAGAAACACACTGCTGAGGGAGCAGCGGGCGGGTCAGAAGAGGTCTGCCGCGCCCTGTGGGTCAGCTCTGCAGCGGCTGCCGGGAGTTAAACTCACACTGAAGCAGCTGCCACCACCTTTCAGTGCTGTGTCCTCACCTGTTGCGCCACCAGGGAGGGCCCTCCGTGGTTATTTTTATAGACATTGTGGAGAAACGTTAAAGTGGTTTCACAGGTAGCACATTCTTTAGTTCTGTATCCCTGTTCCTGTTTCCAGATCCTTCTAGCATGCATCATCCAGTTGCATCAGTCAAGTCATTCTCTTCAGAGTAGTTGTGTAAATGGCGTACACAATGCTGACAGTTTCCTTATCAAAAACCCCAAGACCCAAGGAGTGTCCTTGAGCTAACCAGCAGTGAATGGGAGCAGGACGTAGTGCAAGTGCTTCGTAGAGATCTTGCTTCAGACGTTGTGGGTCCCCTTCCCCCACCCCAGTGCACTGATGGTTGAGTCATAGGACAGTGCATCCTTGCAGAAAATGATCTATTGCCATGTTGGAAGAATGGTGGTTTGTATATTGTGACGATTTTGTAAATTAATTAATGGATGAGACACCAAGAAGATGAGATGAGCGTTCCAGTGAAGGTGAGCCTGGGACGTGAGGAGTCCTCGTAAAGGCAAGAGAAAATACTCACACATGAGAGACCGTGGTGCTGAAAATACAAAGGAGAGCACTTTTAATGCTGTGAGAATAACCACCTACTTTGTCCTTGACCTTTTCAAAGGACGGTAATAAACTCAGAGAATTATGGAAACATGCAAAATTACTTATATTCTTCTCCGTCTGGTATTATGTTGTTAAAACACGTGCAGTGGACTAAATGTTTGTGTCCCTTCTCCAATTCCGAGGAGCAAGCCCAAATCCCCAATGCGGTGGTAGTAGGGGTGGACTTAGGGCATGAGGGTGGGGCCTCATGCATGGGTCTGTGCCCTTATTGGAGGGAGACAGCCATCAGCACTGCAGTGGGACAGCCGAGCACAAAGACACCCACCGGCGTCTTGGCTGTGGACCTCAGGCTTCCAAACAAACAACTTGCAACTGTGAGACCAAGTTGTTGTTTAAGTTGGCCTGGTCTATGGTGGTTTGTGACGGAAGCCCAAGCTGACGAGGACAATATGGACAAGTATTTATTGAGCATCTGCCATGTCTCACACTGAGGACATGATGGTAACACAACAAACTCTAAGATCCATCAAGAAGCTGGCAAATCACAGGGGAAATAATAGATACTTAACAAATAATCATGGCACGAGCATTTTCATCTTACAATTGGATAAGTGCTATGAACAAAATAATTACTAAGAACTGCGAGAAGTGGTGGGCTGGCATGGAGAAGGGTAGAGGGAGAGGAGGAGCAGAAGAATGAGGCAGTGAGGCTGCAGGACTCGCGCGGCATGACAGATGGAGGTGATGCTCATGCGGGACCGGCGGAAGGAAGCGGACTCACTGCGCAGCTGAGCAGGGGCTCAGTGACTCTGGCAGGTGGTGGCATTTGCAAAATGGCCATGGAGAAGAGCCGGGCACGTTCCATAAACAAACAAAAGGTCAATTCCCAGGGAGCAGGGAGCACAGGCTGAAAGCATGGCAGGCACCCCTACTCTGCTGTTTCCGTGGCCCCGGGGCTCCCCCTGGCCCCTCCACCCATTAGGGAAGGAACATCTAAGAAGAATTGATCAATTTCAACGATTCTGGAAGTCTAGTCAATAGTTATGTCAAGTGAATTAAAATAAAAACTAAATGCTTTTTGAGGTGTTTGTAATTCCACAGGTGCGTTTTCTGTTGCACTCTTGACAGGACACACGTTTGAAGGACATTTGGTAGACAGAACACAGTCCTCACGGCGCCCACCACTGGGCCGGTGCTCTGGCAAGTATTGTTTTTGAAAATGTCTACCAAGTAGCTGCTTTAGTGATCTGCCTGATTCGTGTAGGCTTGCGTGTGTAAAAATAACCTTGCTGCTTAGTAGTTGCAAATTTGCAAATGACTTTGCCTTTGTGGCCTTAAGTAATCAACACCAAATTGCAGGACTTGAACAACTCCTTACCCAGTTTTACTCATGGACTTCTGAGGTGGGAGGAGTTATTGATTTTGATCTTTCACTGAAGCAAAGAGCTGTTACTTTATTTTTTTTTTTAAGGATTTATTTATTTATGTTTACAGAATGGGTACAGGACAGGGGTGCGGTGGGTGAGAGGACTCACCAGAGACAGATTGAGGAACAGAACAGGCAGGTTTACTGAAATATACTGCTGAGGGAGCAGCTGGTGGGTCAGGAGAGGTCTGCTGCACCATGTGGGTCAGTTCCCTACCTGGGGGATGAAACTCATGCTGCAGTGGCTTGGGAGAGCTTCATAGTGCAGTGCTTTAACCCGTTTCACCACCAGAGGCAGCCTGCAAGGAGCTGTTTCTCAACCCACGGAGATGTGATCAGAGCAGGCCGAATCTCGGGGGGGATAAAATGCTGTAGTTAGTGGTGACTTTGTTCTGACAGTGGTCCCGGGTCACCCCTTCCATGCACACGGGCCATCTGTGAGCAGTGGGTAGTGAGCTAGCTAAAGAAAGGACTTCGGACACAGGTGTAGTGGTGGTGACTGACCTGAGTTCTACTGCAGATCGCTCGGCAGTATCTTTGGGTTAGTCCTGTGATTTAGGCCAACTATTCTCTTGTGTAGGCCTAACAGGAGTTTGTCTTCATTTTCACTGGCTGTTGTAGTGACTCCTTCCTTTTCAAAGGAATCCCTCAACTAGGGTCACATCAGAATTTTGTGCTCATTGAGCCACATGGTCTCTTTCGCATGTTTCCCACCCTCCGCCCTGCCCCGCACCCCCTCCTCCCACCATCTGCTGTCCGCCTTGGCTTCCCTCTGGCCCTCTGGCTGTGGACGAGCCTCTGTGGAATTCCACTGGCCAGTACATGACGGTGTATGTGCAGACAGCTGCTGCTCTTCCTTCCAAACCTCAGCGAAGGGAAATGCAGGTCCTCAGTGCCCCAGATTCCTGGTCTGGCCAATGGCTTATGCTCACTTCTCAGCTCCTGCTGACCCTTGTGTGGGGCATGCTGGGAATGGCAGTCACTCGCTGTCTAGCTTTACCCTGTCTCTCTTGCCCGGCTCCTGGGACCTGCAGATAGGGTGGACAGGAGGGAGTTCACGTTGTCCAAATTAAAGCACTTCCAAACAGTGTTTCTCATCTCTTTTTTGATTATTGTCTAAATTATTTATGTATTTTTTAATATACAATATAATAGTTTATTTTTACAACATTTTGTACTTTTTTTTTTAGTATGTCTCATCTCTTGCCGAAACAGTTCCTAAATCTCTCTTTGCAAGAAAATATAATCAGGATGGTTTCTTTGTCTACAAAGGCAAAGGGATGCATCAGAGATTGTAAATGGCAGGCCCACCGAGCAAACACGCTGGATGTCCACACACACACACACACACACACACGCACGCACTATTCATGCCAGCCTGCCTTAAGGACTGAGCCACCTGTCCATGGACCCCCAGGAGGATTGTGATGAACTTGGCTATCAAGAGAGCACATGAAATAGTTTAAGTTCATTTTCTTAGTTATATGCATTTAATTGACATTATATAATGGCATATTAATTTAGATATATAACATATGTCAAATAACATATGTCCACTCTTACATAAAATAATTTTATTCAAGCTATTTGCCTAAATCTATGGCTTCAGTGTGAGTAATCTAACACATTTTTTTCCCAGAGTACATTTTCTTCCTTTCCATCTAAGTTTGATTTACAGTACTTTTTAAATTTGTGTATGATGTTGTCACACTGTAACAGCCAGACATAATACCCATCAGGATAACAGAAGTTTACACAATGTTGCTGCTTACTGTTCTATTTGTGAAATTAAAATTTTAAACTTTGCAATAGTATGTCATACCAAGAACAAAAATGCATACATCTTGATTGAATTTCTTTGTTTCCTTTTTAGTGCATTATGTCAGAAGCCAGAAGAGCATCTAAAATGACCTGTTTTGATGTCATTTGAAACTCTATCTTCTCCAAATGTTTTGTTGATCTCCTTCAAAATACTGATACATTTTCAAATGCATTTATATTAGAGAAAAATGCAGGTACTGGAAGAACTTTTCATTATGAAGGATTATTTAAGAAATGACAGTCATTCTAATAATTTTCCAAAGCTGCCCTAAAAAAAACAGAAAGGCCAGGAGCCTTACACAATGCACAAGGCTCAGTTGTATTGAGGACTGGCTGGCTTCTTCTGAGATCTCTCTCCTGGCATGATGAGTGCTCTGAGTATTTGTGTGGTTATAAATATAATATAACCTTTGCTTGTGTCTATTTCTTTATCTCCCTCTTATAGAAGCAGCAAACTTATTCGATGGACTCACTCTGGAGCCTACCTGAATGACGTCCTTCTACCAAACTTCTCCATTAATGGCTGACTTTGCAAACCCAGCCCCAGTGGAAAAGCTCTGGATTGGGATTTCAGTATATAAAGTTGGAAAGGGGGCACAATTCATAGCCATATGTCCATATAAATTGATCAATATTCTATTATAACATGAAATAAACATCTGAAGGAATATAAATGAGTGAATGATAGCTAAATTGGCATCATGCCATGCTCTCTTTAAATAATCCAGATAGATACAAATTTTTAGAAAATTGGAAATTTTAAATTCTAGCTCTTTCAATAAGAAAAAATTCAGTATCAAGGGAAAAAAAAGAGGAAATGGTTGATCCAGATTGTAAGTAAATTGCAACCAATTTTTAAACATTTATCAGCTGTATTGTCAGAAGTGTTTAAATCACTACTTTGATTACAAAAGCTATATAAATATTTTAGTAAACCATATTCAAATAAATGCATTTATAAAAGGTCACTGTAGAATATATTATTCATTTTAAATAGAAAACATGAGCAAATTACTAAAGTAAAGCAACAAATTATACTAGAGGTCAACACAAGACTTATGTGGCATAGATGTCTGTAGAAAGTACACAAGGCTTCTCTTCATCTAGGAAAGATTGCTTTAAAATACATGCAAATCAAAAGAATCTGACTGGAGTCCACAAACAGTCCACGAATAAGAGATTGACAGTCCTTGAAAAATAGACTACAGACAAGTTTTAGTTGAATAATTAGCGGAAATTTGGCCAAATGTTAAACCATAGATTCATATGATTTTCCATAAATTTACAATGATGCATCAACATTTCATCAGTGCATATGATTTAGGCTGTAGAAACAAAAATGTCATCATGACAAATGTCATCATTCTGATTATGATCGTTATAATTTCCATTTATGTCCTTCCAATATTTGGAACAATTTTAAACAGACACAAACATAGCAGTAATTTTACAGTCAATGCCCACGTACCAACCATCCATCCTTTGCAGATCGTTTTCAAAAAGGGCTTTATCATCCCTCCGTGGGTCCATCCCGTTGCCCCTGGGGGAGGGTGTGCGTTTCCAAGCACCCTGCTGAGGCCTGCACCTGCCCTACATGGCCGCCCTCATGCAGCCCAGGACTCAATAAGGCGAGCTTGTGAGCTCTTTCCTTTCTGAGCAAAATTCACACACGACAAAACGCCCCATGTTTCAGTCTGTCTCTTGGGGCATTTTGATAATTCATAAACCTGTGTGCCTCAAAACCCTCACACAGAGAGAACTTCCCTGCACCCAGGAAGTTCCCCAGTCCACTCTGTGCCTCAGGCCTCCGCTCTCCACCCGCCCAGGGCAAGCGCTCCGCTCTCAGGGCGAGTGTTCCAGCAAGCTGCACACGCGGGAGCTCGGGGTTATTAGAGCCCCGTGCTCGAGTCACTCCTCTTGTGTCTGAAAGCTGACCTTAGAGCAGAGGCACCGAGGAGAGGACTGAGAAGGGGAGAGAGCGGGAGAGGGAGGGGAGGAAGGGAGAGGAACGGAAGGTGCGGAGGGGAGGGGAAGAGAGCGGCTCTGAACACAGTGAAGGACCAGGGGAGCTTTGCTGGCGGGGAACTATAGTGACCAGCCTGCGGGGAGAAACCCTTGCCGTGAGTAAACAAACAAGGATGTAAAGTAGTGGTCTGTCACTAGTAATAATAATGATAATAATAATGATAATAATAATGATAGTAATAATAATAATGATGATGATGATGATGATGATAATAATAATAATAATAATAATAATGATAAAACAGGCGCGGGTACCTGTAGTTCCTTGGGCCTCATTCCACCTTTTAATGTGTCCGCTGCTCTTAGCAGTGGGCATGGCCTCTGGGCGTGACCTGCAGTTTGGATTGCGGGTTCATCTCCCGCGGGTCTCTGCGCTGCACACGCGGCAGCCTGGACGATGCTCCTCCGAGTGTCTTATCGGGTGACTTCAGGGAGATTGTCACTGGGGCTCGACTCCTGCGCTAAATGTTCAGCACCAGGTGTCCTTGACCCCTTGATAATGCATTAAAAAATAGCAAGGTCAAACCCTGTGCAGACCAAGGGTTGGCGGGTTGGCCTTTTCCTCGTTTGACGCTTCCAGGCCACCGAGGCGAACATTCTCAGAGCTGCTGTCTTACCCAGCCGGGTCTGCAGCCCCGCTCTGCCGGGGGCTGTCTCACCCTCGTGTCACGTTTCTCAGCTTCCTTCTCTCAATGCAGGCTCCACTGAAGGCCAGGAGGGAGAGTCGGTGCTATTTCAGCTCCTGATCTCCTGTGGGCTGTAGCCCTCTCCTCATGCCGTGGCACTGGGGTGAGAAGTCACCTCACTACACCCCAAGAAGGAAGCACCCCATCCCCATTCCTTTATTTGGGAATGCACGGTCCTCGCTCTCAGCGCCCTCTTTCCTTATCAACGTTCTCTGCAGTGCTGACCCCAAGTAACCCTCCCTCCTGTTTTGTAATCGAAGGGGCATTGGGTCACCCACTGTGCGAGTCAGGCCCAGGGCCACCCACCCGTGAGATGCCAGGGGCGAGCATTGCCTGGGACCGCCGAGGAAACCGTGCCACGGGTAGCCAAAGCCGGAATCTGGTGTTGGCCCCTGTAGGCTGGAATTGGAGCCTGGAATCCCCAGACATGGCAGAGCGGAAGGCGAATCCCAGCCCCAGGCGTCCCTGGGTGTTAAAGTAGCGTATTAAAAGCAAACGTGTGGTTTTGTCGGATCTTTCCTCACGTGGAGCCTGGCACCTGGGCCGTCCTCCCGGCTCGCGAGCGGGAGCGGGACCTAAGGTCTGGACGCCGCAGCACGCAAGCCCGTAGCATCCTTTATGGGCTCAAGGCCTCTCCCAGGTGGGATTTTCTGCAGTTTCAGAGGTAATTGCATGAACTATGTCATCTTCGGCTGCTTTTATATTCATGGGCTTCGACTGTTGTTCCAGGCATCAGGGAACAGGCCAAGGAGGCTTTTCGCCTGGGTGAAAATGAACTCGATTATGCCTTGCTGGGGAGTCTGAAGATGCATGTTGACTCCAACTGTCTATTAAGAAAATGCCTCCTTGCGGGCACCGAGCAAGAATAATGTGACTGTTGTGGGCGCTGAGTACAGTGGCCCCATCACCTTCGCAACCCAGCCCGCAGGAGCAGAAGAGCTAACTCCACAGACTAATTTTCTCACCACAGCACTCAGAGTTTGTGTTCCTGGACCCAGATGTCCAAGTCAAGTATTTTGTAATGGGCTCGCTTCTTTAGAAATGCAGAGAAACAACTCGCATACCCTCCAGATTGCCGGCCCACCGACAGGGCAAGATTCCTGCCGCACAGTAGAAAGTCCATCTTCATTTGCAGTAAAGGGAATTGAATGTGCTCTCTTCACAGTGATCTCTGCATGGCTGGAGGCCGAGGTTAAAGAAACGAGGTAGCGCTGGTAACAAAGAGGGCTCTAATCATTTTTTTTAAAGACTTGTCTAATGTTGACTTTGAATAAAGATGTGAGACCTCTCTGTTCAGTCTCTTAATGAACAGCATGGAGCTTAGCTCCCTTCAGGAGAAAGGACTTCTTTTTTCCATTATAAAGAACTTCTTTAGGAGAATGTTGGATAATGAGATGCAAAAGCCCTTCTACAGAGTCTCTTTTACTACATTTCCTAAATGAAAGTGGTGCCTAGTGCTATTATCTGTTCCTTTCCATTATAAAGGAAACACTTGTCCACCCGTGCCTTCGATTTAGGCAAATTCTACCCTTTGCCCTAGTAAAAATTGGTCCTAGAATCACACACACTCACACATAATTTGGGAACTCACACTTGTCTAAAAAGAAAGATTGGGTGTAAAATTAAGTTTTTACTCTGAGAACATTCTGGAAAGAATAAGGAAGAGAAAGGGGGGAGGGGAATAAAGCTTTCCCCAGCAGCTGTCTTTCAAATGGGGCTTCTGCTATTTTTTACATTAAAATAGCAGTTGCAATATATTTCTCTTGCTAAGGCCATAAAGGTAGTTATCCTTGTCAAGATGAGCTTGAAATGCTAATTTAAATAAAACTGCTGCCAGGTGTGATCCTGGCATCCATAAAATTTCCAAAAGATTAGGCAGAAATTCTATAAGAACCCTTTTTATTTTATTTTGGAGTGTGTGTGTTTTCATGTGTGGGGTTTGCTATTAATATTGTTGACTGATCCCTTTTAATACATTACAAATATGAGCCGTACCTGTAAGAAATGGCTTAGGAACAGACACATCAATTTAAAGAATTGAAGCATTTCATTTTCTGCCTCAGAGTTCATCTGAATCTCAATAAGATATTTCATTTCTAGAACTATGAATTTGTGGTCCTCCAGTCTCGGTGATTGTGGCACTTGATTTTCAGCCTAACCTTGTATGTAATGAAGAGAAAGAAAAAACTGAAGAGCTTTGTGTAGCATTTATCCAAGAGAACTACTAGCGCCCAAATTTAAGGAAACCTTTTCTTTCATCTTCTGAAAATGACCTTATGAATCAGAAATTCACGAAAGCAACAGTATTGCTTCAGGCCAACGAGAGAACAATTCTCCATGTCATGATTCTTAAACCTGTAAAGGATGTCCTTTGTCAAAGAAAAATCATACCAGCAAGTTAACAAGGCCAGGAAGACTTTATTGAAGACTTGCATCAGCGGGTGAGAGCCCTCTGCTCCTCTAAAGCCAGAGGCCGAAGAGAACTGGGGGGTGAGCACTCCAGTGGCTGCTAGAACAGCCCTGGGGGGGGGGCCTGGGGGCAGGTCCTTCTGTGTGGGGGTCTGCCCTACCAATTCAGGTTCCCATCCTCCCACACATTCCAGAGAGAAGGGTATCATTTTTCTCCCTCCATAATTACATTTCAAAGCATAGCTCCCAGTTCTTGAGACTGGCACTTCTGGGTCGTAAAAATGGCAGTAGCTGGGGGAAGATTTACACCTCAAAAGGGCAGAGAAGGGCTCCATAATTGTGAGTTTCCCAGAAGAGATGTTCTAAGAAAAAAGATGATCAGAGGAAGGCCGTGCAGAGCTGACTCAGGTGGAGAGGCCTTCAGGACGTCTCCCTTGTGCCCCTGACAGTGCCACCCTGATAGTGGCAGGTCCGTGTTAGAAGAAGGCTACCAAGTCCCTGACGGCCTCCGTGATTAAAGGGGTCTTACCATTACCGTGTGTGTAATTTTGACTGTGTTCTTAACCATTCAAAGTGAAAAATCAATATAGTGAAGAAAGATAACAATGGATTTTATCTTTAGTGAACAAAGAATATGTAATCCCAAAGTCCTAAACTGCCTTTGCTATGATGTTGTAGTGTGCAACCTTTTTAGGCGACTTCTTTCACTTAGTGACTGAGCCCTCCTTCGTACCGGGGGATACACCACTGTCCATCTGAACCAGCGTTTCTCTACTCACCTACTGAAAGCCATCCTGGGTGTTTCTCCATCTTAGCAAGTAGGAGTAAAGCTGCCAGGTGCATCCCTGTTCAGGGATGTTGCCTGTGGATGTTGCCAGTTCTCCTGGGTGAAGGCTGTTGTAAGAGAGTCCATAGTCTCTGGTATTTCTCTGGAGTCTGTGGTTGACCACCAGGTAGAGGACTCCTTAGCTTCTCATTTGCCCTTTCTCCTAAAATACTATCTGACTTTATGAAACACATAAAAACAATGTTTTCCAGATTTTTAATTTTATACACCAAAATAGTCCAGTAAAATGGTTGAATGAAAATGCAATCTCAATCTCTACCTAAGAAATCCATGGTAACTCAACCCTTATAAAGAGTATGTTTGTTTTCTTTTGCAGCTAAGGGAGCTTTGCTGATTCTTGGGCAGTTCTTCCAGACCATTGCTCTTTATTATGCAGCGAGACACAACCAATGGGCTTTCTTTCCCTACTGTCACTGTATGTGCTCGACTCGCCCTTCATTTCCTTTCATCAAAGCCATTTGGGAGTCACCTCGGAGTCTAACCTGGCAATCACATACCATCTATTTTCACTCCACATTCAAACCCTTCTTTAGGGTGAAGGATTCCTCTCTTCTATATGACGACTCTACAAACTGTGCTGAGCTTGCTCTCTTCTACATGTTTTATGCCACCAAACGCGATATAGCAAACAGGTTGTGCAGGGTGAGACCATACCAATACTTGTGCAGTGTACCCAAACCAGAGATCTCAAAAATTTCACTGGATTTTAAGGAGTTTTCATGATGTTAGTATCTCATTATAGAACTTTTAGAGACTCAGTTGTATCTCCCCAAATTCCTAAGGCGCAGCTCCACCACCCAGTGAGACTATCTGGAGTAGGGCTTTATGGAGGAAATTAACATTAAGTGGTCATGGGGCAGGTACTGATGCCAAAGAACCCTTGTCCTTATAACAGGGCGAGACTCAACTCTATTTTTGAGCACAGAGGAGGTGCGGCCAGTGCCCTGAGGCGGTGGTCACCTAAAGGGCAGGCAGACAGCTCGCCAAGAAACCTGAGGTCTGATACGTGGTCTTGAACTTCTGGCCAATGTGAACATTTTAATGTTGGGACATCTGTCTAAAATCTAAATATTTGCCTCAATTTTACTAAACATCCTATCCATGCAAGCAGGAATAACTGCCCTGAGCTGGGGATTGCATATTTCTCTTCTGTCCAGCCCCTAAAGGAGACTGCCGTGCCCAAGCCCGAGGATGATGGCCGTTGCCTGCCCTCAGAGGCCCCATTGCATGGCCTGCCACCCATGCCCCTTCCTGGGCTAGCTCAATGGACGGCTTCTTCTCCCATTTCCTCTCCGTGTTATGTGTCCCTGTGTGTCAACGAACATCAGTCCATCTAATGGGTCCTAACAGTACCTAAAACGTGAAGAATAATTTTCAGACACTCCATTATTGAGGAACATTTATTTATTTATTTTTCCGTTTCTTGTTTTTGGAAAGATTTCAAAGCACAGATGTTCACGCATTGGTCATCTATCTCAGTGCTTACTCTGCCGGTTACCTTTCCCAAAGCTGAGCTTCCCTACAGAGTGGACACTGTTTGCATCCAAGCACAAAGTGCCAGACTCTGCCAGGGGAGAGCAGTACAGGCCACTGCAGCTGAGTGACCTCAGCACTGTTTCCAGGGATCACCCAAAGGACCAGAGACAGAACAGTAGCTCTCATCCTTTGAGTTCCAAAGTTGCACTCTTTCCTGTAAGTTAAAGTTACCCACCCTGGGAAGGATACAGAAGACTCAAGAGACTCACGAGACACCAAGAACTGAAATCAGAAAAAAAAGAAAACCACAAGAGTCTGTCTGCAAATAAAGAATCAAGTATCCACTCAAAATGTGCTGTTGGAGGGTTTCAAAGGAAAAGAATGACTAGCCCCCATATAAAATTTAAAGTTCCGGCCCAGAAAGAGTTGCAGATACATTCACTGAAACACAATGAACTACAAGATGTACTCCCTCTATTATGCATTCAAGATCAGTCACGTTTAAATGATCACACACATAAAGGATGAAAAATAATGCAAAATAATAGCCTATAAAATAGAATAGGCAAGAGGAAAATGATATAGTGGTATGCATATAGCATTTAATAATTTTATGTCAGATTATGACTAGATCTAGTGAGAAAACTATGTTACTTTGTATAACACTAAATAGCATTTCCTTGTAGGGCAAACATAACATAGTCTACTATATTGAAATATTCTATTCAACATTTTCTTATAAAATCAACTTTACTGTTCAATTGTTGTACTTGGTCACATTATGTTCCTTAAATAATCTACCCTGTTTGCACGAGTTTGTTAATCTTAGGGAAAAAAAAGAGAGAATATTTTATTTGACAATTAGTACTAAACCGAAGCTCTATTTGACAAACCTGAACCAAAGAGAAGTTCATTGGAAACAAATGAGATGACAGAGCATGTCACAGAACAAAGGGTGGCTTTAGGGGCTAAAGATCAATAACTCAGAGGCACCCTTCATGTGGGATCTCACAGGGCTGACTGTTTGCCCACTGTTTATCATACTTTTCATTCAGGAGTCACATTTCAGAGACATTCTGATTGGTCAACTTTTGGTCCAGGGCTACAGTTGGTGCCACGGGCTATATTGAAGACAGGTCAATTACCCAAAGGAACATGAGTGAGGTGGTGCCTGAAGAAAGAGGATGGGCTTCAGAGTAGCAGAAGCAGCCGAGCCACAGAATGCCACATGGCATAATCCATTCAGGCACTGTGTGAGCGCCATATGCCCTGGATCTGAACAAGTAGAAATCCAAAAAGCAGAGAGTAAAAAGGCTGTTCCAAGGGGCATGAGTGTGAGGGATCAGAAAGAAAAAGGCAGTTGAAATAAAGACGAACATCAACAAACACATAAACATATAGACATTCTAGGGGGGTGGAGAGGGGAACAGGATCCAAACTGGGGCAGAAGAATGCGTGGGGCTATGGTGATGGGCAGGGGTAAGGTGCTGGTGGGAAGTCCATGGGACTGCAGCTAGATGGCAATGTACAAAGCGAAGAATGATGTAAAGACAAGCATACACACACAAACACACATACGGAATAAAAAAATAAAACTATAGGCAGTTTCCCAAATTGGCTTCAAAGAAAAGTAATTTTCTGATAAAGTATTAATATCATACAACGTAATTAAATGGTCTTCACAGAAAGAAAGGAAGAAATTAGAATACATGTGGATTATTGCTGGACAGCTAGGGGTTTCACTTAGAGCGCGGTGGCCACGATAAAAGCTGTATCCCTACTGAAATGCTGCCACGAAAGCAGATCTACATGTTCTCACTATCAGAACAACACAATGGGAGTTCTATGCACTGATGGATGTCAGTTAAATCTGTCGTGGTTAACATTTTGCACTATATGCACCGGTCAAAGGATGACATTGTCCACCTTCAACTTACACACATGTAAGAGCAATTCCATCTCAATAAAATGGGGAAAAGTAGTTCCAGTTATCATTTTCTTCCTAGCATGTTGAAAATCATGTCCCCCAAGCAGAGGAGATACTGAGTGAGTCCCCATATGAATCACTTGTTTGCTATTATACACTGGACTGAGTTCAGAACTCATCGTTGGCTTTTGGGTTTTCAAGTATTTCAGTGAGAGCTGAAATGTAGTTGCATGTTTAGGGATGAAGGTACGGGCTTCCTGAACCTGGAGGTTTTCCTCCTTTTCAGAATGCACCTGTTGCAGACCTTGGTGATAGTCTGCCATACAGACTGTGAAATGATGCCTTTGATCCACACACTCACGATGACCTACTTTCCCAGTTATAAGCCCGGATTTCTGTCACTTCTCAGTTTTCTTTTAACACCTCTTTCTAGTCAACTCTCACTTTATCTCCTCATCACAACTGTTTCCCCAGCTGTTACCAAACCATTTGATCAGAGTATATTCATTGTGAAAGGTTTGATTACATCATCTTGTGTGACCCTCCTCAACATCACTTCTAAAATTCACATAGAATATGCCAAAGGGCAGTGCAAGCTGGACAGGGAATGGGAGGCTGGCTTCGTTATAAACTCATTAGACGTATTTTCAGTGATGCACAGAACCCAAAGCTGTGTACCACTAAGATCAGCAGAATGGAAACTGAACAGATGTCTGTCGAGGGGAGCTCCCCCACTTGACAGCCGGCCATTCGCTCTGTTCTCACCAGCACAGCGCAGGCACCAGGTGGTCCATGGGGCCAGCTCCTCTCCTGAGTCTGCCCCACTCTGAGCACAGGTAGTGCTCACCCCGTGGGCAGGCAGCTCCTACCAGCAATGTGTCTGCTTCGATTTCCCTTCCCAATAGTCCTGGGCATGCTCACAATCCACGTGCACTCGTTGACGACCTGCTACATATCCTACACCACTGTACTGGCCTTGAAGATTTCTCCAAATAATGGGGGGTAGAGCAAAGCAAACACAAAGTAAAATTCAGTAACACTGTTGAAGAAAGAGGATGTCTAAAGGATTGTGGCTGAAAAAAAATTGACTTTGATAGGCCTGATTCACTTTATAAAGAATTTTCACGAAAATTTTCTAAGGCCATGGTCACAATTGCAGGGAGAGTGGTTTTCATCATTCCCTTGCAGATGATGAAATGAATATTGAGAGCAATTCAGCAGCGTTTCTAGGGCTCTATACCCAGTGGCTTAACACTGGGGTCGTTACTGGGCACCCCGGAGTGAGCTGGGCTGCCTGTCTGTGGGGCCTCACCCGCAGCTTAAAATTCAGTTGCACCTCAGGTACACACAAAAGGGTCAAGAATGGGTTTATTTACAAAAGGGGAAAGGAAAAGGAACAATCCAGGGAAAGAGAAATACAAGGTAACTAGAATACCTTACGGCAGGGCTGACTGGGAGCTCTGGTAACCAACTAACTGATAACTCACAAGGTTGGAGAGCCGTTGCCTGAGTGAGAGAGCTAAGTAGAAAATGGCGCCCTACTTATCCCCAAAGTCCCAGAATGCTGCTTAGCTCTGCCCTTGGGTCCTCGCAGGTCTCTCCCTGGTGCTGCTGGGAGCTGTAGTTTTCAATTGCTGGAGAAGGGAGTAGAGTCCAGAAAGCCACGGTGGAGTCCACAAGACTCTGCAGCAGAGTTTCCTGAGGACTCCTTTCCCCTTAACAGGGTGGGGTTCCGTGACCTTGAATCCTGCTTGTCTTTCACACCAGGGCTGCTGTGCAAAGTATTAGTTACAACTGATTTCCCAGACTGCCAGGGACGTCCACAGAAAGACCTATTCTGGCGTGTACCTGTGCAAGCACTCACACTCACACACGCCACTTCCCTGGGAAAATGGCTTCTAATACAGAAGGCAACTGCAGCTGGAAAATCTAAACTGAAGACATTAAGCAAATGTCAGAGTAAAAGGAAATGATTATTTTATCCAACAAAAATCACAAGCACAGACAGCAAAGCACAAAAAGCATCGTCTGTGCCAGACACAAGCTTTACCGCCACACGGCCGTCGGGTTCAAGGGGCTGCCCCTCTAAAAGAGCAGAGAAGCACCTCCTTGTGTTATCCTGCACGCATTTATTAGTGGGGAGGCACCCCAAGGGGATGGAGCTTGAGGGAAACCATCCTATTGCTTAGGTCCCTTTGCAGAGGAACGGAACGGATGCCGAAGTAACTGTGACGTTTAATGGTAAGAGTTACTTAGTGACAACTGAGAAAACCTTACTCTATGTTATATCGTGAGCAAATCACAGAAGTGAACTTAGCTGTTGCAAATCTCATTTATTGCGAATAATTGCAGTGAGCCCTAAGTAGCCCCTGTTCAATTTCTGAAAGGATTAAAAGCTTCCAAAATAACCTCTATCAAATATTTCCCTGCACTCTCCTAATCCGTGCAAATGACCTGCACTGTCCACTCGGAGGTCACAGAGGTCTCCGCTGCATTGCCCCTTCCTGCCGCCAGGGGCACCCCAGGACGGACTTGCGCAGGGACACGCGCTCCGCCCCAGCGCAGCTCACAGGTGGGACCCAGGGGGTGCTCGGCTGGCTGCCGGCTCCTCACTACTCTGTGTTAGCGTCCACTTGTGCGTGGCTTCTATGTCTTTGGGGGCACAGTCTGCACTGGCACACCCCCATCGGCGCGCGTGCTCACTCACCTCCACGAAGCCTCCCAGCCTGCGCCTTTCTGCCTCCCGCTGAGCCCTCGGGTACCCCATGTTTGCCAGGGTCTGAGCCGCGTGTGTGCTGTTTAGCCGGCGCATGGTGCTTGGCGAGTGTCTTCCACAGGTGGGTGACACCATGCAGTGCATGTCTTTCCTCTCCTCCTTTGCCCTCACCTCATTGCACCCCAAAGTGGACACACCACTGGTCTCCTCCCTATCGCCCTGGTCGCTTGCAGATACAATTCGAACCGGTTAATACAGCTGCCGTTTTTCACTGGCGACACAGCCCAGGGAGGCTCCTGACCCATCTTTCCTTGCCGAGCACCTTGTCCTGCACGGCAGCCTCCGGTTCTCCCGAGAGGAAGTGATTCCTCTTCCACCAGCTCCCCTGATGAGTTCACAGGACACACGCCGTAACCCCAGCTTCTATTACAGACCTAGACAACTCTTATTTATTACCGTTGTAGGTCAAGGCCCAGTTCTGCATGATGTGCAAGTTAAGTCGCTGCTTAAATTACTTCCTGTAAATAAGATTCATTAACCGTGGTGACCCGCGACACTTTCAATTTCAGATGCTGCCGGGAGAGGAGCACTTGCATTAATCCGGCTGCTGCGAGGCCGGGCCCCTCGGCTCCCGCCTCAGCGAGATTGACTTCTCTCTGCTGCGAGGGACGCTCGCACCCTCTTCGCATTCGGCCATCTTGGACTCAGAAAGCCTGGATAGTTCTGTGCAGGTAAGAAAGAAATCAGCAAATTCGATTCCGTGCTCTGGAGAACCGCGTGGAAAGTCCACAGAAGCTGACTTGACTTGTTCCGAGGATCCACCGCGAGGGGACAATTTTTGGAAATAACTCAGAAAAACACCGCAGTAACACCCGCTTCTCAAACAGATGCCGTTTTATTATCTGTAGAGTGAACTTAGCGCTCGTGCCCCTTGTGCTGCGCCTTCCTCCCCAAGTCCTATGATCTGTGTCAACGGGACGCTTGTCACCTGCTGGGTGCTTGTCTAGAGCCTGACGGTACTGCTGAAGTTTTTATTTGCGCATTTTCCCCACCCACCTCGTCTCCACCCAAACCCCTCCCGTGCCTCTCGTGGTCACTTCAGGAGCCTCCCTTTCCTCGTCAGTGTCTGCTGGCTTCCAGAGGCATTCTGCTTTGTCAGGTCACCTGCGGGTAAATGCCCGGGAATTGGCCTTCTCATTCTGGTGGCTGCCACGCACGTCATTTCCGGGGCTCCTTCGCATGGGATGTAATGGCAGCCCTTGGCGTTTCCTGACGGCTGGCCAGGCGACTTGACCAGTCCCCAGATCCAGTGGGCTTCTGGGCTCTTTGCATATCCCGGCTGTGGGAGGGAGCGCTGCAGTGAACAGTTTATGAGCTATAAGAACATGTACTTTTCTCAGTTGATGGTTGCCCCCAAATGGGATTGTTGGGTGATGTTTTGTTTCCAGTTTTAGTTGTTTCTTTTCTTTTCTTTCTTTCTTCTTTATTTTATTGAGGACATTGGTTTTCAACACTGCACATGATTTAGCGGTTTGGGCCCATAGGGTACCGCAGTCCTCCACCAAGTCCTTTTCAAAATGGCAGCAAGGACAGGGCTCCTCTTTCTCAGCACCCTCTGGCGCTGAGGCTCCGGGTCTTCAGTTGTTTGCCATTGTCACGCTGTGTGATGGCATCTCACTGTGGCGTCTCCCTAAGTAAAGCGGTGGTGGCATCCCTCAAGGATTACCGGTCTCCAGACCTGCTCTTGGGTTGTGTTTCCAGAGCTTCTGCCCCTTACTAACTGGTTCTTTTTAAACTGTTAAGTGGAGTAAGATTTTTATTCACATTGGGTATAAATAGCTTGTCAGTTGCATAGTGCAAACATTTCCTCCCATTGAATAGGATGTCTTTTTACTCTCCATATATTTTCTTTTGCCGGCTAAACCCATTTTAATTTGAGACCATCTTAAGTGCCTGCTTTTGCTTTTATTTCCCTTGCTGTAAGGATCAAGTCTCCAAAAACATCTTTATCATCGATGTTGTGAAAGGAGCTTAGCGCCAGTGTTTTCTTCTACATCTCTTATTATTTCAGGTCTTATGTCTAAGTCTTTAATCCATTTAGAAT
Source organism: Condylura cristata (assembly GCF_000260355.1). Lineage (NCBI taxonomy): Eukaryota > Metazoa > Chordata > Mammalia > Eulipotyphla > Talpidae > Condylura > Condylura cristata. The sequence goes on along the minus strand of NW_004567117.1, from coordinate 46,158,591 downwards.
TTATTTTTGTGCATGAGTTAGAGAGCAATCCAACTTCATTCTTTTACATGTGGCTGTCCAATTTTCCCATCACCATTTGTATAATTTATTTTTTAATATCCTCAAAAATATCTAAATATATAATAATTTCATAATACTCATAGTTTCCCTAGATAAACCATGCATTTTTCTAGGTAAAAAAGACATTTTAAGAACAAAGCAATATGGCAACTTCTTTACCAGACAAAAAATGAGAAATCTTTTTTTATAAATTATATCCACCAGTATGCTCTTTTTGTATCTTATAATACAATACATGTAACAGGAAACTGAATTTGATCTCTAAGTCAAAATACTCAAGACTGATACAAAAAATGACTGTGAGTGAAAACTAAAATTACTCTAACAGCAATTCTTAACTGCCACTGTCATTTCTCATCTTCTCCTGAGAATAATAGGTATAACCAGGTGTGATTCATAAGGACAAGAAAAATACAAGTAGGCCTGTTGTTTATGTCGAGAACAATTTTACAAGATTATAAATCTCTTTCTTCCCCAGTTCTCCAAAAAATCATCATCTGGATGAGGCAGGCGGGAGGGATGCATCAGACATGCATATGCATCCTGAGGCACTGTGCTTTGCTACCTTGGAAAACGCACTGCAATCGCATCCCAGGCTCGCAGGAGTGAGTCACAGCCCTGGAATTTCTGATGTAACTCCTGTCTTGGCTGGAGGAAGAGCTGCCGTTGCCCAGCAATGGTGAGAGCTCTTCCTGGGCAGGGCTTTGCTGGGATTTACCTCATCGAAGGGCAAAACAGCCCAAAGTGAGCGTGCACACAGAACTTGAAGTTGAGGGGTGGTGAATGCCGCTTGACATGTCTTAGGGGTGCGGCAGGGCCCAGTTACGGACACAGATTCCTCTTGGTGGCTTTTCTTTGGACAGAGCCCTGCTCCTTCCCCTCTGGGGCTGACTCTCCGGTCAGCCCTATCATGAGGCCGGGCTGGGCCAGGCAGCCAAGGCCAGGGAGAGCTGTGGCCAACAGAAACTGCGGGCTGGCTGTGAACTGTGTGAACTGAGTCCTCGCCAGATCTGGCACGGTGACCCTCACCATTGTCCTTTGCTCTAGGCCAGGGCCCTGCAGCATTTGCTGCCCTTTCTCTGCATGGGTTGGCTCGGTGATCTGGACGTCAGCTGCACCATCACGGAGTTTCTCAACCCAATGGCCGGCATCGGGCTGGAGCCGTCCTGCACCCGAGGCTGGTTAGCAGCAACCCTGACCTCCTCCACCACTAGCAAGTCCCTCCACCCAGGTTTGAAAACCAAAGGTGTCTCCAGGCATCGGCAATGATTTCATGGGTGGCAAAATTGCCTTCACTGGAAACCACCCACCTATTCATTTGACTCTGCCCGGTCTCCTCTTAGCTCCCTAGTTCAGCTTCTCCTGGCAATCCAGGTGCTGACCCACATGTCAGTCAGGGAGCCTGTACACAGGCAGCCACTGGCCACACGCACAAGTTGGATGTCAAGTGCTGTGCCTGCCCAGTGTCCCTCCTCCCCTTCTGGAACCTGCTCTCTGTCTAGGAGCTGAAATAATGGGAGAGTAGTGCAGGTGGCCTGTGAGGAAGGTGTGAGGATAAGTAACAGTATCTGCCTTGCAGAGGGGTGAGGGAACCCCCACGGGCTAGTTGGCATAATACGCTCCTGGCCAGACGTGGCTCCTCTGACAGAGATGTGGGCTGTTCTGTTATCTGCAGCTATAGGCGGAGCTTGCACGAGTCTCACCCTGAAAGCATCTTCATGGAGACATACTCTCGTTGCATGTGTGATTTCAATAATTCAGGAGTAAACTTCTCGTTATTCTTCTCCAAAATATTCCTCTTTATTCGACTCGCAAGGGCAATTTCACACTCTCAGAGATGCCTTTCATGTCATCTTCCACATCGAGTCTTTCCTTCTTCTGCCAGACAATAACACCTCCGATTTGAATTGTGCCTCATGGCCTGAAAGCATTTTCAATTTGCTCCTTTCAAAATTCCAGTGAATAAGGCAGGACAAGTGCATTTAATATTAATTCAAAAGGAAGAATGTTATTAAGATCCTATTATGAAGCAGACACAGAATGTTCTCGTTTCCAGACAATGGAAAAAAGGACTCTGATCCCGGCTTACTGCAAAGTGCCTGACTTCCGACCTTCACCTTGCATCATTCCGGCCTTCCTGTCTCCCACCCATGTCCCTGCTAGACATTCCTTCAACATGCGCTGCTCCCAGACCCAGAACCATCCCTCTTGCCCACACGAGAGTTCTCCAGTACCGAGTCAGATGACGTCTTGTGTCTGCTGAAACAACAGCGCCCTAAACTTCTGAACTCCATGCTGACCTGGCACATCTCTCACTTCCTTTCATGCAGCGCATGTTTGTCTCGTCGTTTGCCTTCTTCTTTCATTTCTTCTTTCTGCTGCCACAGAAAAGTGTTTTCGAGGGCCACTGACCAAACGGAGTCCGCTGTGGTGTAGGGTGCTGCAGCACTAGCGTACAGACTAGTTGCAGTAAACTCTTCCTAGAATTAAAGAAAACAGCAACATTAAAACAGCTACAAGATGGAGTCTTTCCTACCCATAAATGGATAGGTTTCATGTCTTTGATGTCATCATGCAAGTATTCACATCGCTATTTGCTCTAAGGCAGCCATGGTTTAACCCATGGACTTGATGACTTTAGTCAACATTTAGCAATACTTTAGATCAGATGTGGTTGAATCCATTTAACGGATATGAAAACAAATGCCCCAAAATTCATAGAATAAATATGTATGTATTTTCCCTAAATATAAATGAAGGTTACATGGAACGTTTACATTGTGAGATCAAGATGACTGTTACACGAAATGTTATATATTTGTATATTCATATACAAATCAAATGTTGAGTATCCAATAGGTCATCTGAGAAAACATGTATTATTCTGTGAAATCCATTACTCAACTTCACTGTTAGGCTTTGTCTAAATAAAGGGAGCAAGGCTGCTAATGTTCAGCAGTAGGTTACCTCCCATCCAAGGAGGGTGTGTGAATACAGAGTATCTTCTTTAAATTTAATTTGACCATGACTACCTGGAGTTGTTTATTTTAAGCTACATGATAGTGTTAACTTTATCACTGGGTTTCTATGTGGCACTGTGCACTGGTACTTAAAATATCATATTGGACTTATTCTGTTACCATTTGTTGCCAAGAATTCTAGAGAACATTGAGTCCCAGAAAGCTTTCTTTTACACTGAAAACTTCTAACATGGAATTTTTATTTGCATTTTAACATCTCTGCTATTTCAAGTGGGAGAATGCAGTCAAGTTCTTAGAGAGAGATAGGGCAACATCTCTCCTTGTACTTCATTTTGAATTGAATATGGATAACATGTAGAGTTGACCTTTGACTTGAATCATGACAGGTCAAATCTTCACATATTCTGCACAAAAAAAAATTTGGTAGTGATGATAATATGGATAACAGCACAGTTTATCATTATTAAACATCAATGATTGGATAGCATTGCTATTTCTTGAAAATTTAGAGCATAAAATAGAAATGACAAGAGATTACAACGAGGAATTTTTCAAAATGGAATATTCAAGAAGTGGATGTTAACTTAGGAGACTGTTCATTATGCCATTTTTTTTTTTGCTATTTTTCTCCATCATAACTATCTCTAGTCAATATGGGTTTCTGAACTGCCAGAATCATTCTAAATACTATATTTATTTTGTACCTCATTTCTAAAGTTGAAGTCTTAAGGTATTTTATGTGGTTCATTCCCGTTATAAACAGGTTTAGACATAAATAGATGTATAAAATATCATTTATTTTTTCTTTCAATTTTAAATTATCAATGAAGATGCCTTAAAATACTTGAAGAAATACATTTTGGCTTCTAAATGTATCTCTTTTGTTTTATGTACAGTGGTCTATGATTTTGTATGACGGTTCTTTGTAACCCTCGTGCAAATCTAATTAACTTTATGCAACTTCTGATTTAAGATGGTGTCAAATTTTCATCTCACACCCATGCCCCATTATTTCTCAGAACTGACATTCTCCTGCTCATAGATGAAAGTAAGGTAAAAATCTACAAAACTAGAAAAAGTTTCCCATTTAACCAAGGAAATCTCAGGGATCAAATATTAGGGATGAAATGTTAGAGATCAAGTGCTGGGGATGAGATGGAGGGCAGGCCAGCCAAAGGACGTTTGATCCGAGAGCTGGACTGAGTCAGACAGACCGTGGGAGGTGTCTCGTTCCCTGTGCCCTCCAACCGTGCTCTCCAAGAGCAGGACCGGAGGCTGCTCAGAGAACCCAACCTGGAGAGGGTGTGTCATGGACATGGACTGTACCTGGACTGAACACAGTGAAAGCCTCTGTGGGACACTGAGACTCTTGCGAGGGGCCCGGTGGGGTGTGTTCCCATGGCTATACATTGTCAGGTCACCTACGACAAAGCCTCATTGGCAAGCTCCCTTGATCATTAAAACTGCTCCCTTCGATTTAATGTTTTTCTAGTCTTTGGATATATTTCCAGAAAAAGGATACCTATACGGTATGGAGTTTCTGTTTCTAATTTTGTTACCGACTCTCCATACTTTTTCGGCGGTAGGTGCGTGTAGTCTGAGTGACGTGGCAGGGTTCGTTCGTGGGTCTCTCCTGCCTGTGCACGTGGTTGGGTGGTGGCAGGGTTCAGATCGCCCCTGAGTTATGATCTGGCATTAAAATACTAAAAGACTCCACATTCATGTTAAGAACAAGTGTTTATTAAGTGAGGTCTGTCATCAGGACACTTTCCAGTTCTGCGTTGCCTATTAGTTGCCTTGAGACTGAAAGGTGTGTGGAGACTGTCAGTGGCTGCTCGTCTTCACACACTTGCAGTGAAATGGTCAAACTCTCACGTGAGAATCTTTCTGTGAACCTCACCTGCACGTACAGGGATTGAGACACACGGGTGAGGTGTCAAGAAGGGCTCATCTTAAAGACAGCCAGGATGCTCAGGGATCTCTGAGCTCTACATCTGGGCGGGAGTGAGGGACACAGACCCACAGGCCCAGCGAGGTTGCATGCAAAATGGCTGCCTTGGGTGGCAACCGGAGCCCACGTAAGGCAAAGGAAAGGCTGTGGAATCATGGGGAAGAAAACCGTATTTCTTTTTATTATTATTGTGTTTTATTGGATTGAATTATAACCTTCCAGTCATCCATGCAAGAAAGTAGATTGGCCTTGAGTGTATTCAGATTGTTTGTGGAAGATAGCATACCTAATTTAAAACATAATAGTTATTAAACATGAAAACTTACCCAAAAATGCATAAGAATGTCCTAATGTGAAACATTCAACCCAAAGCAGGAGATCGAAAATTGCAAAACAACAATTATTATTTATGTATTTTATTATTCTTTTTTATTTATTCTTCTACTTACATTATTATTCATTTAACAACAATGTTTACTGCCCCAACCATCATCACCACAGCCCCCCACAACTCTCCCTCCTTCAGATTCCTCTCTGTCCCCACCCCTGTAGTCTCTCTCTGCTTCATGATTGTCTCTAAACAGTTATTTTAACACAACAGAATATATTATTTCTGTTTTCTACTCTACCTCTTTAGGGACATAGATTTTTGTATTTACTCAAACAAAGAAAGCTTTGGGTAGAAACAATAATTTACTAAATATCTTAAATGAACCAACTTAGGAAAAAAGTTCAAAATATAATTCACCACAATTCTTTGCTTTTAAGTCATTAAATGTGTGCTGTTTGTATTTTCATTATTATTTAAAAAACAACGGAGAAAGTCATGCAATGTTTAGAAATAGCTTGTGTTATGTGTGGTATTTTCAAAATGAAAATTTTTGGAATCTGTTAATTGTGACTTTATTTTATACATTTCCATATATTAATGGTGTTATTTAGAAAGCACTTTTGATTTGTAAGAATTGTCAGCAGAACCATGATACCTCTGAAATCTGAGAACTCCTTGTCCACATTTCCATAATTTCCTTTCAACTTCAAATGAGTTTCATCTTTCTCTTCTGGTTTGTGTAAGAAGGTGATGTTTTTAAAAGACCTGATAAATGTTTACTCTTAGAAGGAGGTGAGATATTGGGCAGCAGTGTTTCTTCACTATGAAGTACAATGCACGTTTAACCGTGAAGAGAACAATTTTCAGCATAAATTGAACATGGTTAGTGTGACAAGCGATCACTTGCCTTCAAGGATCTCCCTTTATCCAAAAACTATTCTTATTCAACGTGTCAGAGAACCTGTCTTATGATTTACTTTGCTGTAAATTAAAATATTTTAAAGTGTTCTTCATTAGCTGGGATATAAAAAGACAAAATAACCGCAAGTCAGCGCCTTCCAAGATTGTTCCAGACAAACAGGAATGCAAAACTCAAGTCATTTGTCTCGCAGACATGATGTTACACACCAGTTTTCGTTAAAGCTGTGTGGCTCAAGGCTGGCGGCGGAGGCCGCGTCTCCTCGTGTGGATCTTGTTGCCCATTTCCCTGTCGGCGTATGAATGCCAGCAGGTGTTGGTGTGATTGTGTATTTAGTCCTTCAAATCTCTCCAGGCGTGAAAAAAAATGTTCGTTTCAGTCAAAATTAAGCAGGATATTAATAGCCACAGACTACTCATTGAAGGGGATAACGACTGTGGATTCAGTGTTCCCCAAACAGTGCATATGAAGATGGGATGCTGTCAAAGAAAATACTGAACCCAAAGGCCTGCTTTTGTAACTGAAATAAGAAACCGGGCCAAAAAATGCGCATGATGTAAAATGTAGGACACCAATATAAGCTATACATTATATTGTTTGTTGTCGATTCTGGTCAGGCGGTTTTACTTTTCCATTTGTGAAACTACTTAAAACGTACTACCTTCTTCCTAGGTCGTCAGTAACCAGAAGCTCCTTGTATTAGAGCTGCTGCGGCTTCCTTCTGTTCTATGAGCATAAAGCAAGCACAACTGTTCACCGAGGGTGGACGGGTGGCAGCCATTTTGCATGCAACCTCGCTGGGCCTGTGGGTCTGTGTCCCACACTCCCGCCCAGATGTAGAGCTCAGAGATCCCTGAGCATCCTGGCTGTCTTTAAGATGAGCCCTTTTTGACCACCCAGTCATCCAAGCGGGTGAGTTTTCTTGGGGAACAGACAGGTGAGCGTGAAATCTGGAGCCCAAGCGCAATGCACTTAGCCCAACGGAATGCTGGGAAAGAGCAACGCTCTGAGGACAGGACCTGCCGGAGCACTGGTGCAAACACCACCGTGATGCTGTTCCTCTTTCCCTGTGTGGGCACAGAGCCGCGGAGGTGGACCCGAGACAGAGGACAGACATCTCTCACAACTTCTTGAAAAATTTGAGGTCATCTCAGAGGAAGTAGAAGCTAAAGGAGGCAGGTGTCAGGAGGCTAAGTACACATTTCTGAGCTGAACACCTAATCCCAATGTGGGGTGTGGGGTATGGGGGTCGGGGGGGGGGGGTGGCTGGCTGAGGGTGGTAGAAATGGAGACTTGGTGAATGGGATGTGTCCTTATACAGACACCAGAAAGCTCCCTTTCCCTTTACCCTGCCAGGACAAAGCAAGATCACTGTCTGTGAACCAGGACCCCAATGGCATCTTGGCTTTTAGCCTCTGGAATTGGGAGACATGAAATTGTTTTTAAGTCACTCAGTCGATGATATTTTACCCAAACCACTGCAGGATATCACTTGACTGGTGGAAGGACTTGCTCTTGCTTTAAACCGTGACTGATCCTCATGAACTGAGCAAATCCCGTTTCCTGGGTTGTTCATCACAGCAGGTAGAAAAGACACCGAGAAAGAAGGTACGGGCTCCTCACTTAGCTGGACAGAGGTGAACCAGTCATTTCAATATTAAAAGAAGATAAAAGTGTTTTCCATTCTGAAGTTATAAAGCACTGCGTCTATATTTATAGCTAAGTGAAAATAATTGATCCTTACAATTACTATTTTCTCCTGAGTTCTGTGTCTTTTCAGGTACTGAAGAAAGATCATGCCACACTGCAGTGTGCTTATAATTTTCTTCAATAATATGGTAATTTATTTCAACATTGTGCACAGTGTCTACCATAAATACTGGCCTGCACCGTCAGGCTGAGCAAGCCACTATCCACAGCTTATTCTGTAAATCTGTCACAGACACTCTTTGAAATGAGGTCAGAAATGGCTGCATCATTAAAGTTGGGTAACCGACACCTGTTGATATTACTGTCACAAGAACTTTTATTTATCCACTGCGCAGGCACAGATAAGGAGCTTGCTTTCAAAAGGACGTTCTTCCTATACAAGGAGATTGCAGTGGGGAGACAACAAAAGGATTGGTGTAAAATAGGTGACTGACCCCTGATGAAGCCACAGGTTGATCATTGAAAGGAGCCTTACAAGATGATGTGTGACATGTGCTTCTTTTGACTCAAAGTTGCGTCGTCAATGCGTGTGTGTCAGTTCCTACCCAGTCACTCACTGAACCCTTTTCCATTTGGTTTTCTCAGGGGAAAGCCTCAGACCCTGAACATTTTCACCTCTTTTCAGTCACAAAATGTAATTACTTGGTACCACTTGTCGATACTTCTCAAACCCCTTGCATGTTGTAACCTGTCCATTTACTCCAATTTCAAGAATTTTGTAAATTCTTCCACCTAATTTTCATATGTCAAGGTGTACACATTTCATCGAAATAGTAAGTTTCTTCTAATAATCTGCTGGTGGAAACAGATGAATGAGTTCACAAAGGAATTTCGAGATCCATCTAGATGGAATCAGGTCCAGAGTGTTAAAACCAAGATAATCTTTTACTCCGACACAAATGTGAGGTGTGGACTGTGCAGCTAGGGGTGATTCTGAAAAGATAACCTGCAAACGCCAATATCTGCTCTTATGTCTTTTAACAATTATTTTGGCTAAAAGTAAGACGGACGTGCATGCAGGGTCTTATTGGAGGCAGGTGGCCTCTGGACTTGAGCTTTCTGGAAAGAGAACATTCTCTTCAGTGATTTCAGTGTTTCAGTGAAAAGTGCTTTGGCCTCTGTATTATTCATGCTGGTGTGGGGGAAAAAACTTTATTGAAGACTTAAGATACATATTGAGCCCATTTACATATATTTTTAATTTAAAAACACACTAGGACGATAAGGGATAAAAGAAGACTTTGAATTAAAAAAATCATTAAAAGTATATCCAGCTGTTCAATTATATTATCTCACAGTTATGTGCCTCCATGCCTATGTATATTGATATTTAAAATGTAAGACTCTCGCTACATTCACTTTAGCTACATTCATTTAATAGATCAGTTTCTGCTTATATGGGGTCATTGATAATTGTTGGGTGCTTATTTGTGTTTGCATATTCTCAAGTTGTGATTACTTCTGGTGTCAGCTGAGCATGCTGATACTGTAATGCCGGGCAGTAAAAGTGATTGAATCTTGAACAGAAATATTCAAATACCCATGAAAAAGGGAAAGCTGTGTATAACAACTGCAGGGATTTCGGTGAGTGGTTCAGTCCATATGTGCAGTCATGGGCGAAACACACACATACACACACACAGAGAGAGAGAGAGAGAGAGAGAGAGAGAGAGAACACATAGATAAATGGAGATTAAATGGAGATAAGAGAGACAAACTATGTAGGCATGAATGATTTGTCTAATAGCCGTTAATAGAAATTATTCTAGAATGATTTTATCATTTATATGTATGTACATTTTTTCTTGAAAACGTAGGAAAAAGATTCCAGTTAAAATTTAATTGTGTATAAAATTCATATTTTCAAATATCTACACTGTCTTTTATTCTGGATGCTGCCATATTGGAGGATGGGACAGCCACCATATTATAATAAATCAGTTATAACATGGGATTGATTATGCTGAATAAGGAACTATAGTCTTCTTCGTAGAAGTATAAAATATTTAATACCGGGCCCTCCCTGGTGGGGCAGCGGGTTAAAGCACAGCACTAAGAGGCTTAAGCTACTTCCGCATGAGTTCAATTCCCGCCTGCCCCGGAGGTGACCACATGGCGCGGCAGACCTCTCCTGACCCGCCCGCTGCTTCCCTCAGCAGATCGTAGATCTGCCTGTTCTGCTCCCCACTCTGTCCCTGGTGAATCCTCTCACCCTCCACTTCTCTGGCCTGTACCCCAGTTCTGTATGAATAAATAAATAAATCTTAAATATATATATATATATATATATATATTTAATACCAATTAATATCCCGAAATTAATGAGAATGCATTTCTCAGCTCAGGAATCTTACAAATAACTTCCTCATTAAAAGAAAGACATCACGAGGCATTCTGATGACAAGATAATCAGTGCATGCTGTATTTGCTTTGTACTTTGTAGCAGGATAATGTTTTAATAGCCCAGGGAAATGCATTTCTCATATAGGCATTACTGATTGAAACCCAGAGGAGAGGCGTTGCTTTGTCAGGTGTGAGGGATTAGCCACATTACTGTTGAGTCAGAGCCGTTTTAGACTCTGAAGGAAATTCTAAGGAAAATGTGTCTTAGGAGTCAAGTTATACTTCCTCAGAAGGCGTTATGTGGAAACTTTCTCAGGCAACCTCTGTAGTTGGTCTCCAAATGTGACCACTGCCCTTTGCTCCGTCCTGCACAAGTGCACTGTTTCCCCTTCAGAACCTGGAGGCTGTCGCTCCTGTTCACGTGCTGCCCTGTTGCTACTTTGACAAGGAGAAAGCTGTGAAGAAGTGAGCTTCAGAGATCTCTGAGCTGTGGCTGATGGCCACCAGCTGAATGTACTTCCTTATACTTGGGAAACTCTTCTTAAAAAAATGTATTAGTATTTTTTTACATCATTCTTCACTTTGTACATTTCCCATCTCAGTTGTAATCCTGTGGGCTTCCCACCACCAGTTCCCCCGTGAACCATCACCACAGTGCTGTGGCTCTAACCGCCCCAGTTTTGATCCTGTTCCCCTCCCTACCCCCTTAGAATGTCGCCGGCTTAGACTTGTGCATTGATTTTGTTTCTACTTTATTACAATTGCTTTTTCTTTCTTTCCCCTCGCCCCTGGTCTCTTATGCTCCTTCTATGAGTGAAACCATCTGGTATTTTTCTTTCTGATTTATTGTCCATCCTACCAAAAGCGGTTTATAGATTTAACGCTATTCCAATAAAAATCTCAGTGAAATTGTTCAAAGAAATAGAATATTGATGAGACTCATATGGGCCCACAAAAAACCTTGAATAGCCAGCCAAAACTCTACTGACTAATACTTGGGAAACTCTTACGACCAACCTCCTCTTTGTGACAAAGTCTGAGTAGTCAAATGAAGCTTCCCCAGTGGAATTCCTAGCCAGTGGCCAACACCAACTTCCTGTCACCTGAGGAGGGTGTCTGGGTCCTTCCAGCCACCTCAGGGAAGCAGAAGAGATGTATGGCTGAACCTCAACATTTAGAGACCCACACCACTGTCAGTCAGAGCTGCTAATTTGGGGGACATTAGTGACACAGCAATTGACAAGAAAACCCCCTGTATTATTAATCCTACTTACTTTAGGGTCGATTATTGCTGCTTTTAGTTTGAGAGAAAATAATTTCCTCTGTTTGATTTACTTACAGTCTTTCTATTGTTAACTTACTACCAAACTATCTTAGGGAATGGGTTCCAAAAATCATCCCAATCACATCTTGAGGCAGAAAAAAATACCCAGCTAGGGGGTGCTATCTTAGAACTAGGAGGAAAATATGTCCCAAGACAGACAGATCCGAGAAACTCGGAGCAGCCCTGGGAAGGTAACTTTTAGAAAAGGGGAGAAAATCCGACAGTCATTCCTGACTTCAAGTCTGGAAAATCGCTAGAGTGAGACATACCTGCATCTGGGGTACTTTTCGATAACTAAATTTTGGAGGGAGACATGAGAGGGCAAGCCCACGAGGGCACAAAAGGCGAGAGTGACCCGTGGGCAGAAGGTAATCTCATCTGAAGGGTGTGATGCCGTCTCAGCCTTGGCAGTGCACCCGGTCGTCACGCCCGGATGACAGTGTGGGGGTGTCTGAAACATGCTGCTCACCTCTCACGCACCCGAGGTTCCTGAGAAAGTCCGGTCTTGTCATGGAGGACACACAGTCTCAGCCTGTGAGACAAAGCTACCTCTTGCAGCGAATCTCAAAATCAATATACACAGGTAAACATATTATCTTAGATTTCTAGGGCTTTTTATTTACGTTAAGCACACAGTATACTGTTATTGATCCCATCGTTTGTTCATAAGTTATACTGAAAAAATGTCGACATGTACGCATTCTCTCTGAAAATTGATGTTTTGCTCTCCTGTGGACACAATGAGTATAGATTTCAATTTATTTTGCATTGGATAATGAGCCTTCTCAACGGCTTAGTCTCTTTACCATTTACTTTATCTTGTGTCTTCATGAGATGTAAAGGTATTTTGGAGATTTATTTATAGCCAAATAAAAACAAGGCAAAGCATCGTTATGTATCAGTCCCTTTAATTGTCTAGTTTATTTACGGAGACACATAAAATGTCCTCCGTCGATGAAATTTCATAAACGTTACGCAGCTCTGGAGTGGATATGAAAATAAATTTCCAAGATTGAACAGATATGTGCTGATGATAGAGTATTTTTAAAAGAAATAGTTGCCTGAGCTGTGGCCTTTTTTTCCAGAAAGAGATGGCACATTTTCTTCCAAATGTCTTGTAGATAGCAGATAGTCAACAAGTGCTCTGAAAACGACCATTTCCATCCTGACCTTGGCCCACTATGGGCGGCAGCACCTCAGTGGGTGCTTGTGGGAATTCTTCCCCACCCCATCTATCTCCTGGTTGGAAAGCATGCTTGATAAAGGAATTGCCGCTGCATTTAGCACAGTCTTAGTGCTCGTGATCTCACTTATGTTGACTCGGTGATTACAAAGCTAAGAAGAAGAAATCACTGAAAGTAGGTGCTACAAACGTGCTGTTCAGGACACAAGATCATGGTCACAGCAAAAGGCCCATCACTGCCTCTGGGCCTCCATGCTTATCCCAAGCCCATGCTAGATTAGTCAGACAATAGCCGGTTGTGTAGTCACTTACTCAATAACTAAGTGGGATATTTTAGAAGAAAACGTCAAAGATCATATTTTACTATATTAACTCTAAAGAGAATCATTTTGCCTGGAGTAAGAAAGAGAATGATTCATGAATGCCTTACACAGTTGGGAATTCTTGCTACCTACTAGGGAGTAAATAAATTATTCTGAACTCAAAAATAACTGAACAGTAAAAGAGAGGGGAGGTAGGACAGTCAGCCCTTGGAAGTGACGGCAGCACTCCGGCAGTCTCCTACGTAGAGACTCTTCACAATGTGGGCTTTGGGCCGTGGGCACAATGTGCTCACACAGGTGAAAAGGTGTGAGCCTCTCCCACTGAGCCACTGATATGAGCCGTTGATGAAGCAATAAAAAAACTGTGTACGAAAAAGCAAGTCAGAAAACACTAACTACCTAACTATGAAATGAGCTACAGCTCATTAGGGGGTCAATGTCTTCCGCTGAAGGAACTGGAGACCCTCAGATCTGCCACAAGACCAGCCTGGGCCTGTAAGTAACGTCCTCTGCCAGCGTTACTGGAAACAAGCACACACAACACATTGGTGTGTTAGAGCACACCGTTGTAAATAGTTTCCCTCAATTCACTCACTTGGAGAAGTGGACCCTTGGCCACAGAGCTGGGCACTTCCCACTCATTTCTGCCACATGATGCACCCCCAAGAAGCCACTGAAAGTGGCACCTTGTGAAAGTAACCAGAGACTGTGTGAACACAATTGAGCCCACCTTTTATGAAGTGTTTGGTAGAGAATTTGGAAATGGAAAGATGTGAGTTGATCTGACAAATGCACCTGCACAACTTTGCTCAGCCACCTTAAACACAGACAAAGAACAAAAGATCAGCTCTGGGAGGAAAACAGGCAGAGCCTGTGCTGCTGGAGTGAGGGTCCTTCAGGTGCTGGGCTGCCATCCCACCCCAGGGACACATATTCGCTGAACAAAACACACATTTCGCAGAAAATGCATAAAGATTCGAGGACATATCGTATGAGATTTCTCACCAGCCCTCATAAAGGACACAGGACAGATTGAAGGAACTAACCCCTCTGCCCCATTAGAGCCGGTCTGCACAGTGAGCTCTCTCTCCGCCCACTATTTGGTGTTCTAAATACACCCCGTCTCTGTCTCCAACAGAGAACTCTCCTTGGTATCCATTCCATTTTTTTTTAAGAAATTGTAACAAAGTAAAAACTAAAATCCATTCCATTTGACTTTCCTTATTCTTAGCTGTGTTCAGGATAAAATAGTGTTAAAAATGTTGACAGTTTAATGTAATAGCAAATGAGCATTTGCTATTTAATGAAAGATTATTATAGCCATGTTTATAAAGCTACTGAATAGAATAGATCATTGTTGAGTGAATTATAGATCTCACATCTTCTAGGGATACTAAGTAGGCTACCTACATTTCTTTTTTTCTTTAAAAAGGGAGAATTTTTCACCCAGTGTTTCACAAATTACATAAAAAAAGTTGTTCTTGTATGAGGTGTAGCAATCACTTAACAAAATGTCTTACACAGTGACTTAGTACCCTAAAACATAAGCCTAGAATTTAAACATAGTGCCCTACACCATGATCACAAAGGTGGTTTTTCCAGGGCAAGGCTCACCCACTGCACTCCAGATGTGCTGACCCTGTGATTTTCCCAGATATGGGAAACTCTACTGCATAATTTGTGGTAATGGGGGGGCTGTGTTCACATTTTCCCCTAAAAGCAAATAAGCACCTAACTCAATTTTGTGGAGTGCTACAATTCATAATGAATTCTGTTCATCCTAAGAGGAGGTTTATAGTAAACAATCTTAAGTTCTCTTAAAATTCTCAAACTCTGGGATTTTTAATGGAGCCTATAAATTCATCCCCTAAAGACTGCTTTTCCAAGATTCCCTTCCTAAATCTTGAGTCTGCTTGTGAACATGGAATTAACCATTCTTCCCAGCGTTGCATCTTGGTAAACTTTGGTAAGTCTTCTATGTAATTTCAATATGTGAAGTCCTAAAATTGTGATAATGTTATATATTGATCTAATATACTCAATAAAATACAAAGCAAGACTTGGTCAAAGACAAATCATCTGACATTACAATTGGATAACTGCTCTAAGAGTTGGCTTTCTGCATGCCAAGCATACTTAAAATAGTTGCATTTTAACCACATAGCAATGCCAATATTAAATATACTTTGCCAAAGGGAACTTAAGTTATTAAGTTCATAGAACTTAATAACTTAAATCTAAGCGAGTGGCAATTGAAATATTTTCTACTTTACTACAAAGCTTAAAATCTTTCTTTGAGGCCAGTAGTTTATAACTTGTTCCACCTGCACTCAGTTGAAGTAGGAACAGAGGACCTAGACAGGGCCTGATTATTGCCTTCTGATTATTCCATCAGTCATTTACCTTTATCATAAATATATTTATATATGTACATCCTATATACTATTATATTTCAATTTATTAAATTTCCAAAGGATCATTAAGATTCACACGAGTCAGGAAACTTACCCAAGATTCTTCATTTCAAAGACCCAAGTAGTCTCAGGAGCAGCTGCAGGCGGGAGTCTCAGAGCGCCACTCCCCCACCCCCCACTCCATCCAGGCTGGCCCTGTCATGCAGGACCTGTCCTGGCCAACGCCATTGTGATGTGTCTAGGCAGGAAGTGCAGTCTGATACGGACACAGAGGGGATATGACTGGATAATGAAACACCTCCATTTTAAATTTAGAGAAGCAAATAACTGAACTGACACTTTTCAGGTTATGTTCTTTAACAACTATGGTTTCGGGTTCTTGGAGAGATGCACTATAGCTGAATAAAAGCATTCTATAGAAAATGACCTGCCCACTAGCAGACATTTTTAGTGCACTTGTCACTTTGACCATGAGAATGTTTATAAAGATATTAATTGGTTCAATTCCCTTTTTTCTCTCCCAGGGACATGCCCCCTAGAAAGCTACCCAGAGATTTACTGGAGTGCTGCTTTTCTATTCTTTGTAGTTTCTAAAGTGAAAATGAAGGTGTGAGAATCACTGATATGTATAAATTATGTAAAGTCACTAACCAACTTCACTCTGACAATTAAACATTGAATTTTTGGGTTATGATTATACTTCTTTAACACTTTTGGGGTGTTTTCATTTTATGGTGAAAGGGGTAGCAAGTTATGCAGTGAAGCCGAAAATCAAGAACAGGAAACATGTTCACACTTTTCTTTCAGACGGATCTTTAAGAGCACCTAGAAGTTCACAGGAAAGTTGGGAGGAGGCACAGGGACAGGGACCCCACACAGCCCCTCTCTTGCCGGGACACCCAGCAGGGAGGAACATGCAGAGCAACACTGGCGACATTGCCATCTGAAGCCTGTCACTACGGTGCTTTCCAGGTGCTACAGTGTATGGTTTCGGGCAAATGTCTGATGGTGAGTACTTGTCATTCTATTAACATCCAAGTCAATTTCAAGAAGCTAAAATCTGTGTTTTCTGTCTGTTTTGGTCCCCCTTTCTTTAGCCCGAACTTAAAAGATAAGCTCATCTTTTGTCTCCATAACTGTCTTTTTAAGAATGACTTGAAGCTGGAACCATAGAATAAGTAGACTTTTCTAGCGGGCTTCTTTTATTTAGAAATGTGAGTTTACTGCTCTTCCATGTCTTTTCACGACCAGGTAGACTATTTCTTTTCACCAGTGAATGAAATTTTATGGTCCGGACATACTAGGCGTTTCTATCCACTCACCTAGAAAAGACATATTGCTTGCTCCCAACTTTTGATCATTAAGAATAAAGTCACTATTGATATTCTTCTGCAGGTATTTTGTGTGGATGTTTTCAACTCCTTTGGATAAATGTCAAAGAATGGGTTTGCTGGTTTGTATGGCAAGAGGATGTTTAGACTTTAGAAAGTAAAACACTGTCTTTCCAAGCGGTTGAATCGTTTCAAATTTCCATTGGCAATGGAGGAGAGTTCCCATTGCTCTACATTCTGGCCAGCATTTAGTGTCAATGTTCTGGATTTGGCCATTATTTGGGGGGGAAATGAAGAGTATTATAACCATGTTTTTGATTAACAGTAACAGAAACTTAACAAATTTCAGTGGGGGACATTGATAGTAATTGAAACAACTGGTCAAAATGATGCATTTTTTATATTTGAGAATATCTTGCCTATGAAACTGAAATGCCTAAGTTAAAGCAAGTCTGATTGTCTAGTAAAGAAAATATTACACTTTTTTTTTTCACTAAATGAGCTTCAATTTTAATTTAAATATCTGATAACTTGAGGAAATCAACCTTTTTTTTTTTTTTTTTTTACAAAGTTTGAGAACTTCAGAATCCTTTACAATACCCAGGATTCATAAATCATTCAATCTCCTGTTGAATTTATGATTAGCTCATTTCTTGCTTGGTGACAACAAGCACATTTGTCATTCTGGTGACATCTCTGTCCTCTAACCTTGAGTCAAACTCATTTTTGTGAATGGCATTAATTGAATAGTATCATTGATTGGAATAGTTACACTTCCTTTGTTCCATTGTTGACTCACTGAATAACTTTAACCACTAATTCCACTTAGCTTCCTTGTAATCAACTTTGTACCGTCTTTTAAAAATGTTCCCTGTAGATAAAAAGAGAAAACACGTTTGTACACAAAATAATGGTTAAGAAGTAATTGCGAGAACAACCACAAAACTTTCATTATTGTTTCAAATATCTTTTTTCAAGCAATTGGAGTTTTATATCCTGGTCACATTCTCTTTGTCTAGGTGACTGCCATAGGCTAGTGGGTTGTAGGAAAACACCCTGTTAACATAGAGCAGAGTAAGAAATTGCAAATGGCAAAGCCAGTTGAATTCATATTCACAGATATTCTGAGCTATGGGGGTTTACCAGCCCAGTTTGAATATGTTATATACAAACAAGATATTACTGCTGCTAAGTTAATGCATCTACTATATCTTTGATGTTTCTTCTTCCTTCAGCCGTCAATTCCCATTTTTATGGGTATGTTAAAGGATTGCTAAAAAGATTCAAAGTGGCATATAGAACAAGATACTGCTTTTTCTTTGGATGAGAACTTCAATTTAAAGGTTTGCAGACATATCAGCTAAATGCTTAAAAACAAATACCTGAAGTCTTCTCAATTTGTTAATAACTAAGTAATTAGTTAGAAAGCTAGCTTTAATGCATTGAAAATTGCTAATTAAACAGACAAGGCAACAACTTTTCCTTTGCATTGCATCTGTGTTTCTTTTACCCATTCTCATTATAAACAATGGATTAGGTAATGGACATAAAATGAAAGAAAAATTCCAGATATGCAAAATATACATGAAACACTTAAATAAGAAAATTATAGTAAGCTAGTTCCCCTAGACAAGAGTATTCCCAGCAGACATCTGTCTTTGGAGAGAGAGGAAAAAGTCCTTAAAGAATTTGGGAGTCTGTTCAGGAAAATTACCCATTTGATAAGGAAAGTGGAGAAGCAACTTATAGTTGAGTTACTTGCACTTTGGACATGCTATATGCATTTATTTTTAAAAATCTAGTGATTAAAAAACATTGCTAATCAACAATAGAAAGACAGGCCAGTGAGTAAATTTGCCCATGACCAAGTCAGTAGTCCTTACTTGACATCGTCAGTGGGTTCTTGGAAACTTCAATGTAAGCAAACGGGCGTAATAGAAACCATGTCCCCTTATGCTCAGTGACATGGACATATGCTTCAAAGTCGTATGTCAGGGCACAGAAATGCAACCAAACTGCTAAGTACAGGCCCAAAGCACTTCTGTCCACACAAATACGTAGGTATATGCACACAGGTATGCAAATACATAGATATTTCTATGGACAGAAGTTTTCAACTGTTGGGTAAATACCAAGGAACGTGACTATTCGATTGAATGGTAGAGTGTGTTTTGTTTGTAGTAACGTGTCATGCTGTCTCCAAAGAGGCTTGACGTCTTTACATTCCTGCCAATAGTTGTTTTAGTTGGCGCTTTTCTGGGGAGATGTGTTGGGGCACCTTTGTTACCGGCTGCTCCTTTAGGTGAGCTGCCTGTTCAGCTCCATGGCCGTCTTTAACTGGGTTGCTTTTTTTTAAGTGTTGATTTTTAAGTGTTGATTTCATATGTTCTGGATGGCAACCCTAGACTCGTTATGTCTTCAACAAGTATTTTCTCCTCCTCCATAGCTTTTCTTTTCGTTTTCTTGACTATGTCTTCCACAGAATAGAAATTTTTAGTTTTTATGAAGACCAACTTAGCAACCATTCCTTTCACTGTCCATATCTTTGGTGTGTGCTTAAGTGATATCACCAAATGCAGGGTCACCTTGCTTTCTTTCTTCACTATCTTTTAGGAGTTCAAAAATACTTATTTTGCTGTAAATACTTAAATAGCACTTATAACTCAGTCCTCGGTTAAGAAAATACCTGTGACATAACTTGTTAAAATATCATCATCTAAATAAACTCAAATATATGGAATGTCATTTCGAGGGGACTTGAGAGTGGAGAAACAGGAAGAATGGAGCAAGGAACACATATAGTTCATGTAATTTCTATGTCTGACACAGATTAAAATTTACATCACATGATCACAAACTGAAAGAAATAGCAATGTTTATTTAAATTGAAGATAATCCAATGAAAATGATAGTGTAAGGAAAGGAAAGTGAAGTTATGCTATTTCTCTTCTCCATGTAATTAATCAACCGTGGAAATCTTGTCATGCAGTGTTTTCTAAAAGCACGACAGTGGAGCAGTGGGGAGATAGAGTTCCACTGAAATTTGCTTCCTTGTTCTCTTCTGAGGCAGGAAGTAAAGCAACCCCTGCCAGCCTCCCTGGGTACTGACCCAGCGGCGGGAGCAGGAATGGTCATCGAGCCTTTCGGGGTGACCAAAGAGGCCTGTGAGAACCTCTGCCCCTACAGTGGCAGGAGTCCTGAGACAATGGCGTTATGAGCGGGGCCCTCACTACCCATCAGAACAAGGGAGCCCCTGCCCCCTGTGGGTCCCAAAGAACAGCAGCATCACCATGTCACCACCACAGAGGCTGACCTATCCTCACTGTAAAGATCACGTCATCTGTCCTCACTCACCTGTGACTTCTCACACACAGGAGGCATCTTACTGCCTCATGTTGTGTTTAAGGTACAAAGCATATACTAAGTTACAGTTAGACGAAGCTGTGAAAATAAGTAATCTGCCGTTAACTAAAGGTGCATAAAGACTTACCTTTTGTAGCTAAGGAAAACATACAGTTTTATAAAATGAAACTACATTTTATTTAGCTCATTATCTAGAGATTCTTTTTGCAAAATGTTCAAAAGACAGTTTCTATAGAAATACTCAAAAAATTGTCCATAGCATGATATGATGATGGTGG
Source organism: Condylura cristata (assembly GCF_000260355.1). Classification (NCBI taxonomy): domain Eukaryota; kingdom Metazoa; phylum Chordata; class Mammalia; order Eulipotyphla; family Talpidae; genus Condylura; species Condylura cristata. The sequence goes on along the minus strand of NW_004567117.1, from coordinate 46,138,080 downwards.
TGAGTTCACCATAAATAATTTCGTATATGTATATATATATATACACACACACACATACATACATATATATATACATACATATATATATGTATATATATATATATATATATATATATTTCTAGACTTTGTGGTCACTGGATCACTTACTTTTTTTTTAAATAAAGATTTATCTATTTATGCATACAGAAAGGGGGTATAGGCCAGGAGTGCAGGGACAGTGAGAGGATTCACCAGAGACAGAGTGGGGAGCAGAACAGGCAAATCAACGATGTATACTGCTGAGGGGAGCAGCGGGGAGACAGGTGAGGTCTGCTGCGCCATGTGGATCACCTCCCAGGTGGGAGCTGAATTCACACTGAAGTGGCCATGGCTTGGCTTAGCTTCACAGTGCAGCGCTCCAACCTGCTGCATCACTAGAAGGCTGGATCATTTACTTTTTACAAAGTAAAATAAGAGAAATGCGGCCCTCCCTGGTGGCGCAGCAGGTTGAAGCGAAGCACTAAGAAGCTAAAGCCACTTCAGCGTGAGTTCGATCCCCGCCTGCCCCGGAGGTGACCACATGGCGTGGCAGACCTCTCCTGACCCGCCCGCTGCTTCCCTCAACAGTGGACTTTATTGATCCACCTGTTCTGCTCCCCACTCTGTCTCTGGGGAATCCTCTCACCCCATACCTCTGGCCTGTACCCCAGTTCTGTATGTATAAATAAATAAATCTTAAAAATATATATGAATGATGCACAGGTGCCTTGGGGCAAAACTAGGAGTTATATTAAATTGAAACATACAGAAAATTAGATATGCTGAAGATAATTAGTTCACTGTCCATCTTTCAGAAAATATAGCATATACACGAATTCTGAGTGTAATTCTAGTAGAGAAAACATGACTTTTGAGGCCTGGCGAGCTTGGTTGTGAATTTGCCTCGCTGGCGTCATGGTGCTGGCTGTGGATCTGCGTGACGTGATGGACACACCTCCTCTGTGCCCAGGAAGGTGCTCAGGGCCACACGGATAGTGGCCGCCTCGTGTCCTCGTCACAAAGCCATGGCTTTCGGGGTGCACGGAGAGGCCAGCTTGCCGTCAGTTCTGTGTAAAGTGCGTGCTTTGCACATTCAAGATACTCTCATGGTATCACTTTAATGGACTTTCCAGAATTGTGATATGTTTTCACTTTAATGGACTTTCCAGAATTATGATATGTTTTAGATTTGTTATAAAACTATAGCATCTGAGGCTTCCGAAGGCTTTCAAAGGTAACGGTGCTCAGTGTTGACATCTTCTCAGTTTACAAAGTGCAACAAGACCTATAAGCAGAGTGACCCACCATAGCGTGGCTTGTCTAAAATTCCCTAATAGTTACTGGCAGATACTCTGATTGCACGCCAAGCTTTCTGATTTCCCAACCGGGGCTTGTTCTTTATAGCCAGATACCTGCCAAGGAGAATACTCTCAGTTAATGTGTGTTTGCTTCCCCGCTACCAAAGTTACATTTTTAACTTAGCTTCTTTAATGGCCTCCTAAAAACTGTGCAGTTCTCTTACACGTAACATTGCCAAAGGTAAAGAAGTTTTCCTTTTGAGCACATAAAAGAAATAAATATTGGTAATTAAAAACACCTAAAATATAAAATGCTTATTGAATACTAGTAATTGGGGCTTTAAGGTATAGTTCATCGTCCACAAAGTTTTCAGTGTTATCCAAAAAACATAACTACGCAATAAATAATGACATATACAGTGAAGTTGTGGACTCGGTTTTCATGAAGAAATAAACCACCTTGTTTGGAAATGACTCCTTTCGAATGAAAAGGCAGTCACCTGTTCGCAACCTGTTCAAAACATGTGATATGAAAATCTGATTTTGCTTTCCCCACTGCTGTTCTGAGGAAGCCTAGAGAGGAAGCAGAGAAATGAAAACGTGGCTGAAGGAATGAATGTGCTCCAACTTCTTTCATCAAAGATTGTGAGCGTCTACTTCGAAGGACAGACTGAGCATGTTTGTTGAAACTCAAGAAGGCGAATGTCACGAAGCCATTTGTGGGGTTCCCCCAAATTCTTATCCTGAAGCCCTAATTCCCACTGGATGCTATGCGAAGGTCGGGCCTTGAGGGGGTCATCTGGTTTAGAAGAGGCCGGCCAAGTGGAGCCCCCGGCTGGGTCCAGCGCCCTGTATGAGCCAGCAGGCAAAGCCCTCTCTCCCCCCCACAGGAGTGAGGGCATGAGGCTGGCCCTCACCAGCCGCGGGTCTCCAGCCTCCGCCAACCCTGAGGAGGTGACGCATGCCAGCCTCACTATTGCTGACCCAGGTCCATGCGAATCAAAGCCTCAGACACCCAGTCTGCAGAGCCCAGGTCAAGACAGTGGAAAGCGGGTCAGGACGCCTTTGCTTTTTCAGATTGGAACTTTAGTTTCAACGCTGGGGAAAGCATGTAGTCATTATACTGAGAATGGTAAATCTGTAGAGAAACAGACAGCTATTGACATGAAAGAAAACCGATCCTCGGAAGGGTGGGCTTTCCGGCTTGGCCTCGAAGAGCTGAGCACGGGGCCCCAGGAGCCCACTTGGCTTCTGCGTCCAGGGTGATAAGGTGGCACATGGGTGTCGTTTTCAGCAGCCGAATGTGTTACAGTATCACGGAAAACTAACCGTGAGGTGGTGTGTGAGCACCTCGCTGGGGTGGGACTCGCAGGGGCAAGAGGAAGGACTCACGTGGAGCAGCGACCAGCCCTGCCACGCGCTGGGTCAGAGCAGCCCAGGCCAGAGCAGCACGGTGGGGTGGGGCGTCGTGTGGGGCCCACAGGCCACAGGGCGTGGGCGGGGGACGCAGGAGGTGAGCGCCAGCCCAGAGCCAGGAGCTCTCGGCACAGGGTTGCGGTTGTTCACTGAGTGAAATCGGAGCCCAGACCAGGAGTGTGACTGATGACAGTCATCATTTAATCATATTTCTGCTCTCCTGAGCACAGACACCATGGCAGCAATAGCAGAAGCAGAGACGACTTGAGGGGGGCTGGCCCTTGATGGTAGCCCTTGAGTTGGGGAGAACTGGTAAGACCTGGGGAAATGCATCACTGCCTTGGGAGTTCCACCGGCTAATGTTGGCTGCCGCTGTGGGGAGAGGAGTGTTAGGGTCCGAAGTCACCCGGTTGCCTCCCGCGACAAAGGACAGGACCAGAGATGCACAAGCAAGCGGAGTTTATGGAGCCAGCTAGCTGGGGTCCAGCCTCCCTGCAGGCCCGCAGGCCACACAGGGAGAGCAAGGCCCAGGCCGTAGGATTGTCAGAGAATATAGAGGCCCTTATCGGCCGTTACGTGCGTCATAGTCCGGGCAAACTCAAAGAGTAACAAGCTTCACAGCACTCAAGGACGGGTTTCTAAGAACAGATGTCTCAGTCAGGAGTCAGGAGCTGAGATCAGGGTCTAGTTTCAGCCGGTTCCAGGAGCTGGCATCAGGAATGCTGTTTGCCTGCCCGCCTTTCTGGGCCCAGGGTGAGTCTGAGACCCAGACAGAGGGGCCTAGGGCCTGACAGGAGGAGCATGCATGGCGTTGCTTTGGGGACAGGGGCAGGGGCGTGCAACGGGCCCCATTATGAATCGTGGGGCGAGGGGCCCTACCCAGACACCGTGCCACACATTTTGTGTTTCTGCGAAGACACTGTTAAGTTGATTTTAACATGGAATCAAGACCCTTTGAGTAAAGCAGTTAATTGTCCAAACGCGGTGGGCCTTCTCCAAGCAGGTGAGGAAAGACCTTCCCTAGGCGGAGGGAACTGAGCCGGGCAGCGCCTTTTAACCGCAGCTCTTTCCTGGTGTCCAGCCTGCCAGCCTCGCTGGAGCTTGCCAGCCTTCCCTTTTGTCTGGATCAGTTCCTTAAATAAATCCTCTGCTGTTATATGCACGTTGCTTTCAACATCTCTGGAGAACCCGACAATATGGCAGGCAAGAGGCAGTTGGAGAGGGTGGGAGCAGCAGAAATCGGAGCCTGAGCAGGGAGCCTTCACTGCCGAGTGCCCGCCAGACGTCAGCCCGCAGCGGGCACTCCAGGGGTACAACCCAGAGGCCCCAGAGGCCCCTGTATCACCCCACCCACCGGGCTGGTCTTTCAAAAGACGATTATACTACTCTGGGTTTCTGGTTTTTATTAAAAAATGGGCTTATGACTAACCTCCTTTGGCTGTTGAGAAGATTAAATGTCATAATGCATATAAAGTATCTAGTAGGCTCTTAATAAATGACAGTATTATTATTATTGTCCCCATTCAAAGGGCATTATGTCACTGCCATTACCGTTAATAGTGCAAGCGGTAACACCAGCAGAAGCGATAATCATACCTTACTCTGATTTGACTCATTTAACATTTTAAAGCTCTTTCAATATATTATTTCATTATTATGCCACTGATAACCTGTGTAGATTATTGTGCTTTTAGCTCCAAAGGAAATTAGAAAAGGTTACACGGTTTTATCCTCAATCAAGTATAGGGAATATGTGTGTGCAAATTAAAATTCAACATTTTGCAGACTGTAGATACAATTTTATCTGACAGCTGTGATGACTAATCAAGGTGGAAATAAAAATTGTACCAAAAGTCAACACAATGCAAATGGGAATATTTATATATATATGTAAAATTATAGCTTTATATATATATATATATGTAATTGCTATAGAAGTGTCTTTAAGAATACCTGTCAAACTTTCATTTGAACATGTATTTTAAAATGAACTTAATCAACAGAAGTTCTCTGCGACTTAGCACCCAAGCGTGTAGAGATCGAGTTTAATGGAACACCGCAGAATTGCAACAGAAACAATGTTCACTTTCCCTCGGCGTTTTCCAAGGAATTTTAAGCTGGAAACTAGTCTGTTATATTGTAGTTGTTTTGACAAATAGTACGTTGATTTTAATACTTCCAATGAAATAAACTTAAGGTAGGAGCACAGTCAGAAGAAGGCTTGCAGGCACTGAGGCTGCAAACATCAGCACAATCCTACTCACAAGGCCCCTTTTCTCAGTTTCCAGCTAATTTGAGATGGAAAGGCGTCTTTTCCCGAGTCTGCGGCTAATGTGGCAGGGCGAGCTTTTGACTTTCACGACCTGAGTCAGATCTGAGAATAACAGGGCCGAGTCAGTGGTTCTCAAATTCTGCAGGAAGACGTAAGAGAGCCCCGAAACTCACACTGCGGGGACCCCCGCAGGCCTGCGCAGAGGGCGGGGCCGCATCACACCTCGCCTGCCCGCTCGCAGGTGTGAGCGAGAGCTGGCGCTCCGCCGTCAGACAGTGCAGTGCTGCTGACCGTCGAGTGACTGAGTGTTTCTAAGTTCATGCGATTTTCTGCTAGAGAAAGTTTTTAATGTTAAATCTTTGTCAGTGAAAGATTTCACTCTCTGTCCTCCCCTCGATGCTGAGCTCATTATGTTTTTGGCGAGAGGACATTGGGCTTGCCCGGAAGTAGCTTCCCTCCACTTTAGCCAAGACCAGTGTCCTTCACAGGCCCTGGCTCTTTCTCCTAAACTCACCTTCCCAGGGTTTTGGATAAGCTGGGCTAGACTGACCTACTTGAAAGAGACTTAATGAAACTTGGATGAGGACGGATGTCCTTGTGCTTTTTATTGTAAAAGTCAAAAAAGCTTCTCTCCACATATCTTCCAGGACCGTGTCTGAGTCTAATAGTTCAGGCTCCTTGTATCTCAAACCTCTGAAGGGCTTCAGAACATATTTGTATTGCCTTTGCCTCCACTTGCAGATTAAAAAAAAAAAAAAGAATAGCATAGGAGAGAAGGTAAGTGTGGGCGTGTGTAGGGTGGGATGAGAACAGCTGGCTGTTAAAAGAATGCATTCACGTGGTATAATTACTAATTGAGCTAACATTTCAATAATTTTATGTAAGCGATTTACTTATCCTAAATCAATATTATTCCAGCTAACATTTAATGTGTTGGGTTTCTGCCCTAAGAATTACTTGATAAAATTCTGTTTGCCTTTGCAAAAATTTCTTGGTGTTAATGTTAAATCCCTAGCTATTAATGTCATTGGTGCGAATATTTTTGTATTAAAATGTGAGAGGGATTTTACATACTTTTAATGAATGCTTTGCAACGCTGTCTTAAGATAATTTAAAATATATTTTTAGACTTAAAAGAGACTGGTGGCATGCATAGGAAACGTGGTGCTTTTTTTGAAAATAAAATGATTTTGAGAGGACTCAAATTACTTGCCAAGGACGGTGTATGCCAGAGTGCGGCTGAAAGCCACTCAGGTGTGGACTCCGTGCTTAGTGGTGAATCATTAATTTGGTTCAACTGCCCAAGTGTTTATTTCTGGTAAGTTTGCTCTGTGGCTGGTGTCTACCCACAGGCATATTTTGGAGGGTATGATGACATTGGCCTACTCAAATCATTTCCCTAAAGGGTTTGTCTGAAATTCATACAATCCATCTTGCCATTGCCTCCTGCTGTCACTAAACTGTGCCCTCTGAAGGGAGGACATCTTTGGGGCGTTGCTGAATCAGGGATTTGCAAGGCAGAGGCAGGGCGGAGGCAGTCAGGCAGGGGGAGAGCCAGGGTTGGCTGTGTGCTCGGGCGGGCAGTTGGGTGGGGGCAGTGTAGGGTGCTGGGCAGCTTAGAACAAGCGCAGTTCTCAGGGTGGGCAGAACAGCACCTGGGCAAAAGTCCGCCAGCGTCAGCTGGTTCTTAATGACTTGGAACCTGCCTACTTGATTCCACCCTTACAGGGAGCTCTGGGGAGTCCTCGTCTTTATTTTACTTTGCATTTTCATTTATATTTTGGAAAAAAAATACGTTGTCTTTTTTATTGTGATATTTTTTTATTGTGGTGACACTGGGTCACAGCTCTGGGGCATGGATGCTACCACACCCCCGTCAAGGCCGCATTGTCCTCCACCACTGTCCACTGCCCTCATTTGCACCCTGTAAATTGATAGCAACGAATCAGTGAATGAAGGGCTACCGCCTAGAGCTCTCTTCAAATCCAAATCTCGTAAATGTGCAGCCCCTGCCTAGTTCTCTGTTATCTTTACACTAAATCTTAAGTGCCAACCTGACGAAATCTCAGGAAAGTGAAGGTTCAGATGGCAAAATCCTACAGGAGGAGAAAATAAGGAACAATAATTCCCACGGGCTCCTCATCAATGGCTTTTCGGTCTGAAACAAGGAAGGAGATTCTCTGGCCACTTCTCTTTCAGCCCTGCCGCTCCTCATGTCTTTGTTGGGCTGAATTACGCTTTCAATAAAATCACTAAAGCATTAAGATTCGAAGACCAGCTGTCTCTACCCTTGCTTACTTATTTATTGAACATCAAAGCTATACTTGAAAATGCTCAAGAGCCTGGCTGCATTCTCTTTGCTGATCTGGAAAAACCATGGGGAGTTTGTTCTACCCACCGAAGTCTTCGTGACCTAACATCTTCATGCCTCAGTTTCTTCATCCCTAAGATGACCACAGTCACGGCCACACTGGTTTGTCCTGAGGAATCGATCACAATAAAGAGGAGCCCCCAGAACAGGGCCCACCAAAGAGCAGCGCCCCGGTGCACTCCAGAGAAAGCCCAGCAGTGCTTGCGCAGAGGTGTGTGGCCTGGCAGCCCAGCCCCCCTGAGACGGGAGGCATTGTCTGAACCATCCCCAGCCTGCTGCAAATGGAGCATTTATCTGATGTTGGACTGGGAGGAATCTGTCCCATGCATAATGTAGACATTTTCCTCTTAATAATTTATGGTCACTTTATTGTCTCAAAAGAAACGTTAAAATGTGTGCAATAGCAGGAAAGCCATACATCCCTTCAGTGTGGAAGTTTAAGACAGATATTTAAGAACTGTTTACTTTCCTTTCTCCAGTGCGGTGAGCACTGAGCCAGCTTAAATGTTGTTTTCTTGAAGGAACACCGGGCCCAGGAGCTTGCCACCGGTGTGGAGGAGGAGAAGAAATACAGTGCGGAATTGCTGCCTGCCTGGAGCACAGCTCCCCCAGGGCCTCAGCCATGACCTTGGCCTTAAGTTCGATCATTTGAAATTTGTAGCCCATAAAATAAATTAGATACAGAAAGGCCATTTCATTAAGTTAGACAAAACCAAACAAAGACCTGTCCTCGGTTTACACGTGTGGAATGGCTGGAGCGTTCCCCCCTCCCGAGGACCTGGACCCCTCTGTGATCGGCGTCCTCCGCCTTCACCCCAACCTCGCTTCCACGCCTCCCCGCGTGGGCGCGTCCACACGGTGGCTTCTCCTGGATTTTGAAATTTCAGGCTTACTCCCACTCTTTGAGCTGTTCACCTCTGCTTGGAACTTCATGGCTTTTATTCCTTTTCCGATCTCCTTCCTGTCTTCAGCGAGACTCAAGCGGAGGCAGCGCAGCCGCGAGCACCCTCCTGCCTCCCACGGATGACAGACGCGAGGCCTCGCGCTGCCGCGCTCCTGGCCGGCTCCTCCGGCGGCCCCGGAAGGTGCTGCCGGAGGCCCCTGGTCAGCGAGGGCGAGTCTGAGGGCAGGGCCGCCCTGCCCAGCGCCCCTGGGAGGAAGAGACTCAACCACTGTCACAGGCCTCCGTGTACGGGTCTGGTGAGGGCGGACCAGGAGTTTGGCAGGAAGTGGGGAGCCCATGGAGAGGGGAACCCATGACTACCCGGTCACTGGCCGTGAACACACCCCCTCGCCAGGGTCACTGGGCGGGTGCTGAGAGGACCGGCGAAGGAGGCTGTCCCATACCCCCAGAGGGGCTAATTTTGCCCTGATTTTTGAGTCTCTTCTCCAGGGAAGTCCTTGCTGAGCGCACACAGGTAACAGACGCTCCCTCGCACCTTGCCCCAATCACAAAGTTCCAGCCACATGTTTCTCCCTCACTGACCTTGTCACCAACAGCCCATCTTAATCCTTCCCAGGAATAAGAACATGAACTGACTGCTTAATAAAATACACACGTGTGTGTGCTCACAGTGGATACACATCATCACTGAAAGTGATTTTTGACACGTGTGCTATTTCACTGAACTTTAGTGTCAAATTCATCATGATAACTAAGTCAAATAGCAGGCCGGGCCTTTGTCATGTCAAGCATTTTACCACAGAGAAGCGGAAAGTCAGATTCTTAGGGCGTTTGCAACCAGCAGCAGACTGGCTGACCTAACACGGGAATGTTGTTCCTCTCTCTCCTGCAAGGAGACGCACACCCACTGGCCCGTGTCTGCGCCTATGCCCGCCTCTTCACATAGAGCCTCTCCCTCTAGCCCTGCGGTATCTGCGACCCCCATTCAGGCAGGTGCCCTCTGGGGGGGTCCCCTCTGGGGTAATGGGGGCTCAGCCCGCCTGGCAGTGTGCCAGGCACCTTGCCACTTTGCTGGCCCTCGCAGGGCCCATTGCCATGCCACCCACCTTCGTCTCAGCCCTCCACACGCTCCGTCAGCCCAGCACACAGTGGAGGGTACGCACGTTGTTTGGGTCACCTGATTGGTGTTTACAGACAGGAAGGTGCTCGCCTGGCTAACATTTGCTCTAGGAATGACCTCGGAGAGACGCAGTCTTCTACAGACAGCTATGAATCCCGCGCCAGAGGGGGCCATACTCTGATTTTAGGAAAGCCGTCACGGACGATTGCATGCCAAATGCTCAGTTAAAGATCATTTATGCCAGACAGCAAATCGGCCCTGGAGACCCGACCCTTAAGGTTCTGTGTGGAAACACTTATCAGGGACCTATGGACACTGTCCCGGCAGGCACATAATTAAGTGCTTAATTGTTGCCAGCTGAAACCTTTTGATTCATTAAAACCATTGAAGACTTGATGTCATCACAGGATCTCATGGCAAATGTATCAAAATAGACGACTGTTTAAAAAGCCATTGGCTCCTAGCAGACCCACTGTGCTGGCCGATGCTGCACCGAGGCATCTCGTGGGTGCAGGCTTGGGAAGCGCCTACCTGCGGCCACCGTCCACCGCTGCCGACAGGGAGGCCTGCTCCCCCACTCTCCCGCAAGGTCCGACGGTTTCACCATCAATGGAATGTTACTAAGCAGAGAAACAAGCTGGAGGGACACGCGAAACCACCCTGAGATTCTGGGAGCCACGTGGTGACAGGGGAGGGAGATGCCGGTCCGGCTGCCTCAGAGTCCCACGAACTGGAATCACGCAGCTATTGCTACAGTTGAGAAAAGAGGGATGTATGCAAAATGGCCAGTCACCCTTAGAGCTCTAGAATGACAAAAAGGTAGCACTGAGATTTGACGGAGCAGCCTGGAATCGGCTACTGTTAAAGGCTGTGAAATCAAAGAGCAGCAATCGGGTTACCACAGTTCAGAAGTCTGAAAGATGAGTCCTGCAAACCGGGATCCTGGCATCTTAGACGGAGCCTCTCTGCCTCAGGCCGCTTGGTAGGGGCCCACAAGGAACTCCGCACGCCTGAAAAGTGGGATGACTGCAAGAAACCAGTCCAGATCCCCAAACTGACACATACCACGAGGCGCTTGGAGCTGCGAGACGGTAGCCCAGGCCCAACGTGCTCACCATCGCTACTGCCAGAAGCCCAAGTCCTCTTTCTCTGACTTTCAGAAATTCTCATAGGTGCAACTAATTTTAACTTCCCATCATTACTGAAATTAGACAATGTTAGGAGCTACTATTAAATATATTCTTCTAAAAATTCCTTAATTCCCCCCCCAAAGTAAGAATTTAATTGTTACAATATATAATCATATACAATTTTATTTATAAAAGGCTAGTTAATTTTAATTTGCATTTCAAAATTAGTGTAGGAGTGTGGGAGTGTTGGTATTTTTATCAGAGACCCATGACTAAATATACTTTCTCTGCTGCAAACTTACATAAAATATTTACTTAGGCATAATTATACCACAAAAGCTTATTCAAATGCCAGGCTCCTTTAAGAGATTTTCACAGTTGTCTTACATGTAGACAGGAGGGTTAATCACAGTGTAATTACTCTGACCTTCAGCCACATATATCTTTTTATATATCATGCTATTTATAATGCTTTTTGGCAGATTAGTCTTTCAAACGTATTGGAGCCTATTCAGTAAATGACTCATCCCTATTGTCATCGGGAACACACAGCCGTCAGTAAGACCCGCTCTCCACTCATCTTGAACTCACATTTGTGCTGAAGATGCCAGGCACACAGAAACTCCCTCACCCTCAGTATGTCTTTCAACCCAGGTGCATACGATCGTCTCTAAGTGCCACAGAAGTTGGAAAATGAAATTCCCCATGAGACTCAGTGAACCTTCCAAGAATGAAGTGAATTTGAACTTGACCTTGAAGATGCCACTTGAACTTGACCTTGAAGATTCCTTGCTCTGCTCTCATTTACCACCTGCACTGAGCACTTGGTGGGCACTTCAGCTCCCTGTGTTCTTAGTCTCTCCCATTCGTCTCCGAGTTCTTCAAGGGCAGAGATTTTGTCTTGCTTATCCTTGAAATCTCTAGCTCGCTTTACCAGGCATTATGCTGTAGGGCACTGTCTGAAACAAACATCAATGTGAAAAGGTCAATGGCCCCTGTTTTTACTCAGTCTCACCAGGACAGGAGACATGTGAATGCAAAGGTGTTCATGCCACCTGCCGTAACACATCTGTGTGCCCTGGAGACCAGGCTGGGGCACAGGAAGGGGAAAGCCATTTGCAGAGTCATTCAGTGAGTTTGGACAGCATTTCGCCCAGCAAACTGACACTGCCATCAAGACACAGAACGTCAACCCTGAAAGTTGCCTACTGCTCCTTTGCAAATCTACACCTGCCCCTGCCTCAGCCATAGGTTCATTTGTATTTATGTAAAGGAGCCGCTGGCATGCACCCTCACATACCTGCATGCTGCCCAGGCATAAGTTGATGGTCTTTCATGCAACATTGAGATGTTTGAGTTTCATGTGTCAGCTCCACTTTGTTGCTGAATACTGTGTAACTCATCTGCATGGCTCATTCATTCCCGAGCGGAAGACCATTTGTGTTGTTTCCAGTTTGGGGTCATTATGCAAAAAGCCACTAAAAACCATGGACTCTACATCTGTGAACAGATATGTAGTGTTCATTGTTTTGAGTAGATACAACTGTCTGTATTGTTTTGAGCTGCGTGGTTAGAACAGACAGACTCCTGCCCAACCAAGTTAGTTGTATAACATTAAACCAGCTCTGATCAGCTATGTATTAGACACAATGAAATGATTTTATTTATTATTCTAACTTATTGGAATAATTTTCCCTTTCAAATATATAAATAATACTGTTGGTGATTTTTGTTCATTTTTGAATAAACCCAAAAATAAAAGACAACATTTACTCCCTAATCCTTTTCCTATCTAAATTATATCACAAGTCAAGCATCCTGCTTGGTCTTGAAAAGTGTGACTAAAGAAAGCTGAAGATGATGATCAAACCACGTCAAAGTGCAGGTATGATAGGTTATCTGTTCTTGAATTAGTCAATCACAGTTACCCAAAATTCTAGCCATAAACTTAAGTTCTATCTTTCTTTCCCCTTCAATTACATTTTTATTGAATTTCATGGATTACAACTCTTTTGATTTTTGTACTAATTCAGATTCTTTCCCTTCACCAAAAGCATCGATTTTATGTTCTTCTCTCAGATGCATAACTTGATTTGTGTGTAGTGGATAAAGTTGACCTTCACTAAAGCTAATAACTTATTGACAAATACATAGAACTCCTCAAACAGTAATCAAGATGGAGTAAAATAAAATTTACAGTGTTTTTTCAAAATATTAATATTAAAATGCAGACTTATAGCCCTTTTTTTAACATTTTAGATACACAGAAGTGTGATATAAATATTGAGTCAAAGATTAAACTTTAAGTTAGCCAGTGCTTGAAATACACTGTTGAATTTTTAAAACTCAAATATTTAACCAATACCCATATAGGGCCTTTTATATATAATGTCCTGATGATTTTTTTTTCATAGCATATATGATTTAATAAGGAGAAACAGAGTTCAGGCTAGAAAGCTTAGACAGTGCTGTTCAGAGCGATGAGAGAGGAGAAACATTTCCCAGTAGGAAACCATAGGTATAAAGGGAGATTTGGGTGGCATGAAAATGAAATGGCAACTTAGAGGAGGAGGGAAGAAATCCCGGGCCATCGCTAGGCCAACAAAATGGAGGGCCAGAGACAACAGCCTAGAAGAATCCTAAAAGTGATGTAACATACTAGATTGGCACGATACCGAGGTTCTCCTAAGCCCACAGAGCATCCCATTTCTCTGCATGATTTCAAGGTCGGATTGCAGCCTTCTCTCCTGTGCATTTGTCTCTTCCTCCATCGTGACAGGTGCCAGGGCCGAGCAGAACACAAACAGTACAGCCCGGCCCAAGGGCGCCCAGACGCCATCTTAAGTCAGAGCCTCGGTTCCAAGGAGTGAGGATAATTCCATGGTACTTGAATCCAGGTGACCTTTTTTCTTTATGGGGGAAATATCTCTATCTGATGGTGACCCGGTCATCAGCCACTAAGACTTGTGTCGTGACAATCACCCCAGTGTCTGCGTAGTGGTGTGTCTCCCTAGGTGTCTGTTGACTACAAAATGAAAAGATGGGAAAAGGAGGAAACGGAGCTTTTGTGCAGCATTAGGAAAGAAGAGTGAAATTAGGAGCACGCGCAGAGGAGAGCCAGGCTCCCCCAAGATGCCCCTGGCCCCTCCCGTAGGTCAGTTGACCTCTGTAGGCGAAGGTTTCGTGCCTGGTGATGCTGTCACTGGGGACTGAGGGATTAAAAGGCAACGCACTTCTGCTCTCTTTTCTCTTCAGTCGGTGCCTGTAACAGGCCTCAGGATGGGTGATGATGAATCTTGAGATGAGAATCCAGGTCCGCAGAGGTTGCCATACACTGAGGGACTGTGGGTGACAGAGAAAGAAGGGGCTGTGTGTTTGGTGAGAGTTTACGATTTGAAAGCTTCTTAGGCTTTT